>NC_133898.1:76256904-76598519 GCF_964199755.1 Larus michahellis
CAAACATACAACAAGCCTGAGAGAAAGCCTTCTGTTATTAAAATGCCTCACAAAGAAAGAATCAAAATCCCAGGTCAGCATCCAAGCTGCCAATTTCATGCCAGATTTCCAGGCCAGTACAGCATGAACACGTTTCTGGGAAGTATCCAAGCCTTTGAATACTCTTCTAGACCTTTCAAGTTCACCAAGCTTTAATGGACTGTATGAAAAATGCAAATTAAGTACCATATGTGAATTCAGAATTAAAGCCTTACAGAGAACAATGTAGAAATATACATTCCGGGTGCATTTCTGCTTGGAAGCTAAAAGAAGAGCAGCTTTCAGGATTTTGCCAGGTTCCCCCATTGTAATTCTATCCTCTCTTTTGAGCAGCTCTCTGTGTAAATGATGACAGGGCGGTTAAGCACAGTGATTGTTAAACGCTTCCTACCGTTCAGTGCGGGTTTTATCAGAGATTTTCAAATTCAGCATCTTTATCCGCGCTGCCTTTCAGTCAGTGCTAAGTGGCTGCTTCTCACCAGTCTTAACAAATATCTCTTCTGTAGGTTTGATCTTCCTGCTGTCACAAGTACTATACAACACAAAAGCCGGGCTTCTAACAGCGGAGAAGTGGATCTAGTCCCGTGCCAGATGCATATTCATTTCTTGCGCTCAATCCTGTTTTCTTCAGCTCAGGGAGTGGGAGCAAGTTACCTGGCACCTCACTGAGGGCCGAGGTCTCGCCTGCACTAGGCTGGAGAGTCCTGTCCTCACAGGGAGGTTTCCCCAGTGCTCCTACAACACAGCACGTCCCGGTGAAACAAATTGCCAGCAAGTACTCGGGAGCGATCGCATCACTCCTGCAGATTGCACTCGACCCAAGCAAGGTTAATTGTCGTCTTAGTCTCTACACACATAGGCTTTGCAGTAACAACGACTTTCATAAGAAAACACGAAGCTCCCTAACTCCTTATTTTCCAAATCCATTGTGTTGTTTTCAAGATACTGCATTTTTTCCCCCCTCCTTTTTTTTTTTTTTTTGTAATCACCAAAGTCTTCTCTACACAAAGGAAATTCTCATATTATTTCAGTATCACCTCTCATAACACATAACCCAAAAGTAGATGGCACAAGTGCTGCCATAACAGAAAACACCTTTAAACTCCACCATGGACCCGCCCAGAGCAAATTACTCCACGTTCTGCTCACAAACATGCAAAACGCTTCATGTTAGGACTGCCAGAGTAAACGGGAGTCCACAGATGTTAACAAAAAAAAGGAACGTTATCAAACATCAGCAAGCACTACAAAGCCATTTTGCGAAGCAAAGCTCCAAAGTCATCCTTTTATTCATATGCATATATAAAATTCCCTGAAGCGCATGGTACTTCGACAGAGGCTTGCACAGCACTATGTCCCCTACCGCATGCCACTCTTGCTCTGCCTTACAACCTGGAGCAGGCTACAGTGCATTTAGCTTCTTTACTACCTCCTTTCATCCCTTCAGCCTGAAAGTCCGCAGGTGTACCAGAAAAATACCAAAAGCTGCTTACTCAAAAAAATTTTTCAAGGCTTTACATTTTCTGTAGTTCTCTGCACAGTAAAAGCTACCAAAATGTAGCTCGAATAACCTACGGAGCTGGCTGGCACAGAAGGAATTTCTCAGCTGCTAATGTAGCATTTGCAGGTAATGGTGGAGTATCTACAAATGTCTTGTGAAACACCAGTCAATTAACTTTCAGACTTACTGGCACCACGCACTGAAGAGGGAGCTTCTGGCTATGGTAGATTTCTAAACACAGATGAGAAGTTCATAACTTCTACTCAATTAACTAATTTTAGATTTGACCTTTCTGTAAAAAATGGAATATCATGCCTCTCAAAATTAATCATTTCTGAAATGTTGGAATATTTTGCTTCGATGTTTTCAAAAACACCAACATTTTTACTTCTTACTTTAAAAACCTGAAAGTTTTGCTAAAATTGTTGTAACTGAAAGAATAACCAAAAAAACCATTTCATTCTAGGCCAAATTAAACTTTTAAGGGAGGGAGGGGTGTCAAACAAGAAGCTACATAAAATACTTTCCATTGTTTTGATTCAGGCTCTGAAAAACTGTGTTCATGGCCATCTTTACTCTTGAGTACAACAGGTCGTTCCTGTCTTCTGCAAAAATCTCAGAGCTATGATAAGGGGATAAGTGCAAAATAAGGCCAACTGATAAGAAAAAAATATGAATTAGCCAGGAATTGGTTTAGACTGGAAGTTAGATGAAGGGTTCTCATTCATTAAAGAGCTAAGGTTCCAAAACAGTTTCCCCATAGGAACACGGAAGAAGAAACCCTAACAACTTTAGCATGGATTTTGCCACACATATGAAAGAAATTACGAGACCTGACATTTCACAAGGCAATAGACTGGTCTGTATAACAGGAAACAGCATTCTTTCTCTGTCTCCCATGAGAGTCACCGTTTACAAGAATAATTTCAAAAGCTATGGAATAAAAACTCATAAAGCATTATATATACAGCTTATAACTAGATCTCTGTGCGCACACACAGAAAACAACTGAAATTATTTGCTATGTTGGACTGAGCACAGTCACTCTCAGTAGAGGAATAGTCCTTGTAGTGTAATTTCCTGAAGGAAAGGACAGCAAAGTAGTCACGTCCTACTGTATAAAAGCATTTAGCAATAGCATGGTTTATTGATTACATGGTAAATATCTTGAGCTCTGTCATGATAGAGCTTTTCGAAAGAACAAGAATTGTCAGATATTGTGTAAAAGTCTCTGCCTCGATCAAGGATTCTGGGAGATCTGCAGCAAAATAAAAACAAATGGAATAAGATTTGGACTAGAAGTTATTGTGAAAACTAACTTTTACTGGAAAAGCACCCAAGGCTCTCAGCTGTCCTAATGGCAAAGGGCAAACCGCATGAAAATGCACACTGCAGCAGTGAACCCAGAATCCAAGACAAATTTATTCATAAAAAGAGTCCTGATGAGGGGTGGCTGGATACCACCACACCATGAGTTCTGCTGGCACCTCCAGAGGGGATGAGGTGCTGACACCTGAGTATATTTCCACTTGTCTCACAAGCATGATGCATTGGGCAAAGCTTTTGGCTAATGTTAACAAATGGAAACATGCAGATCTCTGACTTTACCCTGCAAAGTTTTCCTCATAATTTTCCTCTGGCTCCAGTCTCACCAAGCCAGTGCTGTAGCATATTTTTCTGGTATCGTCTAGAGTGACTCCTTTATTTCCATGCGAAGTGCCAAATGAAGTTTCTGAAGTGGGAACGCTTTTCTCCTAGGAGCAGTGCTACGTCTCCCATCTGTTTTCAAAGAAGCAGACAAATATTCATCAGATGATAACCTATCGTGACTATCCAGATGAAACATACTTGGTCCAATAATGTAAAACAATGTAAAATGAAACCCTCTGTTTTTCATTACTTACTCTCTAGCACATCTGTTCCTCTAACAGAATTACTTACAATGCCGAACGCTAGACAAAACTGGAAAAGCTGGATTTAAAGAGGAGGAAGCCATCACTGGCATCTACTATTGGTGGGTGGTTGTTTGTTTGTTTGTTTTCCTTATACACGAGGAGTGACCACCCAAGCAGTTTAGAAGCTGTACTTCCCTTTTGTTTGATTCAATGCAAATTTCACCATGAAATTTGACAGTGACAATTTTAACAAAATTACTTTTGTCTTTGGATCATATTGATACTTGTTTGTTCAGCTCCCCATGCTACTCTGAGAATCCCCACACGGTGTTTTTTAGCACACTTAAAAGCCTAAGTGCAAGAGGAAAAACAGATATATTACTTGAGCAGCTGGTATAGACCAACCAATATAAACAAGAGAGAAAATTAACACACTGCAGGGTTTTAGATACACGGTGCAGGAGACAATACCCTAGAGAATCATGGTCAAAAGGCTGTGCAGTTAGATGTTCATAGATAGATGGTCACGGATACACAGTGGCCTTTCATTGATAACGCATGACATAACATATAATAACAAAGGGAAAAACAATTTGAAATTTTATTTAGAATTACATTTTTCTTTGTACTGTCAACCTTGAGAAAGCAGCCTATGGTGACATAAAGAGGACCATATTGACCTCTTCCTGCTTTTGGCAGTTGGGCTAGCAATAACTGTCTCTCTTTATTAATATTGTTTTTATCTAGACCTTTAATGACCATCCCACACAGGTGAAATGAAAGACATTTATTTCATGCCTAACACCTCACTGGGGAAACAAAAAAAAAATAAAAATCAATGTATTCCACTAATTTGCTGAATAACTTTTTGCTGTCGAGGAGAAACAGCCCTCAAGGGCCAGCCACCTCACCTGGCGCGCTCAGAAGCTAACTGCAAATCACTGTGAGCGAGAGGTGGAATCTCACCATGGAGCGCGCCACAGTCTGCAGCTCTCTGTGCTAACGTGACCAGCAGCGAAGACATGGATTATGGAGAAGTTCCTTGAGGACAACCTAAGTCTTTCTTACAACATTAATCAGCATTCTCATAAAAAGTACAGGAAACTATGGAAAAGCACTGACAAGCCCAAGCAAGCTGTCAGATGTTAGGCCTGCCTGGGTGAGCTCGCTCTATTGAGACGTGAACTAAGACATTATCATCTCCAGGCACCAGCAGCAATGAATTGAACAGAGCTTCAAAAACAGTTCTTTTCCAGTCACTCCTCCAGAGAGGAATAGAGAAATTTATTGGGTGTTTTCAAACAGAGATTCCTATCCTATCCACGTAGGATACAAGAGATATTTCTCCCCTTAGCTAGGGATCTATGGTAGGAGATATCACTTTCCTGTGGCACCTGAGGATATGTCTAGACTGCAGTTACCATCCAGTATAACCAGAATATCCTACATCACTTGCTCACATAGCTGCCCGCAACAGAGATACAGCACTGTGTTTTTCGATGCAGATTATAAAACCTGTCTGGAAAATTTAGCATACACTTGAACAGGTTTAGCAGCCTGCGCTAAGTTTTATATTGCCATAATGATGCTGTTAATAGTAATTTAAAGACAGCTCAAGTCTTGTCTGAAGGACAACTGTCCCAATCTCACCTGAATGAATAATCTGAAATAACAACAGTGAAAAATCTAACTTTGGCATCACAACTTCATCAGTACCAACGTGGCTAGGGCCTGCTCTAAGCTTCCCTTTGCCTTTTCAGAAGGAAACACCAGGTCAGTGACTTTCTTACAGCTGGACTGCTATAGCTCAGAAGCACTGAAGCCAGTGAGTTAAAGAGGGAGCTAAGAGAGGCTTATAAAACAGGCAGCACCCTAAACCTGCTGAGAGCGAACACAAAGCAAAACACCTCCAAAGCAGACAATCACATACAGTAAGTAATGCTACTGGTACAATCAAATTTGTTATTCTTAATTTCTTGGAGCTCTGAGCTATGCTAACAAATAGGATTGGGATTTAGGAGACCTAGATCTGAAGAGTGGTGCCTTGATTGCTTATTTGACCTGGGCTCGTTACAACCCGAGCATAGCTCACATTGTTCCTTTGCACAAGGCACAGGTGTAACCACAGCATCCCATCTCATAGCTAAGTTTGCAGTCTGGGGGAAAACAGCAGAAAGATTTCTTTACTCAACAGCTCAGTCTCAGTAAAATTTTATTAACATTTGGATTTTGGCTTCTGTTACATCATCGGGTGTCATTGTCACATGGGTCTCTTTGTCAGCTGCAGGAAGGAGCCATTTCCTTCCAGGAATGGAACTTGTAAATCTCCATTCAGGAATGCATATGCTTTCCCTTCTCTGCCTGGACCCCGCTTGCCCACACACCTCACTCTGGATCTCAGAAAGTTGTGCTTCAAGTGTGGATCTCCAGATAGTTTCTGCCCTTTCTATTACTGGCATCACTGTTGTCTTCTCTAACTTCTAGCCTTGGTGATTTTGGATTGTAGATTGAAAAAATGCCAGCAACGCCATGCTGCTATGAAAGAACCTGATACCATCCTGGGATGAGATCATAACAACGTAGCCCGGAAGATACGTGAAGTAGTTGTGTTCCTCTGTTTAATGCTGCAAAAGCTCCCATTGGAACACCGCATCCAGTTTCAGGGGTCATACCAGAGGAAAGGTGTCAAGTAACTGGGTCTAAAGAATAGCCACAAAAGTAACCATAAGGCTGGAAAACATGAAAGAACTAGGGTTGCCTAAGCTAAAGAAAAAAAATGACTAAGTAGCCTCAAATATGCTAAAAGTTTTAATCTGTGATGATGATGATGATAAAGAGAAAAACCTAAATTTTAATCTGTGATGATGATGATGATAAAGAGAAAAACCTATTCCCAGTATTTATGGTAGATGGAGCAAGAAAAAGTCCTATGCAAATTGCAGCAAGAAAGATTCAGATTAGACCTCAGAATAAAACTTGCATACAGGCAGCTGATCCTGCCTCATGGTGGGCAAACGAGCTATTGATCTTCTAAGTCTCCTCTGAGGCCCACAGTTCTACATTATCCAAGGATACTGCTCCACAAAAGAGAAAATTCAACATCATTTCCTTCGGAGACCTGAAGATCTTGAGCTACGGGTGGCAGTGGGGATGCTGAGTGCCTCTTCCAAGGAATTCAGCCCACTGGAAAAGCAGGCTCCAAGGTCAGTTAGATGTGGTGCGCACACATTGCCACCGTTGTGCATACACACACCTCATAACAAGGAAAACGTTGAATGAAGTATCAGTGAAGGAATGAAGTATCAGTTCTCACTTTACAGAGGTCAGTTACTTAGAAGCGTAGAAACACTAGAACACCGTTATCAGTAATTGTCAAAGCAGCTTTCTTCTTTAATCCTTTGTGCCACTTGCACTATACAACTTCAAAAAACATGGCCATCTGCACAAATATATTTAATTTTTAATGTAGTATTAATCAGAGGACAGAGAGTCAGGTACTGTGGCTCAATAATCTTATGAAGTCATTGTAATATTTGTTACTGCTCCGGTTAAAATAAGACAGTTAATTAAATATCAAGGTTTCAAGGTACAAACTGGTTGCCTGCAGATGTTAACAAAGAAGGGTGGGCACTGCACAACTGACTGGACACATAACATGGATTCACTGTTTTCTCCGAGCATCTCATGTTGAATACCACAGATCCCTGCATTTTGGTCTCTGACATTTGGGCTATTAAGCATGCTGATACCTTTTGGCCCTTCTTCATACAGCCACTTAGGAAGCCCAAGTCTGCTTACAAGGAAAACCTGTAAAAATTTGGTTAAGAAGTTGATGCATACGCAGATCTTACACTGGAATTTTATCCTTTTGCTCTCAAAATGCCAGAAAACAGTGACTTTTCTAGCTTCATCCAGGCTACATATCCTAAGAAAAAGAGTGATGTTTTTCTTGAGGTCCAGTCTTTCAAATCCGTATACTCAGACTTTGTCCTTTAAGTATTTCCCTCACTCCTAAATATTTTGGTTTATTTTATTTTCACTTTTAATCAAAGACTCAAATTATCTATCTTACCCCTATCTGAGCAGATACCAGGGCGAATACTAGGATGAAATATATAGTTCCTTTTTCATCAGAATAGCTTGCAGAATTTGTTCTTTCACCTTTTTGTCACAGCAATATTACCTCCACATATTGTGCTATTACACTACTAAATGATAAAGAACTCCAAACAGTATTTTCAGAACTATTTGTGCCTAACATAACATGTCATTCACATCATCTTATATAAAAAAAAGGATATGTTTTTATCTGTTCTCAGTCATTCACCCATCTCAGACTTTTCTTATAAGGTAAATTCTTCCAATTACTATGGGCAGCTGCAAAGACATTTTGGCTAGAATAGAAATAGTTTCCAATAAGTTATGTCATCTTTCTGTATGTCTGTATAATTTACAATCTTACATATACAAACAAGAAAACTTATAGTGAAACTCATCCAAGATGATTACAAACAAAAATAGATTTAAAATACCATGAAAGAATTTATCACTAATAATATCTGTATAGTAAACAGTCATTAAAAGTCAAGGAATTACATGCAAGGAAGTCACAGTGTTGTGGAATTGTGGAAGCCCAAAACCAATTCTTCTTCCAGAAAATAGCAGGTTCCAAAATATTTGGCTTTGAAATCTTTGCTTTGAAATCTATTGCCAAGCCACAAGCACCCAGTGAAACTAGGACTTAGGTCTTACTGACCTGCCTGTTAGCCTCACAAGAGGATGAATTAGTGCACAGCAAATCTGAAAACATTTGTCTTTAGCCACCTGTTGCTAATACTATATGGGAACTTCCACTATGGAGTTTCCTCTTTCCACTAAAGCTCAAGGCACCTTCACGTCAAGTCAAACTCTGTACCTCAACACTTAGGGCCAGTTTCCAAAGCACACTGGAGTAAAAAGAAAGATTTATTCCAACGGGCTACGGCTCAAACTTTTAGAAAGAAGTAAACAAAGTCTTATCAAACAAATTTTAATCATGTTGGCATTCCACAGAGGTTTGCTTATAATTAGCATCTCCATTCTTAGTGCTGCACGGGGCATTGCAGCAGGGTTTGACCTGGTCGCAACAGGGCAGAAAATAAGGTTGTTCAGAACTAGACATGTGGTAGGAATGAAAACAGCAAAGCAACACTTGGTAAGGGTATTGGAAGGCTTAGCAGGAAGAGCCATTTATTAAAAGCCATAGGGGAGGTGACAGTACTGGCAGCAAAAAAAAAAAAAAAAAAAAAAAAAGAGGGCCAGTGTGCCATTCACAAGGGCAGTAGTGATGCTATAGAGATGTCAGATGGTACTGACTAGGAACCAAGGTGGGAGTCAGGCACACACGCTAGTAAATAATAATAGAAGATAGAAATTGACATGTCACGAGGGAAATTTGTTAATAGGCTATTCCACTCAGATAGAAAAAATAAAAACAATATTATGAATTGGCAACAAAAGATTTTAATTACAGGTGTTTGTATAGTGTTTACAGTGTTCTAAGAAACAACTGGAGACAAAAACACAAAGCTTTTTTTCCTCATGTCTATCTCTGCGAATAAATGTGCTGCTACAACAGCATGGAAAATTTACACCAAGATGTTTCTCTTTGTTCTTTAATAGACTATAAATTTTCTTTAATAGACTGTGAATTTATGTTGCATAAATTGTTCGTATGCATGAAAAAGCATGTAGGTAGGTGCGCGTGAAACAAATCTCAGGTGGATAGAGAAGGAAGCAGGACAGCTTAATAAAATTAATCTACTATTACTTGGCTTTTCTCATCTCCACTCGTGCTAATTAACACACCCTGTAATGACGCCAACAAGATACTATCCCTGTGCTGCATGCCAGGTGAGTAACATAGAAAAGGCTAAACGGGCTGCCCATATCTACAGAGAAAATGCCAGAGCCTGAACTTAAAAGCAGGACTTATTTGGCTCCTTGCCCAGTTCTTAAAAACCTGGACTGTCTTGCCATCACCACATACATTTCCCTGCAAAACTGCGCAAACGGAAAGCTCCCGGGTTTTGCTGCATTAGCAACTTCACCTCCTCAACCTGTCACTTGTGGCCTGAACCCTCTTAATTAAGATTCAAGAGGACCAAAGTTGCTGCTGAGCAGGGTCCCTGGGCAGCCCCGCATCAAACCCCGGTGCTCTGAAGAGGAACCTTTGGTCAGGTCATCTGCTCATTAGGGAGTTTGCAGGGTCTGCGGGTACTGCCAGACCATGGGTCACAGCTTTTCACGACCTTTCTCCGTGCTGGGGCAAGAAATCTTAGGAGGCAAACTGCTGTTGGGTCCTGCCATTTGGGGGGGGGGGGGGGGGGGTGGGCACCAGTATTTTTGTATCAGACCTGCACGTTTACACCCTGCAGGGAGAATTTCTATCCCTGTGAATTAGTTCAGTAAACACTCTTAATGGCGTTTCAACTGGTTAGGACCTGACATTCTTCAGGCACATGCATAGGAAAAACAGGATCTTCCTAATACCAGCTCGCTGTGTGTTTACACAGCGGGGAGGGTAAATACTGAATGTATGTGCCAAAATAAATACGATTATTACCCTCGCCATTGTGAAAGAAATTACTCAAAAGTAAGATCAATAGAAATTTGTTACAAATGCATAAGGTGATTTTAAAATCAGGATAAGGATTTATAGGGAGCTAAAGCAGTGAACAGCAAATATATAATGAGAAATATTAAATTATCTTTGTTATGTAGGAGGCAGCTTTGACATTAAGGTTTTTCTCTAACTATTTGTGAGCTGTGTAGTGACTAATATTAAAATATCAAAATGACAGCTAAATTCTTATATTAGCACATCAGCAAACAGAGGCAGTATGATTGCTAGGACGTACGAGGATATTTAGAGGCTGACTGAGGTAACAGCACAGCTTTAATGAATGTATTCAGTAAGGCATTCTGTCATTCAAAAATTACACATTTTAATTAGTAACAAAATTTATGCCCAGACCAGTACAAAATGGGGCTTGCCCCCTGCCCTTAAACTCTGCATCTTTGAGGCCAGTTTGGTTATGAGATGGCTGTGCTTCCAACCCCTTAGCTGTTTCAAAGTTAATATTGTACCTACTTTGCTTACCAAATGATAACACTCTGCTTAGTGACCTTATGTGCCGAGGATTAAGACAAAGTGAATATAGTCTCCTGTGGCAATAGCAAAATCAGCTTCCCTTCTCCTTTCTCACGTTCTACATGTAACCGACAATCAGTCCCACAGCATATAACAGTTTAGAACAGTATTTTACAGAAATTTGATTAAAATGACACAAGTTGGGAGGAGGGGGGAAAAGGAGAGCAAAATGAATTTGCAATTGCCAGAGGAAAATGCATTAACCTTGGTGGGCTTTTTAGGAAGTTGCTTTTTAATGCATCCCCACACTTCTTTTGATATCCAGTGCATCCAACAGCCCTGTTCCCCTGGTCGCTCCAACTGCCAACTACTCAGAGAGAGCAAGAGCTCCCGTCCAGCGCATGCACTGAATTTCTATCTGAAAAAAAGAAAAAAAAAACAGAAAACAAGTGAGAGGAGGCAAGAAAGGAAAGAAGATAAGGAAAGAGAGGAATATAGAGAGGAAACTTGCTAGACAAACACTTCATCTTAATAGAAAGTTAGGAAATGCCTGAGGCTTGCAGCCAGACAAGGAACCTGAGAACTGCTCCAGCGTTGAGTAATACAGATTGCTGGTTTGGTTGGTTTTTTTTTTTTTCCCTTTTTTAATTGAACAGCAAATCCTCAGTTGAGGCTCTTCAGTGATATTCACCATATTAACACCTGAATACTTCAAAAAAGTTTAATGCATTTCAATTTTCTTCCATAAATCTTCATTAGTCAAAGATCACGTCAAATAAAACAACAGTTTCAGTTACTGGTGACAGTACGCAATGACAAAAGCGATGCCTAGGAAGGGATGTGGCAGGAAGGAGAAGAGCACGGCACCCGCAAAGAGATTAAGGTGGAGTCAGAAGCTCCCCTCCCACCAGCTTGCCCAGTGCTTTGGAATGCACAACCTCTTGCCACCCTCCAAGCCACCTTTGCA
Source organism: Larus michahellis (assembly GCF_964199755.1). Lineage (NCBI taxonomy): Eukaryota > Metazoa > Chordata > Aves > Charadriiformes > Laridae > Larus > Larus michahellis. Next base: position 76,268,439 of record NC_133898.1, read on the forward strand.
ATGCTGGCTCAGGGCTGGGGCACAAATTCAGGTGAGATGCCCAAGCCTGTGGGGAAGACAGGGGCTGGCTCCCTGAAGGGGCAAGGGCCACCTATCTAGGGAGAAAAGGAAAGCGGGAGGAAAGGGTGAAGGTGGCAGTGCACAAGCTGGACAAGTTGCTGTCACCAGGAGTGCCAGGCTGCCCTGAGAAAAAGCAGCAGCCATGCCTGAGTCTGTCCTCATCCCTCCCCATTTCTCCCACGGAAGAATGGGGAAAGGGAGAAGATAAACATTTCTTGCAAGGGAAATATCATGTGACAAAGAAGAAAGAAGCTACTTTGCAGAGTTTCCATTATTTTCATTTTTTCCACATTTCCTCACTCTTTTTCTTGGCCAACAGCTTGTTTTTGTGAGAATTTTCTCCACCAAACCACTTCACTCTTTTTGAAGTATATTGGAGGGCTCTCACTCTTCAGAGAAGTTAGATCAGAGCAAGGACCAGTCCTACTCACTTAGTGAGAAGAGGAGGCTTTTCCTTTCAAATCATTGCCTGGTTCCTTTCTTTCATCCTTTCCAAACCACACATTTCTCTCTGCATCATTTTCCCTTTCCAAAAGGTAGCTGCTGCCTCTAGTCACAGTGAAGAAACAGCGATGGGTAACGCTGCAGACTGCTACAGGGGCAGCCTGCGAATCCAGATAAACTGACACACTGATGCTTTATCTTGTTCTCAGTGCACATAGGAAACAGCTTTCTAGAAGGTATTTCTGGTCTCAATAAAGAAAATCCGAGGAGTCTAGCTAAAGTATTTGTCTATCTTATTTAGGTTAAACAGGCTCAGGTTTCACCCAAAACTTACAAATTGTGCGGGTTTCCTTTTTTCCCCCCCACCAATGCTCTAAACTTTATATTTTGATTTGAGGGAAATGAAACATACCTCAAAAATTCAGAAATAAGGAGATAATTACCTTTTTTCTTTATAAACCATCTTGAAAGTAATTAGTAAGAGTCATGGAAGATGTACTGAAGGCTGATATAGACAAAGATAGAATCCCTGGTTCCTGGGGGAGATGGATACAAAAAGATAAAATCCCCCTGGAAACTGTCGAGAATACTAGAGAAAATAATTCTGCTCTGTTCTTATACACTTCCCCCTCACTGATCTTTTTCTGGCCAGTGCTGGAGTCAAGAAATGGAGCTAGGAGGATCTCCCCTCTGATCTAGTACAACCGCTCTTATCTTCCTAAAACACAGCAAACATCTCATAAGGTCTGACAGTACCAAGACTCACATGGGCTGTAGCTAGTGATTAACTAAACCTTGTCTCTTACTGGCTAAGTCTGGTTCTGATCGTTACATCATTTGCCCTACACCCAGGTTGTCCTGTATATGTTCCAGTCACTGGTACAAGAAAAAAAGCTTTATACAAAGCACTGCAAAGTGGGAGGGGACGTCAATCACAGCAGCTGTGAGGCCAGTCACAGGGTCCCTTTGCACGCAATGGGAAGCCCAGAACAATACGTGAGGCTGCAACCCTCTGTTTACTAAACTCAAATGTAACCAGCCAGGCCCTGCATCACGTTACAGAGGGTCACCACTCCACCGGGGAGCCTTGTGTACACACAACCTTGCCATTTCAAACAAGCTGAAAGTTTGGTTTGCCTTCCATTCTGCTGTCTTCTGTAAATAAATGCCGTACGACCTGGCCATCTCAAGCTTCCAACTTACTTGTCATAAAACAGTTGTTTATATCTGCCATGAATGCTCTTACTCCCCATATAGAACTGTGTCACACACGTGTCTTACTTGTACGTATGACTACACACCTCTTTGGCTGGTAGGGATTTAGTAATGTGACACAAAGGAAAAGAATGAGCTTTCTCCCCCTTCTAAAGTAGCAGCTTTTTAATGCAAGTAGCTACGCTTCACCTACAAATGCGACTTAGTATGAGAAAAACAAATAAAGCGAGCAAGAGTCCTCTCCCTTCCCTCTGCTTCCTCTGGAATCCTTTTCAGCAGCACCAGAAAGAGGTTTAACCTTTCATGTTCCTCTGAGTTACTGTAAAAAAAAAAAAAGCTACTTCTATCCCAGTAATTAAGTAACTGAAGTTACACACTTTGTTTGAAGAATTATGTCCTCCGTTTTGACAATGAAGCAGCTGCTGGACTCACAACTGCTGCCAGAAGTCTAGCCAAACTCTGAAGAAATTGCAGTAGATATAAAAAAGTTCAGAGGATCCAAAAAAAGCGCAAAGAATAAAAGCATAGGGGAAAGATGCTCATAAACTTGCACAGAAAATAAGAAAAAAGTGTTTCTGTTGTGCAAAAATCTTTTAAAAAAAAAAATAAAGGAGGAGCTTTTCTAATAAGAAACCTATCTTTAGCCTTTATCAGGCTGTCACCAAAGCCCTTAGGCCAGCGCAAACATAGAGAGATGCATCATTTCCTGCATCTCTCACAGGAAAAAAACCTGTCAAAACTTAGGGTTCTTTCTGTGCAGAAAAGCATCAACTTTGTCATTATATTGGTGTTTAATAGAAAATGGATTCACTTTTTTATGCCATGCCTCAGTTTCTACCAGCCATACTGCTACACCAAGACATCTGCTTTTCCATCTGAAGGTGCTCTGCTGTACTGGATCATGGTCTGCTTTGGTACTGCACACTAGAAGGTTCATATCACATTATGCCATGGCTCTACAGGGGAACTATGGTATGACAAGTATGAGATACTTTTAAAAATATATGTTGTACTGTGTTAAATAACAACAGTCAAAGGGCAATTTTTGTCTTAAGAGCTCTTATTTCAAGTTATACTGTCAGGGATGCTTTTTGGTTTCAGTGTACACTTTACTTCCGTGCTCAGCCCTGCCTTGACCTCAAAAGTTTCTTGACAATATGAGCAAGAATCCCCATGCAATGCTGGCTTTTCTGTCCCTGTGCCTCATGGGCTTGTCCTGCATGCATGTGTAGCCTCTACCACAAGCATTTGCATGTACATAGGTGCACACGCACAACTGCACGTCAGCTATTCGACATCAGTATTCAAACACACTTCTATCTGTAACAACAAGTTGATGCTCTGATATTTTTATCCTTATGACCACCCTGGCATTTTTACCAGCACCAGGAAGAGTCACTTTGACACTGTGGTCATATTCCCTCCCTCCTGCCCTACATCCCAATGACCCTGTCCTACACCTCCAATGGATTTTACATTCTCAACTTTAGTCCTCATGCAGTCAAATTAGACTCAGGGTATAGAGATGCATGTGGTTCACCTTAAAAACATCCATGTTACTTTCAGTGGCAAAGGGAAGAATTACAATGAAATCCAGGCAAACAGTCTGGGCTGATTTAATCCCATCCACTGCTCACTGCTGAAAATAGGCAGATCCCAGCCTGTCCCGGCTCTCTGTAAGAGACAAAAGACATTAGGGCAATTCACTTTTTTAATTAAACCTTTAATTCCTCTTGGCTTCATACTGTTTTTAAGTCATCCAGAAGGCACTGATGCTTTCTGCACGCAGTTACTATTCTTCTGCACATCTGGGCAGCACAGCAGGGTCATGTCTGCATTCAGCATCCAGCTGCCAAGACAGACCAGCCTCTCATGCAACTTCAGCTTACCCCTAATTGGAGCCCTAACCTGAGCAACCAGATCTACTCAACTCCTGAAGTTATGACAGTTTACCGACTTCTCCAAAAATGTTTTAACATATCCAGGGTAGTTCACTCTCTGAAAGGAGTGCTACAGAGAGCAAACCCTGACAATAAGGCTCTGGTCCTTCAGAAGATGTGACAGATACAGCCACTAGAAGGGCAGCTTTGAAGGCTGGACTCTTCAAATGAGAGATCAAACTATATCAGCAAGCTAATGATCTTAGGGAAGAGATCTGACAGGCCATTTAGGAATGTCAATAGAATGCCCAAGAAAACAAACATTATTTTGGTTCATTTCATTAATCTTGGCCCAAGTTTTACTTCCAAAGAGCCAGCACAATTCAGAATGGCAAGTACTTTATCCATATGACAGCATAATAAGAAAATTGCCACTCAGGCTTAGAAAATGAGCCTTTTCCATTTTCTGACATTCATTTATCTGGAGGAAATCGTGCAATATCTGAAATTACGTAGGTCTTATCTTGAAAAAAAAATCTTATTGAATCATAGAAGCTGTCAATACAGTTTTAACCTTTGAAGAAACACTTTCTTTCAAAAGGAGTCACATTGCCTTCTGCAAAGATAATTCTTGTAGTGACCCATAAAAATATTCCAAAATGTTCTCTCTTATTACAGTATCTAACATCCTCTAAAATGATCTCACCCCTTCCTATAGGAACTCATTAGTTCAAAGAATAGCATTCCACCTAAGTGCTATGACAGCAAACAATTTTTAATAAAATGTGAGAGTTATCATCTATTTTTAGCAAATCAAAATATGATTAACTATTTCTATATGAATGCACTATAGCAGATAATTTCTTTGAACAGTTCTAGCATCTAGATACTGGACTTTGCCTTCTTGCAATATATAATATTTCTAATCTTTGCCTTTAATTAAGTTACCTAAAGAAGAAACCAGTATCTATACAGAAAAAGTAATTCAAAACCAGAAGATACACAAGATGTTTAGACAAGCAATAAATGCTTAAGATTGCACTGAATAAAGATGAGAACAGTCTGTCTTGCCTATTGTTCTGCTAATAAAGTTTTGCTTCTCATTAATTACTTGTCCAGTCTAATTCAAGCTCTGCAATCTGCTTCTCTTGGAACTATCTGTAATCTTCAGAAATTACTGTTGGGAATTACTTGCAGATACCCACCCTTGGTTTTCTTTTGCTCATTTTTAGCCTATTATTCATATTTAAGCTTCTCTCTCTACTCTTTTAAGTTGTTCTTGTAAAGTATGAATGTAACTACAGCTACATAGGCAGTAATCTTTCACACAGATTTGGGCAAGCAAAGAGTCATTCAAACCAGTGAGTTCTTACACTCTATAATAATCAGTATAAGCTGTCTCTCAATACTAGAGCTGATTGACTTATTCACTGTGAATAAGATACCTGATGAAGAAAGCCCAGGTTTTGTTCACAAACTATTTGCAAATTGGTCATGATCTGTAGATCTATCAGCAAGTTCTTTGACAAATTCAAATAGAGATTTCAATCTACTGGTCAGTCAGAGAACTATTCACTATTGCCTATTTTTCATTTAAAGTTGTGATTATCACCCTGTATTACACGTCATTTACGCACCAGAAGAAATAACAATGTAGGGAAAGGTAAATGCACTCAAGTGAAAGCACATGAAACCTCTGTATTGGGTTCACGTGGCAAGGTTTTGGTAGCTGTGGGGCTACAGAAGTGGCTTCTGTGAGAAGCTGCTAGAAGCTTCTCCCATGTCCAATAGAGCCAATGCCAGCTGGGTCTAAGACAGACCTGCCACTGACCAAGGCCAAGCCCACCAATGACAGCGGGAGCACCTCTGGGATAACATAGTTAAGATGGGGGAGGAAAAACCCACACAGCAGCAATTCCTGCCAGAGAGAGGAGTGAGAATCTTTGAGAGCAGCCATTCTGCAGACACCAAGGTCTGTGAAGTAGGAGGGGGAGGAGGTACTTCAGGTGCCAGAGCAGAGATTCCCCTGCAGCCCCTGGTGAAGACCATGGTGAGGCAGGCTGTCCCTCTGCAGCCCATGGAGGTTAATGGTGGAGCAGATATCCACCTGCAGCCCATGGAGGAACCCATGCCAGAACAGGTGGATGTGCCCGTGGGAAGCTTGTGCTGAAGCAGGTTCCTGGCAAGACCCATGGTCCCATGGAGAAAGAAGCCCATGCTGGAGTAGGTTTGCTGGCAGGACTTGTGACCCTATGGGCAACCCATGTTAGAGCAGTCTGTTCCTGATGGACTGCCCCCCATGGAAGGTACCCACACCGAAACAGTTCGTGAAGAACTGCAGCCTGTGCGAAGGACTCGCATTGCAGAAGTTCATGGAGGACTGTCTCCAATGGGAGGGACCCCATGCTGGAGCAGGGGAAGAGTGTGAGGAGTCCTCCCCCTGAGGAGGAAGGAGCAGAGACAACATGTGATGAACTGACCAGAGTCCCCATTCCTGTTCCCCTGTGCTGCTGGGGAGGAGGAGGTAGACAAGTCAGGAGTAAAGTTGAGCCTGGGAAGGAGGGAGGGGTGGGGAGAAGGTGTTTTAAGATTTAGCTTTTATGTCTCATTATGCCACTCTGATTTGATTTGCAATAATTTAAACTAATTTCCTCAAGTCCAGTCTGTTTTGCCCATGACGGTAATCGCTGAGTGATCTCCCTGTCCTTCTAACGACCCATGAGCCTTTTGTTATATTTTGTCTCCCCATCTAAGCAAGGAGGGGACTGAAAAAGCAGCTTTGGTGGGCACCTGGTGTCCAGCCAGGGTCAACCCACCACAACTTCTCACAAGTAAACTGATGGTGACCTGAACACCCAGAGCTAATGAGGACATGCAGCCAGCAGTGGACTGCATTCTGAGTTGGTTGATGAAACGTTCAAGACCTTCTTTTTACTAGTGCTGCAGAAATACAGAGGACTCTAAACTTTTCACACCCTTCATTGTCACGTAAAACAATACAAAGCTATTCTTTATGATTGAGGAAAACAATGAAAAGGGCAAATTTTAATACATCAAAAGATAAGTATCAGTATACAGCATAGGAGTTTACAAGGAAAACATTTGAATCAAATGGATGCAGTTCATTAAGCCACAAAAAACAATTCTCTGAAATGAGGTCGATCATTTGGAAGGACACCATCAGTGAGAAAAGAATAATTTCCAATAGCAATTACATGAGTTAGAAGTTGTCTTGATAAACTAGAGGGTGTACCCTACAATCAGAAATATGACTATACAGCACATATAACCTGTGCTAGATTTAAAAATCAAGCTAGCACCGATATGGCAGTGAACTAACTGCTCATGAGCTGTAGGCACCACAAGGGACTTGCTGCAGTTAATGAGGCAGGCAGTTTATATCCCTCCCTGTTCCTCCACACGTGGCGATACCAGCTTGTGCTATCACTTGATTCCAACTGCAGGAGTCAATGCATCTGCCTGCATTTTTATGGGTTTTATACCAGTGAATTTTTTTTCCCCCTATTTTTTTCCTATAACAAAAGTCAAAACAAAGAGATTAAGCCCTTGCTCAGGAAATTGGGGATTATACAAAGTTTAATGCAAATGGGAAAAGATTTTCACAGTCTCTGTCAATTTTAATGGTCTTCCGTATTTTTGCAAGGGTAAACTTTTAATTTATAATGATGTCCTAAGTAGGTTCTTCTTTCTATAGTCTTTAAGAGGAAGATTCAGTATCGTGCTGAGGAAATGGAAAGAAGACATTGAGAAGCTATTCACCTGTCATCACATCAGCTATTCAGAAATCTGTCCTTCTCCCTTAACTACAGATATTCTTATGTAGACGTATCTACCAACCAATACCAAAAATACATCAACAACTACATCTTAAATGCTTGTAGGCACCAGGTTAAACAGGAAGCACTCCCTCAAAGTTATGACTGAGTTGTCAATATAAGAAACAGAATGGATATTACAGACTATGTCCTCCATTACATCCGTATGTATTAAATACTGCTGTTGCTATCTTCTTTACCAACTGAAAAGGTGCGTACAACACATCAGTCTGCAGGTTTTGAACACCATAGATTACCATCACTGGAAAATGAATAATAGTGCAAGACACACTTCCTAGAAACAACACATACCAGTTCAGCTATTCACTTGATTCACTCGCACCTACAAGATAAACAAGTATCCAAAAGCACCACCATACAGTAGGCAGATAAGACATCTCTATAACACTTCAAAAACTGGCTTGTGACATTGAGGACTGTCTTCAGCAGAGCTGGAACTTGGGGCTTCTTAAATAACAGACGAAATACAGCACAATGGTTCATGAACTAATTTCAGGAACAGTCCATCTGAAATATAGACCTTGAACTACTGTTTGTTACTGAACTAAGCACGAGCCACAAGCTATTGATGAATCAATTAAGACCCAACTGACTGAGTGCTTTAAACATTTTTAAAGTATATCTGAACAGAAGCTTCAGTCATGTTTCATCTCCTCACCTTACATAAACATGTGTTCAAAGCATTCAGCCAGTGAGTCCTAGGAAATTAGAGAGCGTTTGGGGAAACAAGGGGTTCAGTGAAAGCAAATTACTAACCACAAAAATGGCTGATGCTCTGCTTGTCCGCATACTTCTCCATTCCTGTGTTGCTTTCCGTAGGACTGCCTATTCACTCTATTCTGTGGTTCTCTTTCTTCTTTTCTCTAAAACTTGTCCCTCTGGGTTTTACTCTGTCCACTCCTTTTTCTTTGACCATCCTCCCTTACCATGAATCCTTTTCTTCAGCTCACTGTCCAAATCCCCATATTTTGTTCCTCCTGTAAAGCTAGGTGAGCCCTGCTGCCCATGTCTTCTAGTGCTCAGCATACATTTTGCAATGGTGCAGCCAGTCACCACAATTGGTCCTGCATCCTGGAGGAGCCAAGCCGCAGCCAAGCCAGAACAACTGACTTCTTGCTGACTATTGACATCTAAGGCACCAGAAGCTCCCCACTCCACAGTCCTTTTGAGCTCAAAAGAATCACAGCTGAGTCTGAGAACCATTGATCTCACCTCCAGCTGTGGCCAATACCAGATGCCTCAGAGTAACAAGATGCCCTGCATGACTAAATACACCAGAATTTGCTGTGATCATATGTACAAAACCTACAGCTAAAAGCAGATTAAATGACTCTTCTGAAAACAAGCTCCAGAAGTTCACCCTGCCTTGAAACATATTTCAGCAATATCAGGTTTGGAAAGAGCTCCGTCCTTGTGGAGGAAATAAAAGAGAAAAATTTCACTACACTGTGAAGACATATCTGGGAAGACAGGGATTTTGTTCACTGATGACTTACAGCTGTGAATCCCACCTGGATTTTCATTTTGAGATAGAAATTTTTCTTACCTATAACATCAATTACTGTGTATGCTTCTACTATGCTATTTCTACCACACTATTTGTTTCCTTTCTAGACTAAAAGAAGAGCATCTCTTACTTATTTTAGATGTCTAAAACACAAGAAGAAAATACAGTCTTCTTGCATAAAGCTTATCATCTACCTCTTATCACCTCCTTACCTTCTCACATTCCTATTTATTTATAAAAATGAGGCTACCAGATCCAAACACAGTATGACCAGGAACGAAAGATTACTACCACTTGTATGGTAGTAATGGTATGTAGGATTACTACCATTACTATCACTTGTATTCTCTGTACTACTCTTTCCACAAAACCATGTTTTATATTTTATTTTTGACCTCTTCTGATTTGTCCTCAGAAACACCCAGAACAAACAATCGATAACATTTTGTCATCAATATTTTAATCTTCATTTGTCTTCAATTTTCTATCCATGATGGCACTTCAGGTGAGTATCTTTTTAACAACTTTATGAAACACAACCTCAAAGGCGTTTGAATGTCCAAATAAATCCTTTGTATTAACCTCCAGGCCTCAAAAAGAGTTGAATCTCCTCAGCATTTTAAAAAGTGAAGGCACTTCTTTATGAATCCAATTTTCATAAGAAGATTTCAGATAACTCTTCAAATATTATTTTAAAAATACCAAGAACTTGTTGTCTTTTCAATTCCATTCCCATACATTAAACTCCTAAAGGTAACTGGATGATATCAGTATGAACTGATACTGGTAGAGTACTACCTTTGTATGCTTTTCATTATTAACATTTCTAACATACTATTGACTCCTCACACACCATCACTGTCAGAGGAATGTTCTTTACTTCCCCATCTAAAATAACAGAAGACGATATTCCTAATATTTTCCAGAAAAAAGTTACTCTTTCTGTACAGAACAACAATTATTGACTCTGCCAGGTGCTGCAGATCAGACAAAGGAAGAACTGGTAGTTTAGTCATAGCAGAACTCTTGTATCGTCAGTGGCTCTCTGCATCACTACTTCTAGTCTCACTTTTCAGCAATATTGTAGATTTTACAGCAAAATTCTTCTTTTACCTATCTATCTATCTCAGACTGATGCACCCTTATTAAATGTTCAAATGAACAGAAGAGTGTCTTCGGTCAAAAGTTCTGTATGTCAGCCTTATTTCTTTAGTTGGAACAACCAACAGAAACTGATGAGATTTGGTGTCCTTGTATCTCAGCCTCTCTCCCACATTTCCAGAAAGACACTTCACAGATTTCTGTTTCAAAGAGCTAAGGGGTTTTTTCTGCCCTTATTTATGCTCCTGTCTCTGAGACAAATGAACAAATGAGTCACAAAAACAAATTCATTAAATGAAATGAATAGACAAATGGAAAAGAAAAACCATCCATAAATAAGAAACCACCGATCAACACCATGATCATTTAAGCTTTGGCAACCCCTCTGAGATGTATTTGTAGCCAGAAGGAAAGATGGAGCAAAATAAAAAATTAACTAGTCTCTGTTGCTGGCAGAAAACAGTGAAATTAAATTGCAGGGTGTGTTAGCACTGAAAATCAAGTCACACTGACAAAACAACCACTGTCTTTTTGTGATAGTACAGTTATTGTAGTGATTAATGCTCTCGCAAAAACTTTCCAAATTCTGCACTCAAGATTTTAGTCCCTGCTTTCAGTCAGTACGGGTCTGCAAGGACTTTCATATCTAGAATCTAAGTAAATAAAGCATTTAAAAGTTTTGAAATCAAGTAACAAAATAACATCACAGACTTAATTAGCTTGCTTTGCGCTTGGAGTCTTAGAAGAAAAAACAATTAATCTTAAAAGCTATCAATAATCTGGTGGGTTTGTCTGCATTTGAACTGACTGTAATTTTCATTTTTCCTTTCTATACAATACCAGCTCTCAACCATCGCAATGGCTGTGTTTCTGGCCATTACCATTCCTTGCTGGTTTGCTAGCACACCTTCCCTTGGATGACTTATCATCAGCTACAAGCAGGCAAAGCAGAAGCCTCAGCGCTCCCCACATTATCTGAGACTGCTAAAAATTCAACACAACACTCCCTGGCATTCTGACTGCTGCCGCTGCAGGCTGCATCACTGGGTCTTCGCTCCTGCCAGACAAGCACCAAGTAACACAGTAACAGCAGAGTTGTGAGCCCTTCTCTCTCATCCACTCCTCTGGGAGACAGCTGTGGGTATTGTGCAGTACCTCTCCAACCAAGGGAAAATATCATCTTTCAAAGTCATTTTTCTAACCTGTCTTCCCAATTGAGGTTGTCGATGCCTCATCCCTGGAAGCATTCAAGGTCAGAGTGGACAGGGCTCTGAGAAAACTGATCTAGTTGGAGAAGTCCCTGCTTGTTGCAGGCGGATGGGTCTAAATGACCTTTAAAGGTCTCTTCCAACGCAAACCATTCTACGATTCTGTGATTCTAATTACAACACACTGGAATTTATCCCATAAATCTTTCACTGAGTCCCAGGGTTTCAGCAAATCAAATCAGTATTTCCACTGGATGCCTGACCCTTGCATCTTGCTATGCTTCTCCCTTGTGTTCCTGTTCTACCAGCAGACCGTGCTCCCAGATGCTCCAGAAGTCTCTGAGCTTCCTGTCCAGAAGCTAGTTCAACACTGAATTCCCTAATCAAGATAAACACACGTATCCTTTTTTTTAATCCAATTCACTGCTCAGAATCCGTCTTTGCCTTTTTGCCTATAAAAAGAAGAGTCAGATAATTAATGATAGCTTGAGGCACAAATGAGGCCATCTAACAACTTATGACAACAGTTAAACAGTGCAAATGTTTATCATCTCAAAACAGATTTCTTTTATTGTCTCCTTTGTCTCTCTTTTCAGGTCACATCTTTCCTTAAATTGTGCATGTTTGTACAACACTTAGCACAGTGGGGGTCCCAATCTTGACTGGGGCCCCTGGGCAAAAAACATTACAAGCATTAAGTAATAATGTTACACACGCTTAATGCTGATGCAGATAATAAGGCCTTTAGAAGAACAGGAAATTGCATTACATAACATGACAAATGTGATCAGCCGAAACTGTGCTCCCATTGCTTGCATATAGCATAGTATTAATTGTGTTCTTAAAAGTTATGCACAAATCCAGACACAAATGCCAGCCAAGTCAGGCTTCATTTTGCACTAAAAGACAAGAGATAGAAACCTCTAAAAGCAACTCAACTTTTGGGGAACTCTCCCATGACCATCCCACCCCACTGCTCATGGCACATTCCTGGGAGATGTCTTTGAACACTGCCAGGCTAAGGAAGGAATTGACCAGTATCTCCCACTTCCAGGGATAAAAGGTCTTATGTAGAAGAGCACCACCACTCTTTCTTCTTAGCTGCTACATTTTAAAATGAAATATCCATGGCTCCTGCACTTCATCCTGCACTCTCTCCTGTCAGTGACTAGTCCATGGGCACTCAGGTGAGCTGAGAAGAAATTTTGAGCAACGCTGCCAAGGCTATCTGAACAGTACAGACCACACATTCACTGCACTCATGAATCCTGAGATGCTTACACATGAGATTGTTAGGGCAGAGGTAGTTTCACACCCTTCAATTTCTAGCTGACACCCACTCTCTTTCTACCACTGATTAGTGTATCTGTATATATTCCAAAATCACGAGAAAGCATGACTTACTACCTAAAAGCTGACTGAATATTTCAAACACTGTTTTTCTTTAAGTAGCTTAGTTGTTTTACTCTATTTCATTTGAAAGTGCACAGACAGGGATTGTGTCTTCGACATTATCTAGGCACATTATTATTATTAGGTCTTTTAAGACTAATATTTATAAAGCTTAATCGGGGACATCATCATCATCTTCTGTCACTGAGGCTGTACCTGACATAAGCTTTGTTTTGCACAGGTAGGCTCTACGCAAAAGCCAGGCCACTGACACACAACTCTGATCATCTTCCTCAAACAGTGAAAAAAAAAGACTTTTCAAAGGAGATCAGAGACACCCCCTTTTTAAAAGCTGACACTTTGTAATATAGCCCAGCTGCAGATAAGCGGGTTTGCTGAGGTATTGCAGCCAAAGAGGGGCATCTTCCTGCTGCACTTGTTACAGTTAGCAGCTATTATCAGCACAGGCAGGAATGTTTTAACTGCGGAGTCATAAACACCAGCCAATCCCCTCTTCAAAATTAAAGCTGGGAAAAATAGCTATTATTGAAGTTTCTTTGCCCATTTCCTGACCAGTTGCCTAACTTTTATTATGGTGTAAAAGAGAAATTACTTGATTTCAGCATTGCATTACACATGCTTTAGCCACTCTCCTTTCTGCCTTCAGGCATGGCAAAAGTTTAGCTGAATTATTCTTGGGAAAGTGATGGAAAAGATTATCCATATGATGAAAAAAAAAAAAAGGCGGGGGGAGAAGCAGCCAACAAGTGTGCTTAAACTTGCATTATCCATCTGCGGAGTCACTCAGGTGCCTGCCATGAACTGTGTCCTTAGAGCAAACCTTCAGTGCTGCTGTTAGTAATGCTGCTCTCATTCACACAGCACTGATAGGCGCTGCAATCATTACAAAAAGATTGTTCAATCTTCTTTATTTTAAGCATCAGCCTTCCAGCCTTTTCGCATTTCCATGAAGCAGCCTTTCCAATTTGAGGTGAGATGAGATGCTGCTGCTAAGATAATCTGACAAACACTCAAAGGATACTAAATATCTCAGTTACACCTGGGGGAGATATTAAAATAAACCAAGTACAGAATAGACTATGCTTGCTGACGTGCTGCACTTCTGAAAAAAAGCAAATTTGATATTGTCTTTTTGATAAAAACTCATTAGCTTAGAATGAGCCCAGACAACCAAGACCAAGTTCTTTAGAAGTTTATATTACAAATGCTTATTTTCAGTTCTCTTACACAAGATCATTCAATGAGCAGCATCAAAACCTTTCCAGGAGAAGAGAATGTTAATTTCTCAGTGAAAGGACAGAAGATAAGCATAAAGAATAAAGACCCATAATGCATATAAGACAATTCGGAGGCTTGGTTTCGAAATGGCTTACATTACACGAGTGGCAAAACCTCAAAAGAATTTTACAGGTCAACCTAGGTGTCAATTAGACTGCCATACCTCAAGACGCCAATACCTTTTGCATCTCTCCGCCTGTATCGATGCATTTCTTTAGTGTCACAGGTCTAACAGAGACTCAGAAGAAAATGAAATTGTAACTCCTAAAATGAAACCTAACTCATGCCAAGCACCATTCAGTTCTGGAAGTAACTCCTGCTGGGAATCTTGTTTAGCTACTGATCTTCTGGCCCAGATAAGTTTGGAGCACTAGGCAAAAGTGGGTTTATACCATTTTTAAAATTGCCCCTTCCTGTGACAGTCGTTACTGCCTATTTTAAGCAGTTATCTTGCAGTTTGTATCATTCTTGAGGTTCAGGATTGCCAGCTCACGGCCCAGCATCCCAACCACAACATTGTTAATGGTCTTGTCTCCTGCCACAGGTGCTGGAAGCTGCTCAGGGAGAGTGCCAATAAATCTGGCAGGGAAGCATTTGTGGGCAGAGAGGCACAAGTGAAATGCAGAGTGAGAACTAAGATTAAGCACATAAATATCAATATCCCATTCACATACCATATGTATAACTGAATGCTATTGAGACAGTAAGGTCATCTCCTGAGACCATTCTCTGTCTACAACTCCAAGAAGGAGTTGATTTTCATTCATTCAACAATGAATGCAAGAACAAAAATTAGGATACTCCTACAGAAAAAGAACAACCTGGGCCCATGTCTGGAACAGATTTGTGCAGAAAAAGCAATCAGAGAAAGCCAGAAACCGTTTCTGAGAGCTATAAGCTTCCTTTTCTGTCAGACAGCTAGAGGTTACCAAGTGGCCTCCTAGAAGAAAAGCATAGATGTTCATGAGTTATTCTGTCAGGAAGCAACCTTGACCTGCACAGGGGCCAAAGATGAGAAAAGCCAGCCTCTAGTGTCATATAAACTTTACCTGGGATGATGCTTCATCACTTGTTCCCATAGCCAGGCACTTTGCAAATATACAACCTATGTCCCTTACATATAAGTTTATGTTAAAAAAAATCCTACCTACCAGTCATAATTCTCACATGTGCCTAATCAGTGTAATCAAGTTGGAAGCTATTGATAGCTTTCTTACAGAAAATATTTATTACCAAATTCAAACACTTTGTTTCATAAAGTAAATAACTTGGACAGATGACGCGACATTTTTATGTGGGTATATTACTTAATGAATTATCATTATATGAAAAGGGTTATATTTCATAATACTGAACATTCAAAGGCTATCACTTTGATATTATATTTTACTCATGCAGTGGAAATAATGCTAAAGGATCAATGTTGACCTGAAGTTTGATCATTCTTACATGTAAAAACAGTAAATAAAACAAATTTAATGTACTGCTTATAGCCTGTATTTCATCTTGCCATTTTCCATGAGTTTTATGACCACAGTTTTCAATTAATTTTTTTGTCTTTCACTGATCACTGTGGAAAAAGACAAGAGGGGAAACTGATTAAGGCTCTGTCAGGCCCTGTCACATTTAATAACAGTGAGTTCAGGCATCGCCTTCTAAATCAAACAGAACCCAGCAATTTGAGCCCAAAACTTCCTAACCCGCAAATATACCTTTAGACAAACCGCTGGGACTGCAGGGAATTCAGTAGAGATTTAGGATGTAACTGACCACGATGACAGGAATGATACAGGCAATGGAAACATGGACTAAAGAACAAAACAAAGACAGGGGTGCCAGGAAACAAAGAATCATCCCTCTCATCACTTCAGTGTAGCACTCTTAAATATTCTATGTAACATGAAGCATAAAATAATGCAGACAGAAGAAAGATGTTTAGGTTGGTGGTCAGTCTCTATCATCACTGCCAAAAGAGGTATTTTCATAATAGAAAGTCATGTTTCAAAAGGGTGTTACTACGCAGAGCATAAGAGCAGCCTGGTCTAGTGGGAGGTGTCCCTGCCCATGGCAGGGGGGTTGGAACTAGATGATCTTTAAGGTCCCTTCCAACCCTACCAATTCTATGATTCTAAGTTAGATTTTAAGATGAAATGCTAGGATCTGTATTACTTTATATTGCCTGTGATTGCCTCACATTTCCACTAAGGGCAGGTTATACCTTAAAAGAACAATTTTAGCTACACTGACTTTGCTTTTAGGCAATCCAAACCCATGATTTAAAATTACAGTCTTGAAGCAGTGTTAACCCTAAGGTAAAAAACATCTAGTCAGTATGCCTCCTGAGCGTCTTGGGAAGTACATAGGCCGCCTGTGTGAAATTCCTCTCATCTCACTTTTGTAATCTAAAACATAGGCATACGGTTGATACTAATGGTCCCTTTATAATTTAGAAAGGGGAAAATCTGGTGTGTTCCCAAGGGTGATTTATTTAGTCAGAAAATAAGTGGGATAAGCATCACTCTGGAAGTGCCCATCTTTTTCCACTGACTACAAAAAAAAAAAACCCTCAAGACAACCTTAAAGAAGACACATCCAACTTCTGCACAGTTAAGGTTAAAAAAGAATCATTCATCTCCAAACATTTAAATGGCTCATGGCAGATAAGAAAAAACTTACCCTCATCGTCTGTGGGGTCCACAGAGCTACAGGCATGACTTTAATTCTGAATTATGATGCTCTGTGATTAAAAGATTTCCCAGCAGCCAAAGTTTCTAATATTTTTCTTATTTCAGCACGTTTTTTCATAATGTAGGCCAAAAAGTTATAGCAGTATGACACTTTATAGGCAGTTTTTCAACAGTAAAACCAACCGATTTTATTCACAACTTCTGCAACTTGGAAAGGGGTTTAAATGACACCAAAACAGAAGCCACTCTTATAGAAAAGCATGGGCATCCACACAAGGAATCAAAAGATATTGGCATAACTCTTTGGAAAGAAAACAGGTCTGAAGAAAAGATGGAAGGAATTACAGAGCAACTCAAAGGAGATGAATGACAGTTTATCACATTTTCACTCATTTTCTAAGATAACTTTAAGGTCTAAAACACTAAAACTCCTAGTAGATGCCTCAAGAGGCTTCTTCATTATGGGTAATCTATACCCTCAAGGGATGTAGTTTTATGCACTGCCTTATACAGTAGTTTGAATAAAGAATATAGATGGTGTCCCCAAAATTGTATTGCTGGGTGAGAAAACAGACCTGTACATCTTCATTTTCCCAGTTTGGAGTGGAATGTGAATTAATTTTTCACACTTTCATAGTTTAAAAATGCAAAAGGAGTCTGGTGTCCCATTTAACACAGGCTGCAGTATTTCACTCAGAAATGTCTTCAGTACCTGCTTATTCCTTCTTTACAACAGAAGGAAATGGCGATGAGAACAGTAAAAAACTTTTACTCGCTACAATTAAAGTTGAGTTAGATCATGATCTAGTGTTATGCATTCCAGTCTTTGGATTTTGGTAGAGAATGCCTGCAATTTTTTTTCTGTTTCAATCCAAAAGGAACATAAATCCATAGAACTATTTATTAGAAAAACTATTTCAAACCTAACATTTGTCAATCCATAGCTTTCAGATATACATGCAGTGAAGAATATGCATTCCTTGCACAAGAGGACACAAAAACAGTCTTCGTGCAATGTCATCATGCCGAAAAGTTGTCCTCTTAAATAGAGTACATGTAAAAATACATAAATGCACCAGAATAAATCAGTAGTTTAAATAGACTGTTGTTTCCAGTATTGGCCATTACTGAGTGTTTCCGAGGGAAAAATAAACTACCCAAAGTAGGCCCAATTATGAATCAATATGTCACTGAATGATATTTTTTCCTCCAACTGATCAGTTTATGCCCTGAAGAACAAAGAAGATAATCCCCATGATTTTTTCTAACATGATCTTAGTTATTTTAGCTGTTTACTCACAGAAGCAATTAATCTTCTTGGATTACAATAACTATTCAAATATTCAATATCCAGTGACGATTAGATGCTCAGATTGGGCTACATCTAGTGTGCAAAATTTATTTACGTTCTGAAAAGCTCTCAGGGAAGTGGACTGTCACTCAGCATGCTAGAATCCATAATTTTGGTCATAAAGCAAGATAAGAAACACTGTGCAGAACTACTCTTAAAAAATATTTTGTTGAATAAGAACTCTCTTATTTGATGAAGGACTCTAGGCAAGCATGAGACTAAACTATCTTGAAATGTAAGCGACGGCATAAACTAATTCTCACACACTTAACATATACACAGTCATTTTATTTAGACTAAAGGTGAAAAAAAACCATGGTGGAGAGATAATATGCTACAGAGAAACAAAATATATTTATATCTATGGAAGCAGCACCAAGACTGCTAGCACCATATGTAAACAACACCGCAGGATTTCTTTTCCCAAGTGTGTCTCTGAAAAGTGTCACTTTCTTATATTTGATTAGATAAATTACCTGCAGTTCTACTCTTTTGGATGATCTTTTACATCTAATTGTAATCCTAACAGGCCTATGTCACCAAAGTCTTTGCTGCTATAAATCTTACTAATGACAACATCTCCACAGCTTTTTTTGTTTCATACCCCAAGCACAGCAAAATTGTCAGATCAGTTCATGAAGAAGTGACAGGCTATTGTTCTTCCTTGCATTCATGAACACCTCATTAACACAAATGTAATGCCCATAACATTTTAGTGGCTTCGATTACGTACAGAAATCTCACTACACTGTGTAAGGGACAAAAGTGTACCATCGCTTCACAGAACATAAGTGCACGTGCACAAAAATTCAGTCATTTTCCTAATGGAAACTAGAAAAAAAACCTAGCAGCTTCATTAAAAGTAATCCTTTCCAGCCCATCTTTAAGGATAAATGTTTTTGTTTTGAAGCAGAATAAGTAAATTATTTATGTCAGTCAAAACAGAGAGGTACATTAATCCAGGTTCTGTAGCTTCTGCCCAGATTCAACTGACTGTAGGCTATAAAAATACTCAAGGGAAGTTAGTTTCATTTGGATTAGCACACATATTTAGTGTATAATAACTCACAGTACGGAAGGATATCACACTGGGACTGAAAGAATGCCTTTTAATAAAAGAGATCTGGATTGCAATGAAGCCATGAGAATTTCTAGTCAATGGTGTATGAAATACAATTTAAAAGTTGGTTATTCCATAACCTATGTTTCAATATCAGTTTAGGAAAAAAATAGACTTCACTTTCTCGCAGTGCGTGTCAACTGCGAGAAGTGAGAAAAGGGCTACTGGAGCAGCAAGCTGTTCCATAGGGCCAGCAGCAGGGAAACACTCAGCACACTTCTAGTTTAAAGCATGTTCAAGCAACGGGGTTTAAGCAGAAATTTATGGCTAAGTTTTTGGTAAAGTGTTTCCTCAGGTCCCTGGTCTGTCAGTAGCACTAACATTTTTTTAGTAATCACTTCATCTTTCAGGCCCACTGCTTTCTCCCATTCAAAAATAATACTAAGGGAGAGGTAGCACAACCATGGTTCCTGGTGTGAGATGTTTCAGGGATTTTAGGGCTGCTAAGGTTTACAGCAAGTGACAGGACTATAGCATTGCTATTTGCACAAAAAAAATGAATGAATAAAAAAAGGTGAGTGGATAGGAAAGAAGGATTTTCCTGATGAAGAACTTTACCTGAGATTTGGTACTGGGATTTATTTCTGCCTTACAACTTAATCATCCTTAACTTTTGCCTGTTTTCTCCATCTCCTTCCCCACCTGCCCTCCTGCCACACAATCAACTTTGAAAGCACAGTTTTCAGAAGAGGGATGTCACTCCAGTGCTCTAAGTGCATTACAGATTAACAAATATATAGAAATTCAGTATGACCATCTAGTAGCACATCGACGATGTATGCCTTCAATCTGCTGCACTTGTTACCTGTTTCACTTTATAAAACATGTGAGTTTTTCTCATAAGCCTCTCGAGCTGAGAAGGCATTTGTCACTGTTCTGCAAGACAGCCTTTGTGGCTGTAAGGTTGAACAAATTTTTAGGTCCTGAAATGCTACTCCAATACGTGTAGGTAGTACTCCATGCCCACACAGATTTCCTATGCCTTCAATAGTGGCTGTAGGAATGTGTCTTCACTCATCAAAACGCTGAGGCAGCATCTCAGTATTTCCTTGCAAATCACATGAAACCCAAGAGGAGAGCCTACAGGATTTCCAAGGCAGAACTGAAGCCTCCTCTCTCAGAGGCTCTGGAGGAGACAGCATTTACAGCATCTTGTTTGCATGAATAATGTAAACCGTGAGGGTGATGTTTGTGCACAGTGAAAAGTAACTGCATCATGCTACTATGTATTCAAAGTGTCCAGAGGGCTTTCAGATAAGAATTTTTTCACTTTACAAGCACAAAATTATTTTTTTCGTAGCTGCTGGCTCTGAAAACTTCAACCAAAAGTTGATCTGAAAGTCAGGCAAGGCTCCCATTCATTGCACATTGCAAAGATTTTGTGAGCCAAACTGCACTCTAAATTACAGGTATGAAACTGCATTTGTCCTCAAGGTCTTCATTTCTGCCTTGGCAATTTGTGCTTGTAACTGAAGCTCCGTTAACAATTGTTGATAATGTATGAGCCAGATGGAATCCATTTTGCCTTCCTATAACTACAGGTTCTGTGATTTGAGCAGAAGTAAAGCTGTAATAAAACCCTTTTATCCACGAGAGTGATAACCATCACTGCTGAGTCAGAAAATGTCATTTCTATCCTTATTTCTCAGATACAGCCGCAACTCCAGGAACTAGCATGAATTAATTGCATAATGAAGGCAGTGTTCCCAAACAATTTCAAATAAACTCTTAAAAATACACAGTGAAATCATCACCTTAGAAAGGTACTGCCTTTCATATGTGGCCTCTGGTACTAATTTCACCCTAAAAATCAGCAGAAAAATCCCGGTGTCAACTTCAGTGCTATCATTTGGGGGGACACCCCACACAAGGAAGCTGTGAGATAACACATTTCAGATAGGCAGAGAAGCGTGGAGGAGCTGCTGTGAGTTCACAGCTAGCCCATTTGAAGTCACTGCTAAGGGGACTGAACTGCGTCTTCTGGTGTGTTCCTGGAGGCTGTTGTAAATCTATATGCCTCATGAAAATCTGTTGTTATTTTGGGTAAATCCCTAGCACTCTTTAGCCTACGTGACCCTTCTAATACACAGACATGTAAAGTGATAGCCAGATTATTTCGATTTCTCCTCCATCAGTGACTACAATATTCCTTTGGAGTTACGCTCTATTAGGCAACACAAGCAGAGATCAATACTCGGATCTTTATCTGTTTCAACTTTATTTGCTTATTCCCCACTGTGCTTTCTGTGGGGGAATGATATCTAGTACTTTCTGGTTTACGGGATTTTGAACAGCACCAAGATAATATAGTTCAGGAGAACTGTTCGCCTGAATACTAAACTCATGCGTGTAGGGTTGAAATTAAGATAAAACTTTGTTTTATTGGTAGAGAAAGAAAGGAAATTCTGAGCCTTTTCCTCAGCTTTAATCTTATCGCACTGTTTTCTGCTTGGTTTGTAAGAGGTAAGAAATGCCTTGCTGTAAAGCCTCCGTTAGAGCCTCTGTGGTAGCACTTTACAACTCCTGAGCCTCTGAGCTTGCAGGCAATGGATAAGGGAGATGGGAAGCAGTCTGCAGACCGCTCCGGACAGACGGTCACTGCCCAGATTGCTGTGCCAACTGTGGCCCCTTGCCATGCCTTTCCCTCCTCCCGGGCCTCTGAGCTACTGTCCCCCCCTCAGAGGTTATTGTCCCTAATGTTTCCTAGCAGAAGGGATGGGGCGGTAGCTTCAGGCAAAGACAGTAAGTTATCTTAAACAGCTGCGGATAGTGTCTCGCCTCCTCCGTGAGCAGCCTTAGGAAAGTAGGGCCCCTCCTCCACTGGATCCTGATGAGAAACAAGAGGCAGCAGCATCTCTCATCAGCTCCTTTCTTTACCAGCTGAGCACAGATGGGAGAGGGCTAACTGTAGGCATTTAGGTATTTCTTTAGACTTTCAGGTCTCCACAGGCAGGTAAAGAGACCCCCAAGCTCTGCTACCTATGACGGAAATAAGGAGTCCCAGCTAGTACATGCCCAGGCTCATGGGCTGCAGAAGGACATACGAGGCCAGGCACGCTGCTGTGCTAATGCAGCTCTGAGCACGGCCCTTCTGCACACATCTGTGTAAGTATAACCCAAATGCTTTAAAATTGTATTTTGAGTTTTCACAAACACAGAAATGTGCATTCGTGGCAAATTCGTGAACTCTATTCACAGTGCTTCCATGCTTTCCTGTGTGCCCTGGGACTTTACAATAGGGGTCCTTGCTTGGTTCTTCAGTCTTCCCATGAGCAAGAAGTGCTCTATCCTCCTCAGAGTTGTTACAAGTCTTAGTTCATTTGAAAGGCAAATATTCAGAGGGTCTCCATTGGAGAACCTGCATTAGAATTCATTCTTCCCACATGCTCACCCCATCGTGTGGGACGGGCTTAGTAACAACGCACACAGGAGGGGCAATCATGCTTTAGAGACAAGCAAGGATTCGAATCCTTGCTGGATCAGGATCAGAGTATTCACCACCAGATGGCACCCACAGGTGGCCAGTTATAGTCTCTTTATTACATACTTTTATGGTTTTTCTTGTACAGTAGTGACTAGACACAAGAGTATTAGAGACTATCCTGGCAGCTGTGATTGTTTTTCCTTTGTCATTTTTAAGACCATCTAACATTTTAAAACCAAATTATTTAACATTTTTATCTGTATAGTCGTGTGAAAGCAGGCACATCTGCAGCACTACACACGTCACATGCGTGATCCAACACCAAATTCCCCCTCTGTTCAGACTCACTCCTCTACTACATGTTTTTGTGCTTGAAGACCCACGACGGCACTGCAGATTTCATTTCATCTGCATGCACTCCCAAATCACAGCATTGTGGACTGAGATGGAAAGATGGCACGGCATCAGAGGCACCAGGATGAGATGCCGTAACTGCTTACCATGTATCATGTCAATGAGAGACACAGATTAATAAGTAGGTCTGAGCACAATATCTGCAGCGGCTTCCTCTGAGAATTTACCAACAAATCATGGCAGTTTGTACAGTGTCAAGCTGTTACCATGTCAGTAATACAAACTCCAATTTATTGTGCACGTTTCCAGGGCCAAATGCCACTCTGCTATGATCAGAGGTGTTTTCAGGCATACAGGAAAGCTGAGCCACACAAAATCAGTTTTTAAAATCTCAATGATTATAGGAGTTATTGTCCAACAAAGTGGGAGACAACTAATCCCCCAGGTGTGCGTGCTTCTGGAGAGTTCACTTGGCTTAACTAGAAGAGCCTGAAAATGTGCATCAATGAATTTGGGTGTGCTAATCATGGAACCTCAACACCCCATGGCAATACACCCCATATATGGGAAACAAGCCACCCTCATATCTATGTTGAGTCACATTACGGAGGAGTATGAACAGACAGGATTAAATACGAGAAAGAACACACAAAACTGGTGCTATGTTTTCTTCTAATAAGGAAGAAGGCATCCGGAACTCCAGAAAACTGTATGGCCATATACTCCATACTCCTATGGCACATCTATATTCCTAGCATCATATAATGGTTCTTGTACCTATATTCTTCTTTTCCACAGTTTCTCCCACTTTAATCCCTCATGAAGGCCCCTATTTTTATTATGCAACTTAAAACAATTCACCTAAGTACTCATCACTTTTCATGTCTTTTTATTCAATCTGACATTAAGCAGTTTCCACCATGAAAGATTCTGATCTGGAAATGCGCACACACATACAGGTTTAAAAGTTAACAGCTGTTTGTAATGTTTTAATACAACTTCTAGTAAACACTGACAATGAAATTCAATATAGATAAATGTAGAAGGATGCAAGCAGGGAAAAACAATCAAAGCTTTACATCTGCAGGAGGGGGCTCAGAGCTGACTCCCAACCAGACTGAGATCTTCAGCTTATAATAAATCATTTAAAGAAAGATGACACTGAGCAGGAGCCAAATAAACAATTAAAATGCTCGGAATTATGAGAGAAGTAATAGAGAACTGAACTGGGTTTGGCTGCGGTAGAGTTAGTTTTCTTCATAGTAGCTTGTATCGTGCTATGTTTTGTACTTGTGATGAAAACAGTGTTGATTACACAGTTGTTTTAGTTATTGCTGAGCAGGGCTTACACAGCATCAAGGCCTTTTCTCTTTCTTACACTGTTCCACCAGTGAGTAGATTGAAGGTGGGCAAGAGGTTGGGAGGGGACACAGCCGGGACAGTTGACCCCAACTGACCAAAGGGATATTCCATACTATATGACATCATGTTCAGCAATAAAAGCTGGGGGGAAGAAGGAGGAAGGGGGGAAATTTAGAGTGACGGTGTTTGTCTTCCCAAGTAACTGTTACACATGATGGAGCCCTGCTGCTATGGAGATGGCTGAACACCTGCCTGCCGATGGGAGGTAATGAATGAATTCCTTATTTTGCTTTGCTTGCATGTGCAGCTTTTGCTTTACCTATTGAACTCTGTATCTCAACCCACAAGTTTTCTCACTTCTGCTCTTCTGATTCTACCCCCCATCCCATGGGGTGGTGCTAGAGGGAATGAACAAGCAGCTGTTTGGGGCTGAGCTGCCCAATGGAGTTAACCCACAACAAGAACTAAAGTAAAACACTGGTACGTCACCCCATATATTTCTTCCATGAATACTGTGTGCTGTTCTTGTCCCCCTCGCCATATCCAGAAGGAGCTGAGAAAAGATAGCAGAGAAGCAAAACAACAATGAAGCCAATTACAGAAGCTGCCTGAAGCCTGTTTCAGAATGGCTCGTTACAAGGAACAGCTGAAATTACTAGTCATATCCAGAGTCCAGATGAGAGCGCATTGCAACAGAAATCTACAAAACTGTGAAGAAGTGAGCAAGGAACAAATACCCAGAGCTCACCAGCTCAAACTGGTGAACTGGTGGCAGGTTAAAATAAAGCATGGCAGAAACACATGGCAGAAAAAACATGACAGAAAGAGGAGGAGTGCTGGGGAATTCCTTACAGCAGAATGCACAAAGCCGGTAAGTTCATATGGGTTTAGAGAGAGAAAGGACAAAGAAGAAAATACAAAAGACATGATGCGGTTCAGGAAGTCTGTGAGCTGGAATATGTTAGAGCATAATCTGGGCAACTATAACATTGTGCTTGCTCTTCTCTCACACACTTCCCTGCATCTTGCTGCTCAAACTAAGGCAGTTCTTGCATCCAGTTCCATTGTTAAAGGGTTACAGAAAGCAGTTTCTTGGTTTCTCACCTGTGTAGTAATGTCAGAGTGGTTTCCAATGGAAATATTCATTTACAGGATGCTCAAAAATCCATATACAACAAGCTTCTACTAAACACAAGAACCTCAAGAAACCAAACGGATTAGTCAGGTTGCTACTGTTTATGGGGAAGCATTGGTGAACACAGTACTTTGCACACAGGTTAATTCCTCATCCTGCAGATCTTCAAAACAGAATGTAGACAGGTAAGACTGTTCGCATGAAGCAGAATAACTTAGTGCTTGTCAATGCCTTGCAACTTCCCAGGACACTTTTGTTGTGTATCCCAAACAGCAGATAGAATCATAGAATGGTTTGGGTTGTAAGGGACCTGTAAAGATCATCTAGTCCAACACCCCTGCAATGAGCAGGGACATCTTCAACTAGAGCAGGTTGCTCAGAGCCCCGTCCAACCTGACCTTGGATGTTTCTAGGGATGGGGCACCTACCACCTCTCTGGGCAACCTGTTCCAGTGTTTCACCACCCTCATTGTATAAAATTTCTTCCTTATATCTAGTCTGAATCTACTCTCTTTTAGTTTAAAGCCATCGCCCCTTGTCCTGTTGCAACAGGCCCTGCTAAAAAGTTTGTCCCCATCTTTCTCATAAGCTCCCTTTGGTTACTGAAAGGCCACAATAAGGTCTCCTTGGAGCCTTCTCTTCTCCAGACCGCACAACCCCAGCTCTCTCAGCCTGTCTTCATGGGAGAGGTGTTCCAGCCCTCTGATCATTTTTGGGACCCTCCTCTGGACCCACTCCAACAGGTCCATGTCTTCCCTGTGCTGAGAACTCCAGAGCTGGAAGCAGTACTCCAGGAGGGGTCTCAAGAGGGTGGAATAGAGGGGCAGAATCACCTCCCTCAACCTGCTGGCCACGCTTCTTTTGACGTAGCCCAGGTTACAGTTGGCCCTGTGGGTTGCGAGCGCACATTGCTGGCTCACATCCAGTTTCTCATCCACCAGTACCTCCAGGTCCTCCTCAGCAGGGCTGCTCTCAATCCTTTCATATCCCAACCTGTATTGATACTGGGAGTTCTCCCAACCCA
The DNA here is from genome assembly GCF_964199755.1 of Larus michahellis. Taxonomy (NCBI): domain Eukaryota; kingdom Metazoa; phylum Chordata; class Aves; order Charadriiformes; family Laridae; genus Larus; species Larus michahellis. Next base: position 76,294,859 of record NC_133898.1, read on the forward strand.
GGTGCAGGACCCTGCACTTGGCCTTGTTGAACCTCATAAGGTTCACATGGGTCCTCTTCTTGAGCCTGCCCGGGTCCCTCTGGATGACAACCCATCCCTCAGTCACATCAACCGCACCACTCAGCTTGGTGTCATCTGCAAACTTGCTGAGGGTGCACCCAATCCCACTGTCTATGTCATTGATGAAGATATTAAAAAGTGCTGGACCTGATACAGACCTCTGAGGGACACCACTTGTCACCGATCTCCATCTGGACATTGAACCATTGACCACTACCCTCTGGATGTGACCATCCCAACAATTCCTCATCCACTGAGCAGTCCACCCATCAAACCCATGTCTCTCCAATTTAGAGAGAAAGATGTTGGGGGGGACCATGCCAAAGGCCTTACAGAAATCCAAATAGACAACACTCGTAGCTCTTCCCTTGTCCACTGATGTTGGTCAGGCAGGACTTGCCCTTGGTGAAGCCATGCTGGCTGTCTCGAATAACTCCTTGTCCTCCATGTGTCTTAGCATAGCCTCAAGGATGATCTGTTCCATGATATTCCCAGGCAGAGAGGTGAGGCTGACAGGTCCTCCTTTCTACCCTTTTTAAAAATGGTGCAATGTTTCCCTCGAATCATTCCCTTGAAACATATCTATATAAATATAGTGAACTCACATGCAGAAAAGGATAAACAAAATGGGGAGAGTGCTCAAAGGTTAAGCAAAAGGAATATCCAAGGCCCCCCAAGAAAGTTAGCAAGGAGCTTCAGGGAAGAATCTGAAGGATGAATTGTTATCAATGTGGCAGGGTCAAGGAAACACAACTGTTAATGGAAACACAGCTTTCATTTAGGGTTATGAGAGAAAACTGGAAGGGAAGTTTTAGCTCCTGGTGCTCCCAAAAATACCTGAAAAAACCCACAGCTAAACAGGTGCAAATAAAACATGTGCCTGGAGGCCTCTCAGTTCAATAGCTCTCAAGAAACTGAACTGGCCTATCTAATTTATTAGTCTATTAACCCCAAGAAACTAGCTTTTATGGAGCCATAGAAACCACCAACCACTAAGAGAAGGTCTTTGCTTACATACTGCTTTTATGCCCAGAATCTCCCAGATTCTTAAGGCAGGTTTACATCAGACGCACTAAGAACAATAAACTGCCTTCCTCTCACCAAGCCGCAGCTACAAAAAGCACAGAGAAGAGCCCTTCTTGCAACAGAGAGGCTCTTACCTGCAAGGAAGACTCCTGGAGACAGATGAGAGAAGCAAACTGTGACTGTTCCTTGATAAACAGACACGACAGACATCACCCTAAATCATGTTAATTAGTTTAATTTAGAGTATTGCAGAATGCTACACAGTGGCAGGAACGCAGTATTGCAGTGCACAGTAAATGGGAAATTGCAGCTAGTTGCTAGTGGGCATTTTTTCATTCCTGTTCATCATAGATTTCAGTGGATGAAAAGTGTTAGTATTTCCCTGACTATAACTGAGAACTAAGGCTAACGGCGTAAAAAACAAAAGTAGAAGCCATGGCACAGAAAAGAGCATGAATGGAGAAAACGTAAAATAGAATGAGGAAAATGCTCAATTAGCTTAAACCAAGAGGACTTAGACCCTGTAGCCCATAACAAGCCTGGAAACTGACCACGGGTTAGTATAAAACAGAGCCTCAGATGGGTTTGGAAGCTTGGTCATTTTATTTATTTATTCATTCTTTTGACATTGATTCAAACTGTATTTCATATGGAACCTTCTAAATCCATAAGAACAATATGAACACTTGAGCAGTGGATTTTCTTTGTCCCATCTTCTGTCTGATTAAGCTGGAAGACTGTCAAGGCTGGAAGTTAGAATGAAATAAGTTTGGGTTTGAATTATAGGCACAACAGCTTCTGTAGGCTATTTCTGGGCTTTTCCTACACTGAGAGTGTTGGGGGAGTGACAGTTTAGACTGCTCTAAAACCACACAAATGGGATCTCAGTGTGGGATGAAGCATCCCTTTGGAGAGCTAATTGAAAGAAGCAGCTCCACAATAGCTGTTCAAGGCCAGATCTCTATTGGAGACAGTTTGGTCAAAACAACTGTTGACAAAGCAGCCAATATCCGAATCAGCTGCTTGAGCCAGCCTCTGGCACACCCTGCTCTCTGCCTTGCGCGGGTGGGAATAGAGAAATCCCAGGTCCCTATGTGGTGCAGTGGTTCCCCGTGCCGCATCCCTGTGCCCCCGGCACACAACCAGCCAATTCTGGAAATGCAGAACACTGGGGGTTGTTTTCAGAGTATTGTGAAGTCCTAGACTGAATCTCAAACCCGTATTTCTTATATATAGGTTGACGTTGGAATCATTTGAGAGATAACATCTATCGTTAGATCAAGCTGCATAGCTGGAAATTTTTTAAAAAGGAGGCGTAAATCTACACGTGTTTAGCGATTTAGTTGCTCAGCTGGATGCTTGCAAAGCCTGCAAATTGGGTGCTGTTTGTACTGATTTAAACTTCTTTTATCACATTAGAACTAGCTCTCTGTGGGAGAATGAGTGCCTTCTTCCTTTCAACACAGCCAGCACAGTTAGCTAAGTCAAAGTCAAAATGATCAAGGCATTTTGTCTCCAAAATTCCTTATTAAATGATGTTGATGGATAAGCGAAAAATAATATGGTGGGAAAAGGAAGAATATTATTCCACATATGATTTTTTTTTTTCCAGGCTCAGAATTCGGGTCCTTCAATTTACAGTGATATGTACTGTCATGTCCATCTAAAAATAAATAATATAAACCTACATCAGATTAAGTGGTCTTTAAATTTTCTGTGTAAATTGGATAAGATTTGATCTGGAATTCACTGACAGAAGCAGTGAACTCCAAAATGCTCTGTTCAGCCAGACATTGTTCAGAGAAGAACTGCACTCAAATTATTTTCACTGTTTGGGCCAACATAAATGTCAAAAGAAGGAAGATGCAAAAGAGCACATGAGGTCATATCAATTTTTGCATTCTGATAATTTAAGATACTAATGATATAGGTAGCAGCTATTTTAAGAGTAGAATATACACATTTCCATCTGTGCTTTTCCAAAACTACTTTTTTTACTGCACCTGACAGTTTTGCACAAACTATAAATGTAATTAATTGATTGTGGCCTGTATTAAACTACTCCATCAGGGGACATCATATGTGCAGCTGTCAGCTGCAAAACTCCGTTCTGTCCCTTGGAGCTTTGTCTTCCACATTTACATTATGCTGCACCTGGAAGACATTTTTCACCATTACCAGACACATATAAACAGTAGCTTGAAAGCATAAATAAACATACAGAGAGGGTACTCATTAAGACTCAAACATTGATTACAGACAGTCCTCAGCACCAGACAGCACTAGACATACAGAAAAGGATGATTTACTCTTCAATTTTATTAATCCTATGAAAGTTTGCAAGTTTCCTCCCTAAAATCAGTTAAGTCTCAAATTTTCACTTCTGTAACTCATTCAATTCTAACCAAATGTTACCTACTTGAGGACTGGACCTATTTCTCACAAGAAAGTAGTGATCATTTAATATATCACACAAAAATACCTTGCTCTGCATTCTGCCCAGTGGACTACATTGACACCATTTGCGTATGTAAGTTAGCACTGCAGAGTGTCAAAGTTTTCCCTTTTGTTCAGCAGCTGAAAACGTATGGCATTAACTCAGTCAGATTCTGCCTGCTGTCAGAAACAGATGACAATGAATGAACGGGTGACAATGGATGACATTATTTTCCTTTTCTTGTATACTGATGATCATCATGCATAAAATCACAAATTTTGGTTAAGCTGGGGCTTCCAAAAGTCTGCTGAAACCTGCTTTAAATGAGTGCTCAAGAGACAAGAAGTAACCAACTGTTTGTGGACCCAATTGTCTAACAACAGGGGACAAAATCTGGTGATAATTAAGCAAGAAAAAATTGTTATAAACAAATGATAATTTTTAAAAATCTCAGAAAAGAGTGGAACTCTGTATTGGAACTTTATTTTACCCTGATTAGTTAATGCATTTTGGCACTGATTTATAGCCCCATCGCCTCAGTCAGCACTAATATTTAAACTAATGTAATTCATTAAACTACAGGTAAAAGCTGATGAATGCTCATTATTTGGACTAGAAGACTGGTTCTAATATTTTTCATACAGTGATTGTTTTGTCCCCTGACATAATCTGCCTTGAATCTTAAAACTGTTTTTTCATCAGTTTTGTTCAAAATTTGCAGAACGTTCCTCTCTTTATTTCACAGAATCACAGAATGGTTCAGGTTGGAAGGGACCTTAAAGATCATCTAGCTTTCATCATTGTATTGATTCTTATTCTGGAACTGTGTTGTTTTTTAAAAAAATGCTAATTCTAATTCACTTTTAAAGTAATTTTGATTTTAAAGACAGAGATATTCTTTAAAAGTAGTTCTATTTCAAGGTTTCATATCTTAATCCAATCTATCGGCTTAAAAATTGTCGTGTTCAGCACAACACCTCGGTCATATTTTTCAAGGTGCTTCAGATAGTATAAGAACTTTTAAGTATGTCATGCTTACTAAAATAGGCACGTTTCTTTACAAAATTCTTAACTTCTTCATATATCCTACACCATCTCGCTCTCCAAAAGGCATGCCTGAGCTTAAACTTTTGTATTCAATATAGTAAGAAGCCCTTTTGCAACATTTCTCAACCCAGTTTTTAAAATGACTCAGCACTGTTAGTCCCCTTTTACAGATATAGAAACATGGTGCAGTGTCATAACTGGTTAAGCCAAAATAAATTCACGCTACCGACGGATGGAGGGCTTCTTCATTTCTTTCTTCACTCCAGGTTGCATATTCCTGGGCTCAGAGTGTCACAGAGGGAAAGAGTAACTAACTCATCTGGCTGAAAAGTAGCCAAGAAAAGAATTGTGAATAAACGAAAATGGAGGCAGGAAGTATCTTTGTAGTATATATTAGTGCTTTATATAATGAAACCTCTGAGTGATATAGATTCCCCAAGGGCTGACAGCATACAAACCAGATCCCATGATACATACCCCATACACACTGCCGCTGTGCCTGGGCTTGTATATCAGCTGTACTATGCAAACATTACCACAGCATAAATGTTTAATAATGGAGTGAGACAATGTGATTGATATAACTGGAAAGCAAATCCAGTCATGTATTGACTGCACTATTCCACTTCCCCTGCAGCCTAACTCTGGGACTTAATGAAACAAAAGGAGTACATTAAATTCGTGCTGACAAAAAAAAAAAGAAGAAAAAAAAAAAACAAAACCAAACAACAAAAAAAAAACAAAGCAGGGATCTTTTAGCTATGCTAGGAACCATCTGTAAAGGTTAGTTGGCGCAGAGCAGCAGTAAGCCAAAATATTTATGGGGAAAATATGTAATGATCTAATGTGGTCATCCCAAATGCAAGGTTATAAAAACTTTATAGCACACCACACTTTGCAAGGCACTATAAAGATTTTATGGCCATGCATTTGGGATGAGTGCTTTGCTCATGACCGATGGAGCCACCAGTGAGTTATGCAAGTCTTTGCCAGAGGAGTGGCATTGAACATAACCATTTTTATAGCACTCCACACCATGTCCTGTAGTAATTTGGGGATGGACTCTTCCAGTTTCTCTTTTACTTACTTTTTTTTTTTGTCCCTGTTGGAAGAGCAGTGATTAGAAGCTATGTTATATGAGGAGTGGCAGAAATTTCCATCAACAAGACTCTTCAGCAGCCATTTATATAATGAATTTCTGTCAATTCAATTGGCACAGTTGCAATGTGACTTACAGATGTCTGTGCTATTGCCACCACCACAGATGCAATGGGCACATGCTCCAGAGGAGTAAGAAAGACAGCAGGGGCCACTGTCCTGACAGACCTAACATTCCTCTCCCCCTGTAGTCTCCACACCTCATTGCAGAATGAAGCCTAAACCATTCCTCTGCCTTCCTTTTGACAAGCTCTGTGCTGTGTGGGCTTTCTGTATGTTGAGTTATCCAGCCAATATACAACACAGTCCCTATGATAAAATTGCCCCTGTACAAATTTGGGCCCCATAGATACACACTGACTTTAATAAAAGCCAGTTAATCTCTGTCCTCTTCCCCACCTTACACTGGGCAATGTTATCCAACAGCCACTTCTTCAGAGACCTACTTGAAAGGAAATGCTGCTAAATATACCCAGGAATTCATCTCACGTGTTAAAAGGGAGCCTGGACCAACCTTCAAAGACGTGCTTGGGAAGCTAGCCAGCCTGGAGGCCACCACGGAGGGTCTGCAGCTGATTATTTGAAGCAAACAAAACTAAAACTCTAGAATTCAAAGCAATTACTATTTTCTGAAATTACTTCATTTATTCTTTTATGCTTGTATGTTGTATTTGTCTCTTTGGTACACAAACATACTGGTGGAATTATCTGGGGGCCAGAATTCAGGATGCATTTTTGCCTTTTCTTCCGTGCATCCTTAGGTAGAGGAAATTTGGCAAAGAACTAGTCAGCACGTGTTAGTTTATCTGGCCATCCTGAATGGGGAAAGTCAGCAGCCAGACAAGGTCTACCAGACCATTTTTTCAAAAAAGGAGTTTACTTGATTTTTAAGGGTTTTGTATTCTTTCTCCACCACAATCTGGCCAAACTGTCCACCAATAAAGACAGACTATTTTGAATTGCATGCACTTCCTGTCATATCACTCTCTTTGACTGCCGGAGTACTGCTGCTGGGATCTGATACCAGTTTTACTATTGCTGAATACTGGGGGTTTGGTTTGTGAAAACAGCTATTTGAAAAAGGTATTGCAGCATGCACACTTTTCCTACATCTATAATATATGCGTTGCTGTATGTATATATGTATAAACCATATTTTAGTGCTTCAAGTCAAGAAATAAAGTGCAGAACACTGTGAACAGCAAATGTTCTTCAGCCTACAGAGATGGGAGGGTGGGAGGGTGTATTCGTCAAACGGGGTGTATATTCTCTGATGAGATTAGAGGGGAGTACAAAAGATTACAAAAAGAGTACCAAAAACAAGAATAGCAGGAAAAACAAGACTGAGTAGTTCGTACAGAGCAAGAACAACATGCAAAATATGAAAAAAGCAAAGCAAATTGTTTAAGGCTGTGTCATATGGGAAGTAGTATTCTTCTTCTGAAGAGTACAATTTTGATCCGAAAAATACTACACGAAAAATTATGACATTTTCCCCCACAGACCTGCACCCTGTGCATTCCACTTTAGGGAGGAAAAAATAAAAATTTCTGCTTTCCACCTCTGTTCGCATACCAAAAGCGGTAAAGGCACAGGGAGCTGATTTGTATTTCCTCCTGTTATGCATCAACAGAGGTGTTTAATAGGTTCCAGTCACCTGAGCAAAACTGCAGAAAACGCGGGGCTTTACAGATGGCAGTGAGGTCCAGTTCAAAGCCAGTAGACTTGCCACGGTATAACTGAAGGCTTAATTTGGCTCATTGAACACTCCATTACTGGCAATTACATGGGAGAAGAAAAGAATCCAGTGTGAACTTCAAGTCCAGGTTATGTTCACGGGGGCTGACAGGCAGGAACAAAATTAAGTGTCTTTTTCATTGCTCACAGAAGACATTTGATATGGAAATAATTTAGAGATGATAGGCACGGAACCCCACAGTGCCATTTTTAGAATCATTTTTCAGCATAGAGCTGCACTTTAAACTGCTGTCAGATAATCAAAGGGTTAGGGAGCATCAGATGATACTACTACTACTTCCTGATGCTATTACCTTCCTGCCAGAGACCATCCGTTTATGTCACTGAAGAGGAGGAAAAGCAAACAAACAAAAGAAGACAGATGAAAAGATGAACCAATTGCGCTCTTGTTTCACCCAGTGGCATGATCTAAGGGATACCTTCAGCATCTGACTTTGCAAAATAAGGTTAGCGGAGTCCAGAGCCACCCGCACTGGCAATGTATGGCTCACCAAATGCTTTAGGAGGCGTTCCTGAAAACTGTACTTATGCCTTGTGCAACACTGAAACCAGTGCTTCATGCCTCACCTTGGACACATTCCTGAATGTCTAACCTCCCTTCATAAAAACCTGAAAGCACTGGAAGACAACTCAATCAGAGATGAAGAATTAATGCTAGGGGAAGACATCCATTAATCACTAGCCATACAGCTTTCAGAGCTGCGTATGAGCTGTGCAGGGGTCTTATTTAGCAGAGCCTAATGTAAAAAAGGTGGAACCTCCTTCATACAGTTCATTATGGCCCTAGCAGCACGAAAGCCAGTTCAACAAGGGGAGCCCACACATGGGTACATTGAGCAAGACAATATTTAGAAATATAGTTGTAGGGCAAAGGATGGAAGGATACAGAGTCTTTCAAAGAGGCCCAGGAGAGTCGGTCAGGCTCTCGCACCCATACAGACACCCTTTCTCAGCGGCTGGCAGCAGGTTCTGCTCTGCCACTCTGAGGGAAGCTTATCTAGCTTTGCTCGCAGTGAAGCGTGAGATTAGATTAGACAAAATATTCACACGGCTGTTTCGAAAACCTTTCTGTACTGCTTTTCTCTATTGCTAAATGACAAAGGCTCTATATGAAGGAGGATGCTGGTCAAATATCACAGTGTTTCAGAAGCAAGGAGTGCCTGAAACCTAGTAGGAAACATGGGATGTGAGGAACTCACTGAGGTACAGCAGTGACCTTACATGCTTGTCCTGGAGATGCAAGCAAAGGGCCTGGTTTCGGTTGAATTTTTACCTTATCATAACTTAAGTGTAAGTTAAAAAAACAAACACCTTTTCAGCTGTGCAGACGAGCCTACAGAAAGGCAACAGGGATACAACACTGAAACCACAAACATGTCTAAGACCTCCTTCCACAGAGATCAGCATGGTAGTAAATCAATCACCTCTAGGTGAGAAAGCGTACAATGACAGGAGGTGAGAGCATCACATAAGCCAATGCCCAAAGACTCGGTGCCCACTGAAACTTTTTTTTTTTAAAATGGGCATTTAACATTTAATACAAGACTGCATTTCAAGACCCATTGGGTATAAAAAAAACAACAACCGGATACACACAACTCATTACCGTGCTTTTCTCAATACATGGCTCAACAAGGAGCACCCCTGGCTTGCCACTGGGAGTCTGCAAATACTGTAAAATAGACTGAGCAAATTAAGAACAACACTTAAAGAGACTGACTGTTTCTCAAAAAAGAAATGTTAGGTGCTTTGATTGGTCAAGCCCCATCTTCTATCATCAGATTGCTGGTCAAAACTGAAGCTCTGAGATCTGCAATGGTATTGGTGGTGCTGAGTGTAAGGCTTCCATGATGTTCAAGGTGGACAACTTGCTAACCTGCAGTGCAGACGTCTGCCTTTCCACTATCCTTGCATATTAATTTAAACTGATCATTTCTCTGATAACATCCTGCTTCCATGCCAACTGAGGAGAGATTTGTCTATTATTATCTTTGCCATTCATAAATATGCACTTAAAGGAAGAAAGAAGACTGTCAGAACAAAAGGCAGAATGTGCAGAATTCAAATATGAAAACTTCCATAAATATTCCCATTAACCTCATGATTTAAACCAATGTATTTTCTTCCCCCATAAAGCAACTGAAAAAGATTAGGAAGATAAGAAAGAGTTAACTATGTGTTGCCAAGCTGAGTGATGACACGGTTAGGACAGAATTGCATCCCAGCACTTCAAACTAGACTGTGAAATTTGGATCTTGTACTGAGTCCAGATGTCGCTGTTTTGGGATGCATTGTCTCCCTTTTGGAGGGCATGGTGCAGAAAGAGTTATGGAAGATAACATGAGGGCAAATAAGAAAATCGAGCTAATATTTTTTAAAAAGATCAAATAAAAGTTACTTCTAACAATGGCAAATCCCCCAAAGGGAAAGAGTAGAAGCCCTTTTATTTGAGCCAGTTAATCTGCTCAAGACTGATGTTCAAGAGCTATAATCTTGCATCGACAGAGCAATAGGCTACATGACCCAAAGCTTTTCTGTTTGCTATGGGCCAGTTTTTTCCCTCCACTCGCTAGTATAAATGTCCTGAAATTTCAGTCTGACACAGTTGTAACTGAGGAGAAGGTAGCCCTGTAATCTGATCATCTGAGCTTCTCCTACACAGGAGTCATACTTGGAGATCACACCGGCTTGCCACAGCTCTCCCTCCACTGTGGAATGAACTAGACCAAAGCGTCACCCTCCTGTCATGTCCATCATTAGCTCCCAGCAACAGGGACAAGCCCCTCCAGTGCCTTCAGGCAGATGGTCCTGAGGTCCCTCCAGATTGCTGGGTTTGCAATGGCTCTCCAAATATCCACAAGATATTACATAAAACAACACAAATTTGCAGTGGAATACCAAAGGTGAGTTTCAATTTGCCTGTCCTGCTTCATCACCATAAATAGTAAAACTTTCTGCTTGGCCCTGCAATCCCTCAGAGGTACAAATACAGATATCTCTTCCAATGTTTCAATGGTAGCTCTTTATGAGAGAAAAGCTATCATCTTCATCTCTTGCTTACCATCAGTGGGTATTGGGCATTAAGAACAGTTATTTCACGACATCATTCAGAGAAATGGCTGTATTCATTTTGGAATTAAATATCCTATGAAAACAACAAATAGTGGGCACAGAATTGAACAACAAAGAATCAAATGTCATTTTTCATTGGCCTGACACCTCCTAATACGGCAAATCGCCCTGAAATGTAGAGAACCAAACCATAACAGTATTATGATTAAAGAAAAGCAGTTCAAATTTCAAATACCACCAACTGAGACAGAAAACATAACCTGGGACATGTGGGCTCTTCCTGTTTTTCTGTTGAAAAGGGCTACGAGATCTTTAGCTTCTACCCAGTTCCACGTCTTAAACGAACAGATAAAGTGATTCATCTTGCTGTCTTATCCAAAGTAAAAAATTTCCTAACAAATCACAGAGCCAAAGATGAAAACCCTGAGGCTATATCTATATCTATACTAGTAAAGGAAACATGCCAGGGCCTGTTTTCTGGCTCTAAGATCAGCTGGCACAATGTGGCCATGTCTCTTCTGCTAAGTTCTCTTAGCTTCCAAAACAAGGTCATCCAAACTGCCATAGCAAGTACGCTCCTTGACGTGTGCTAAGTCCCTTGCTGTGCCTGGAAACTGTTTCAGAAAATGCTAGTTATTCTGGTCAAAAAGAGTGTCAGGGACTATTCCAGCAGGTGCTTGGAAACATTGTGGTGTTGTTTAATTCAGCGGCATTGGGGCAGCCTAAGCCTCAGTTATCAGAGCTAGATTTAAATCTGTAGAAGTAACAGCACGGCAGGGAGTTAGATCTGGGACTTTTATATATGGGAGTATCTTTAAACTGAGTGTCTGACTCATTATGAAAAGGAGATTCACTGTGAAAGTCACAGTAGGATTAAATTTCCTGATGTTTGAGAGATGTTCAGATCTAGGTTATCTGGATCTGAGATTATGGTTAAGGTACATCTCTAACTGAAACACTCTGCTGACATCAGTCTTGAGTAATGAGTATAAGGTACTTTCCCCCTGTAACCACAATGGTAAATATTAATGCTAGGAGACTATTTTTACAGGGTTCTTCAGTACATTGAACCGATACAGAATTTATTGTACCTGGAGAACTGCCTCTGAAAATCTTAAAAGAAGCGTGAAACTGACCTTAAATAGCTTCTTTCTTATGGATGATAACACCACCAAGTCCTTGTATCCTGGTCTGCAAGATTACAGAGGTAGACTGAAGCACATAACACTGGTACACAGTTATTGCAAACTGCCTCTGATTAGGCGATCCGGTCTACATCCAAACATTTAATCAAATGCTGAGCAAAAGATCAAAGGGAATTAGAGATGTATAGCTCTGAAAGGAAGACTGGATTTCTTTCCTCTGCCTCCTGTGATCCCCAATTCCTTTTAAACCAGTAGGAATTCCAGAAGACTCTTGCCAGCAACAAGAGCTGGTTCTGTCTGTGCTCCTGAGCTTCAAAAAGAAGCCACTCTCAAAGTTCAAAACCTACACAGTCCTTAAAAAATCTGTATATTCATCATTTCCTAAAGTTAAACCTACTCTATGGGCAAAGCACTTTACTTGGCCACTCAAGAGAAAAGCAACTCACACCATGTAAGTAACCAGGAGCAAAGTGAGAGGTGGAGCATGGCAGCTGCTAAGCATAGTGCCAGTCAGGGTGCCAGACTGTTTTTGTGTCTCCCAAGCCAGGGATGCAGCTACAGCTCATATCGCTCCCACAGATGTTGCAGTCAGGGGCATCACCCCTGCAACTCCAATTTCTGCAAAAGGTTATGCATGAGCAAAGGGCTGCAAGGTCATCTGTTTCTCCCTTGGGAAGAATGCAATCTCACTTCTCCTTAATGCAATAGCATTAACATAACTTTTTAGAGAGGACTATCAATAAGGGTAGGAGCAAGCACCCTGGCCAAGGCAATATCATGCAAGGTAGAAATAGTGTCTGTGTGATAAAAAGCCCAGAAGCAGAACACTGGCTGAAGGACAGACCAAGGTCTCAAGAGCACAGCACCTGGAAAGCTTAGGAGAAGTCTCCTAAAAGTTCTTCTCGTTCACTGGAATATCTGAATCAGGGACACATTGCCTGCCTTGTTTTTTCCTCTCTTCCTATTTGCACTATAAATTCAAGGGATGAAATTTAAATGGTTACTCGATATGTATGTTTTAAGCAATTTCACCTCAATGGACTTCCTTTGTCTTTGGTTGTTTACCAAAGCTCTGACCCTTGAACTTTATTTCCTTACTAATCTTATCTTTTACAGAACTCTAGGAGCCTGACATATGCATCAGTGTCACCAGAGTGACTGAACAAGGTAAACTTAATAATCCAGTCTGTGTTTTTACGTATTTACATAGAGGGGTGAAGCAAATGCAGGAGACTAATCTATGTTTGATGTTAAAGGACAGGAGAACATGCCGTCCTGATTTTGCTAGATGAACTCTTCCTACTTTCTTTAACAGTCTCCTTATTGCAAAATCCTAGAAGTGATATAATAAACATTATTTGAAAAATAAATGAATAGTTTATTTCAAGGCAATAGCTGTATCCTGGGCTAAATATAAACTTGGTAACAAAAGGCTGAGAAGTTATTTACTCAAATAAAAGTTACTGGAAGATTAAAGTAAGTATCTTTAAGCTTCTTTTTCTTTATTCTGAAATATTTCTGCCTTGAAGTATACCTCCTCTGCTTCTGCTTCAAAAACATTGAAATAAACTTGGGTTTGCTCCTGACCACAGTTGATATAAGCAGCAGAAAGAGAGAAAATGTTAGGACTGGTAGTACAGAGGAATAAAGTACCACTATGCCTCCTTCCTGTCCCTGTTCCTATAGACCTAACTTCTGTTCTCTTCCCATTTACTGAAGGTTAAAATGAGAAAAGTCAACACCCATCACCAAAAATAAACTGTCAAGAATATAGTGGAAGCTCTCTCTACATTTGTAAGAAATTCAGATTAAGAAGTCAAGGTGGGAGGGCAAGGAGGTACTTTCCTCCAAGGCAAAACTTAAACGTCAGTCTAGATTATCAGTTAAAGCTGTGTTATTTTGTGCTCATTCCTATGCCAAAAAATCCAAGCACAAGCTTAATTATAGTAACAAAAACATGGATACAGGATAGGTTGCCAGTGTTATTTTCTTCAGGGAATTAGTATAAGCAGTATAAGTAATCTCCCTTTGCTGATAAATCTGCACCTACATTACAACATTTTGTCATTATAGGTATAACAGCAAACCTTGCCCAGTGTTGGGTAAGACCTAGTCTGGAAATTAGAGCACAGAGAAATCCTTATTTCAGAGGCCAGAGGAAATGCTTATGTTGATCCCTGCTTTTGAGAAATGTTCAGCCCTTATGCCACGTACATGGGTTATACCTGCAATCATTATTTACATATGTTAACAGACAGCCTGTCTTTTTTCCTGTAGCCATATTCTCTAAATTCAAGGATGGTCCTGTAATCAGGCAGAACCCTATGTTGTGCAGCTCGGAGTTTTATGTGCTATGCTATAGGCTTATACTGGAGAAGAACCTGGTAATTTTATAGGTGTCCCTAATTTGCAATAGACAAAAGCAAGGCTAGAACTTATTAACCAATCAGGCAATGCCAAGGCAACTGAGACGGCCACGTTGGTGCCCATCTATACGCTGGGCATGACGCTGTAGGTACAAGGGACTGCTGTGAAACACTATCTATGTCATAAAATTGTAAACAGGAATGTCCTTGTGCGTCATGTTCACCAATGACTCTAATGACTCTAATGACTGATATTTCCTGAACCAGGCAGCATGGAGGGAATTGATACCATCTCTACATCACAAACGGGCACTTATTTTTTTAAATTATGTCATTCATTGTATTCTCACTGAGAAGTATTATCAAAACAGAAATAAAGGACTTGCATAATCACTACCAGGTTGTTTCCAAATAAGCCTATAATGATTGCGCAACCGTTACCATACACTGGTTTTTATCATTTCTTTCCAAAGTATTTGTCTATATTCACTAATATCTCTTTCTAATTGCTACCAGAAACAGTGCTTCCTCAGTCCACCTCCTCAGTTCTTCTCCATTTTTGTCATCATGTGAGAAAATGTCTCCCAGCCCCAAACCCCACAAACTACTTCCTTGTAAATCTTCCCTAATTTCATAATGAGAGCAATACAGTGCGACAGCATAGGGAAAAGAAATAGAAACAGAGAGCATGAGAAATGCCAAGCTTAAGTCTTCATCCAAAACAAAAAGAGCTTTGGGCTTGGGTTCTATTTTTCAAAAAGCTCCCACCTTCAGCTTATAATTTCCATTTGATTTCCAGTATTTTCTGGGGTTGGAAAAATACCCAAGAGCAGAGACAAAATAAAGCAAGAGTTGGTCCTAATGAGAGGCTCAGCACTTTTGGAAACAGGGAGTCCCAAGGATTTGGGTTTGCAGTAAACTTAGGTGGTTGGAAAACATACTCATATTCTGTAAGTGTTTTTCCAAACTGAACTTGCAATCCTTTTGACGTGTAAACTTTATCAAAAGAGGTACCTTCATATTTAACTGGAACCCTAATCTACTCATATACAGCTTTTTTCATCATTACATATATTGTGGTACTAACACTGCTTTTACCTTGAGAGACACACAGTCCTGCACTTCCATAACAGAGATTACAGAATCACAGAATCACAGAATGGTAGGGGTTGGAAGGGACCTCTGGAGATCATCTAGTCCAACTGCCCCTGCCAGAGCAGGGTCACCCAGAGCAGGTTGCACAGGAACACATCCAGGTGGGTTTGGAATGTCTCCAGAGACGGAGTGCAATGTAAGTGTAAAATTAAATGCCCAGTTCTACCAATTTAAAGAAACATTCCATATAATAAACTACTGGGTTCAATCCCACAAACTTTTACACACCTAAGAAAACCAGTTTTGTTGAATTGTATGGAAGAAATGAGGTACTTAAAAGCTTCCCCTGCATGTTTTCAGAACCAGGTTGTTTAGCCACATGCTAACTACCATGTGCTCTTTATAGATTTTATAGGTAAGGAGATGGCCATTTGTCACTGACTTTTGCAGTGACAGGATATCAGTCATACTATTTCATTTGCAGTGATATCTCCTTTCATGATCTTCTTTCCTCAGGGAAGCTTGTTTTGAATCTGCCTGCCCCTTCTCAGCATGTCCCTGCTCACAGCGGGGCACGAAGGAGCCCAGCGCCTTCCCTCCTGGCTGCAGCTGAGCCTGATGTGCCGGAGCAAACTTGTGCCTCCTCTTGGAAAGTGAATGGCAACAGCCAGGTGCCACCACATATCCATCCTGGAACTTGGCCACTGCTGAGAGCAGGATGTGGAGGTAGCCAGACCTCGAGCTGGACAGAGTGACAGCTTTCACCTACATTTGGTGCTGCCATGCCTCAGACGGGTGAGGAACAGCTCGCCACGGAGTGAAGAGCTTAGCAACAGCGATGTCTTAAACCACTGCAATTAAGTCTGCCCCAGCCAATTAACAGCACTGAGCTTCCTGTTTGACAGAACATCACTGTTCTAGAGAGTAAAATAAAAGAAAGCCACAAAACCCAAGCAATTATAGCTAAAGTTTTCAAACCTGCGTGAATCTCAAAGCAGTGAATCTATTATGGAATTTTAGTGCCACAGTGAGGAATTGAAAACCTTACTGCTAGGATTTCTCAGTCACTGCTGTCCTACTTCCTCCTATCCATTGCCCTGTCCTAATATTTTAGTTTTGCAATTATAAAGCCGTGCCTCATTAACCACATCCCACCTATCAAATCATCTTACCTTCCTAGTACAGCATTTCATCATCCTAATTCTGTTGTCTATTGCTTACCATCTTTTATCAGATTTGACGGTTTTTATCCTAGTTCCCTGCCTTTCATTTCTATCGTGTCACACTGTTTATGCACTGTGCATGTATTTGCATTGTCCTCTGTAGACTATCTTGCATACACAGAATATTTAAATGAGAAAAAATTCAAGGACGAGTAGAGTTTACACAAAGTTACTCTACAGATTCAGTCATTTTTGCTGAGCTAACTGAACAGTTTTAAATAGTTTACAACATCAATACAATTCCCATACAAAACACCAAGGAAGACTTGTTCCTTGCCCTGAAAATGTTTTCTTTTAAATTATTAATCAACAATGTAGTTAGGATATACTAAGGATAATTATAGTGACATATCGTAAAAAAATGACACTTAAATCAAGTGGTTTCTTAGGAGCCTCTTACCCAGTTGTGCCACTTATATTTCATTCTTCAGTTTTTCTTTTATGATTTCTTTGATGATTAGCAAGAGAATGATTCTTTCTGGAAATATCTAAAATGTTGCCATACCACAAAGAAATTACCTGTTATTATTATCTAAACTAAGTTATTGATGTTGTGGTACAGACCACCTGATCATAAAGAAGTAGCATATGAGAAGAAGTAGTAGATGAGTCTGCCTTCAGGCTACTGGAAGAAGTCTCACATTCACAGGCCCTTGTCCTCATGGGGTACTTGAACCACAACAACATCTACTGGAGGGACAGTACTGATGCAGGAAACAAGCAATCCGGAAGGTTTTGGAGTGCATCAATGGTAACTTCCTGACACGGAAGAGGGGCTTTGCTGGACTCTGTGCATCAGTACATGCTGGAAATCAACTGGCTGGAAAGCAGCTTTGCAGAGATGGACATTGGGCTCCTGGTGGACAACAAGCTGAACATGAGATAGCAAAGTGTCCTTACGGCAAAGGCAGCCAACGTCCTCCTGGTGAGGAAGAGTATCACCAACTGGATGAGGGAGGTTATCCTTCCCCTCTACTCAGCACTGGTGAGACACACCTGGAGTGCTGGGTCCCGTTCTGGGCTTTCCAGTACAAGAGATACATGGACATATTCTAGCGAGTCCAGTGAAGGGCGACAAAGGTGACTAAACAACTGGAGCATCTGTCATACAAGGAGAGGCTAAGAGAGCTGGGACTGTTTAGCCTGAAGAAGACAAGGGTCAGGGGGATCTTATGAATGGGATGTATAAATACCTGATGGGGAGGACTAAAGAAAACAGAGCCAGACATTTTTCAGTGGTGCCCAGTAAAAGGACATGAGGCAATGGGCACACACTGAAATACAAATAAGCCTATTTAAAAACAAGAAAATTCTTCTTAGCTGTAAGAGTGATTGAACACCGGAACAGATTACCCATAGAGGTTGCAGAGTCACCATCCTTGGAGATATTCAAAACCTGAGTGGACACAGCCCTGACCTGCTCTAGGTGACCCTGCCCCAAGCAGCAATTTTGGAGAAGTAATCTCCAGAGGTACCTTCCAAACTCAGCCTTTCTCTGTTGCTGTGAATTATCTTTATTTGAATGCTCAATGAGTAGGATCCAATCACCCTGCCGTAGGCACTCAATTTGCACTTCCTTCAGTGCTCCAGATGTAAAGGTCAAAGTTCCTTCTCTAATCAATAGAAAGAGGCTAATGTCTCCAGTGGCAAATTTTATCCGACTAAGCATGAGGGGCATCTGAGTTAAAGCACAAGGTTGTTAGCTGAAATGCATAGACTGGAATTCATCCATTGATTTTTCTGCTGACTGAAGGCTGCAACTCTAAATAACCTACTGAACAAGGGAATTTGACCGAAGTTCAAGTGTTGTGTTTATCACAGAGTTATTATTCAAATAAATGGAGCTAGTACAAAGGTCTCATCCATGGCTGAGTATTGTATCTTACTGCCATTGAGCTAACAAGTAAATTGTGCATGTGTCTGAGTCAGTTCTGAGTACGGGGCTACATGATGCAGATAAGCCCATTTAATATTTGCTGTGGTCAAAAAGGAAGTCCAAGTCCTCATGCAAACACACATTCCTGCCTACGTCATCTTTCCTGCCCCCGCCATGCTATCTCTAGAGCACATCTGAACAAGCAGTAACCAGCTCACTAACACAGAAGAAAAAATACCTTTTTTTTTTTTCCACTAGATTGATTTTCTACTAGTTGAGCAAGTTTGCATTGGCTTGGAGCAAGATTAGAGGAAGCACAGAGCCAGCTCAACAGAGAGGTCAGGATTGCAAGGTGAGGAGCTGCAGGTAATAGGGAGGAAAATGGGACAGAGAGTGAGGGGGTCGAACTGCCCTGGAGGCATCACTGAACCTCCAGACTAGCTCAAGCCCTGTCACATAGCTGTACCCTTAGCAACCAGCAATCATAATTCATAATGCTTCCAGGCATAAACAGGTGACAAAAATGAGATTCTCAGTCACTGATGAAGGAGCATATGGCATTGGAAAAATGAAACCACAATGTGAGTTTCCTTCTTTAAGCACACAGACAGTGCAGCAGAGCATACACGGGTATTCATATCCAGGGAGAAGCAGGAGAGCAGATGATCAAGGCTAACATCGCTAACAGGACAAGGCAGGGCCCCATGTCGCATTGACAGGAGAAAAGGGCTGAGCAGGACCAAACAGGAATGAACTTTTTTGATCTACACAAATGGTTTGGCTTGATATACTACGAGAGAAAAAGACAAAGTTGAGGAAGAACTTGTTCTAATAGCTGGTGCTTCATTTCAGGCTTGCATTCACTTCCACCAATATAGTTAAGCTTTAGACAAAGTTCCACATGATAAAAAGAACTATTGAGAACAGAACACTGCACCAGGCAATACGTAGCTCTGGTCTGTATCTCCCAGGCCCTCCTGCCACAAAAAATTGTCCTTCTCAGTGGTATCCCTGCAAAACCATAAATTTGTTCAAGCTAAAAATAAGAAATGGTAAATAAATAAATATTTTTTTTTTAATCTAGATAAATATCATGTCTGTTCATTTAATTCTACACATAAACTTGAATCACTCAGGTTAAAGAAATAGAAATGCAAAATCTAATATGTCATTTTTGTTTCACTGCCTTGCATAAACAGAACAGCATATTTTTTAGTGCTTTGTCTATTCTCATTTAAAACATGGCCTGGGAAGAAGCTGACAGCTCTCTCCATTTTTCTCTTGGTATTCAGCTGTTGTTATAAACATAAATTCTTCTTCGAACACTTATTTGTCCACTGTGATGAAACAGTTGTTACTGTTGAATTTTATTACAAACATAGCAACTTACTAAATTTTTCACTCTTCTAGGAAAATCATTGTCTTCCAATTATGCGTTAGGTAAAAATTTTGGAAAATGGGAGCTTTAAAATTATTTAAAATTAAGTTCTCATTTGTAACAATGAAAGCAGCTTTCCCATTCAGCAAGGATGTCACTGAATAACTAACAACATCTCAATGAGATACATTTTCTTGGCTTTGTATATGCAAAAAAGCAGTGGGCATAGAAGTAGCTTCCTAGCCAATACGTCTGTTTTATTTAACTATTTGAATGCCCCTCGCATGGCTTTGTCTCATGCCAGCCAGTACTCTCCCAGGTAATTTACAGGCATGTTTTGAAGGATGGTATGTGCTTGGGAGTAGTCCATATAGATACTTTGAATGCAACAAACTCACCTTAGGGCAGAAGTGAGGTTAGGTATGGCGAGGACCAAGCTATGAGGGACAGAGAACAGTCCTTGTCCTGTTTCATTAAATACATTACAAGTGGCCATAGTGTCCCTGGCAAGTGTTTTGAAAAACTACCAGCCTGCTCAGTGATAGTTGTTTGAAACCTACATAAAACAAATAACTTCACTGTAGTGGCCAGTGCCCATGCCCTGTGGCAGATAGTGCATACATATAACATAAAGACGTTCTCCAGCTAAAAATTATAGGGATTTTGGTCTTGATCTTCCTGTTGTTGTGATTTATTTGTTTTAAGCATTTAGTCTAGCATCTATTGGTGAGAGGGGCTTCCACCTAAAGTTCACTTTCCTGAATTTATGGTTACCAAACAAGAAAACAATCAAGGCAAAGACAGATAAGACAACTGCAAGTAAGGAAACACCAGATAGCTATAATTATATTTGTTTGCTTGATTAGATTGCAAATAGGTGTTTTTCTCTCACCCAGTAATTCTGTGAAGTGAGTGAGTCAATAAAAATAAATAAATGACGGTACGGTAGATAGGCATTATCTGGAGCACAAGCACAGGAGGGGTGGAATGAACTTACCACATCAAACAAGTGCTAACAAAATTTCTAATATCTCTCCAGCCTCTTTACCTATAAGTGATTATGTGCTGCTAGACAGCAGAATCTCAGGGTTTTAAAAACATGTTCACCATTTTTAGGATCCTTTGACAATCTATGTTTTAGTTTTCTATATTCGTAAACTTAGGCACTCTCATTACAGCCTCAGAGAGCCACTGAGATCCATGAGTTCAATGCAGTTTGCACCAGGGTAGCAGGTTTCTTATAGCCTTAGTCATGTAATTATTTCATTGAAATCTCACCTTGCATTAGGAAAAAGGCTCTAGGATTCACATTTGTGAAGAGCATAGAAACACTGTGTCATGCTCCTTTCCAAAGAAAAGGAGGCAAAGAGAAAGGACTTCAGAGCTAAAACACCACTTATGAACAAGTACTTCATAAGGTAATCAGGGGAAGGGCTCATGATTTAGGGAATAGTTTTATTCATAATGAAGCTACGAGGAATGAGTTTTGATGTCCGTACAGTAATACAAGAAATGTAGTGAATAAGCAGGAGAAGAAGTCTTAAAGTGATTATATTTCTGATTTAATTGCTGCAAAAGACCTAGTGAACTAGTTCACTTGGCTAGAACATAAGCATGGACAAGTGATTGAGAGCAGCCCTACTGAGGAGGACCTGGAGGTACTGGTGGATGAGAAACTGAATGTGAGCCAGCAATGTGCACTCGCAACCCACAAGGCCAACTGTAACCTGGGCTATGTCAAAAGAAGCGTGGCCAGCAGGTTGAGGGAGGTGATTTTGCCCCTCTATTCCACCCTCTTGAGACCCCTCCTGGAGTACTGCTTCCAGCTCTGGAGTTCTCAGCACAGGGAAGACATGGACCTGTTGGAGTGGGTCCAGAGGAGGGTCCCAAAAATGATCAGAGGGCTGGAACACCTCTCCCATGAAGACAGGCTGAGAGAGCTGGGGTTGTGCGGTCTGGAGAAGAGAAGGCTCCAAGGAGACCTTATTGTGGCCTTTCAGTAACCAAAGGGAGCTTATGAGAAAGATGGGGACAAACTTTTTAGCAGGGCCTGTTGCAATAGGACAAGGGGCGATGGCTTTAAACTAAAAGAGAGTAGATTCAGACTAGATATAAGGAAGATATTTTATACAATGAGGGTGGTGAAACACTGGAACAGGTTGCCCAGAGAGGTGGAAGGTGCCCCATCCCTAGAAACATCCAAGGTCAGGTTGCACGGGGCTCTGAGCAACCTGCTCTGGTTGAAGATGTCCCTGCTTATTGCAGGGGTGTTGGACTAGATGACGTTTACAGGTCCCTTACAACCCAAACCATTCTATGATTCTATAATTCTAAGTACAACTTCCACAGAAGTGCACAGGAAAAAAGAACAGTAGATATTACCTTGCATTTGAAATGCAAGTTGCATGGCAGTATACAGAAAATAATAGATAAGCAGAACTGTCCAGCTAATTGAGGACAACAGACTTGAAAAAGGCAAATTTTAAGAAATTCTGAGAACTGATAGCTAAGGTTCGATAAATCTAAAGTTCCTTAAAGAAAAGGAAACTATCTCAGTGCAGACAAAATGAACAAGCGTAGGTGGGTAAATGATCTTCAGTGATCTTAAAATCAAATCACACAGAAACTGTAAATTAGGCAGAACTAATACAGAGGAGTTTGAAAGAACATACACAGACAAAAGAAAATAAGTGAAAGGCCAAGGTCCAAAATGAGGTATCACAAGTAAAAGAAAGAAAACAAGCATATTGAAATGGAAGCCTGGGGAAAGGTTTCCTGCTCTGTGGTAAGCAGGCACTTCAGTCCAATGTTGCCAAGAAAGAAAAAAATGTCACTCTCATGTCAGGCATTAGTATAACAAGCACCAGTAAGAAAGGCATAAGAACTCAGATACAGCAGGGGAAGAACAGACTAGAAAATACTTTGATAAATTAGCTGTTTTCACATCAGTTGGGCCTAATGAATTTTGCTCTCATGTGTGAAAAGCCTACTTGAACAACCTCAGAAGCATTAGCAGTTGTCACTGAGAGCTCATGGAGGACAGAGAAATATTCCAGGAAATAAGGGAAATGCAATGCTGACATTCTTCTTTCTTAGGAAAAAACTGAGGGAAATAATCAGCGTGTAAACCTCTAGAAAATAACGAGATAAATAGCAGTCAAGAACAAATCTAGGCAAGATAATCTCCTCTCTTCCTGTGACAAAGTAATGGTCTCACAGACAGGGGAGAAGCGCTACCTTTGAAATACTTTGATTTCAGTACAGCTTTTGACGCTGCATCGCATGAGTCTCATAAGCAAGTGTGGATTAGAAGGTGCGCTACCACACCGAAGAGGTGCATCTAATGGATTCCCTAGGGGTCTGCCCTGGATCTTACACTTGCACAACTTAATGCTTGCACCGATGGTTTGGATGAAAGAATACACACTAGATGTGCCTCAGGAAGGGTTGCAAACACACCAGAGGACAGGATTAGAATTCTAAAGCCTCTTACCAAATATGAAAAATGGTCAGGAAGAAAAAAGATGCACTGCAGTCAGGACAAATAAGTAAAAATCTGTGCTTAAGTGGAAATAATCCACTACATAAATACAGAGTCTACAATAACCACTTCAGTCACCATGGAGAAAAGGATTTGGCATTATGAATTACCATCTGAATTTGAGTCAACAAGGTCACGAAGTCGCAAAAAAAGGCAAATAGCATGTATAAACTAAAGGTAAATAAGATCTATAAGCACGAGTATCGGCTATCAGCATAGGTGAATTCTTCTGTTAAGCCACAGTAGTACAGTAAATCATAAGCACAGCATAGGGGAGGACATTGTCGTATCTTCCCGTGGGAGGCTTTAAGCCTAAGTTAGACACGCTCCTGTCGGGAACTGTAACAGCTATGGTTCATCCTGCCTTTGGACAGGTGACTGGACTCCATGGCCTTTCACGGTCCTCTCAGCCTTTGCCACTTAGGAGTTCAGTTGTCAGTGAAACTCTCCAGAACAGCTTAACTTTGCAGCAGCAACACTGCCTTCACCAATACTCTCCTGGCATTAGGAGAGCAATGGTGAGCGCTGAGTGCTGTCCTCTAAATGGCACACACAGTGAAACGATCATTTTTCTCCTCTCCTCAGGCTCAGGTTTTAGAAGGGAACTCCATTCAAGTACTGAACCTATGGTACGTGCTTTGACACTTTGAAACTGAGTGACAGGCGTATATATCCTGAGTTCCTAAAAAAAGCACTTTCCTTGCAAAGTCAATCCTTTCTTAGGTTTTGGGAGGGAGGAGGGAGAAAGCAGAGCTGCATGGCATCCATTCAGAGACACCAATGAAACTCCTGCACAGATGAGGTGGTTAAAGCAGGCAGAGACAACTCAGGACTTGTAGGCTGTCTGGACAAACTTGACTTCCATCCCCCAAAGAAATGACAAAATAAATTCAAAATTCAGTTCCTCAGTAGTGGCAGAATGAGTTGGGTGGATAAAAGATTTTAGAGACTCTGGACAAAAGACGTAATGAGGGTTGTGGGAAGTCCCAGGGTACTGCAAGTGAAAGCTTTTCTCCTTCTCTCTCTGCCTGCCCTACATTCCACCCCACCTGAGCAGCACCCCCCCTTCCTTTCCCAGGAGGGACTGAACCCCAGCATCCTACAGTTCACCACCTTCTGAAATCCAGTTATGCCCAAATGACTCTTTATCTTCCTCCTCCCCTAGGAGCTTCCCTCCCGTTGCCACTATCCAGCCCTTCTATGTCCACACCCAGGTTTTCAGATGGGTCCCCCTTGCACCTCTCCACGGGCCTGGGCAGGGGCTGGCATGGCCCCTGTTGGAAGCAGGAGGCAGGGAAGGGAGCTGGGCACCAGGATATCCGTGCCGCCTGCAGGGACCTCTCCCTTGCACCATCCTAGCAGCAGCAACAACTGCAGCAGCAGATGTCTTTTCAGGAGATGAAAGAAATGAGGAAAGAAGTTGCTACCTTCAGCACTCTGCTCCTGCAGGCAGCTGCCTACACTGAATTTATAGAAAGCCCATCCTGGCTTGTCTGTGGGGGTGATGTACAGCAGTCTGCCGATGTACATTAGTCCTGCTGCCTAAATAATCAGCATTGTAACGGCTTTCCCTTTGTTCCCGGAGAACAGCTCATGCCTCTCATCCCCAGACCCCTTGGTTTGGGTTTGGGGTTTTTTTTACCATAAAAGAGTTTCAGTCTGTAGCAAAGCCTGTATAATAGACCTCCTGATGCTGTAGACATCTTCATCATACAAAGCAAAACAAACAGAAAGAATTTGAACAAAATCACCAAGAAGAATATGATGCTTCCTTGAAATTATTGCTGAAGAAAATCCCAAGGAAAATAAAACTTCCTAAACTCCTATTTAATGAGATTACATAAATAGTTCTTGAAGTAACAGGTACTGAAACAGAGCTGTTACAGCTGAAATAAACGGCTTACATGCATTTTGTGTATAGAAATTAGAATTCTTTCCATCGTTGCATTCTTGAGTCTTACACACTAATTTAGCTACAATGCAGCAGAGCTCATGTTGCAGTAATAGAATATTGATTGTACAATGTTCAGAGACAAAGAACTCATGTTGCTGAACTTTATACACATGCATGTTGTTGCAGCAAGAAATCCACATCAATATTCCTTGCCAAATATATCCAACCACCACTGTGCCTGCTGGTGGTTTAATTACGAAATATAGAATTCTTGGTGGGACACGGTCAATTTCGCATTAAACTAAAATGTCAGTAATGGAAATGACCTTGAGAAAAGAAAAAGATTAAACGTTCAAACCCAGGAAAGTGTGATGTTCATTTAGTTCTACTTCTTCGGTAGTTTATTAATATATAGGAATATACTTCAGAGTTGCCAGGAACCGGAGTAATGTTCCTGTAGTGCAGATTTCACATCCTAATTCAAAATAGCTTGCATTTTTTTAGGTCTTTATTGGTTTGAAGCCCACTGTTAAATGAGGGACAATGAACCAGTGGTCACTATGGATGCATCATGCCTCCGAACAGATCCTGATATGCTTCTTCAAAGCAAACAGTCGTACTACAGGAGTAATTTGAGAGAGTAATGCAGGCTGCTTGCCTTACACTCCTTGCTCCTACCTCTCCTACAGGCCACACATCCCACCCCACAACTGGGGGGCAGCTCAGCCTCCGCCACTGCTCAGTTCCATGCTTCTGTTTCACCACTGAATCTAATCATTCTCCAAAAGTTCCCCTCTTAACTCCTCTCTGGGATTTCCTGACAGTGCCATGAATGTAATGCCAATATTACATGTATTTTAAGGCAATTTCTATGTAATGGTAGTTATACAAAAATGTATGCATAGTCAAGTTTTTCATTGAGGCTTTGTTTCATTGTTGGTGGTGGAGAGAGGATTAGGCATTTAATCCGCTAGCACTGACAACTCCTAGACAAAATACTGGACTGATGGTCTCACCCCCTAGGGCAATTTCCATATTTCAGTTTTCTCATTTGGAAAAGAATAACATTATTCTATTTTGTTCACTGAGCAATATCCTACCAAGGATGTATTATGAACATACATATCCATTGAGCATACTCTGGGGTTGTAATTCCCTTTAAAAAAGTCTTTACACTGTTAAAATCACCAGAAATTACTTCAGGATACTCAGAATACTTGCAGTAATTTTTTAACTGTGCAATGCAGAGAATTTTATAAGCAAGTAACTTGCACATTCCCACAGGTTTGACTCCAGGCGTATGTCAGTATGCCATGGAATATAGTCTACTGGTAAAATAATAGTGTAGAAAGAGAGTGAGATCCTGCCCCCATCCATTTGCTTCTCCTCTCTCATTATGCTTTTAATACCCTTTCATCCTGCAGAGACAAACATTGACTTCCAGGTCATGTGTACTGCTCCCCACCAATTACCATTTCCCACTACAATATACGGCGAGGAAGCAAAAAATATCACAGCCTATGTATTTGTAGTCTCCTCTGCGTTCCCATTAACTTTTAACTCCAAAATTTGACTTAAAATTAATTTTAATCCTGTAGAGGAGGAGAGCTCAGTGCCATTAGCTGCTCAACTTCAACCTTCCACCAATAAAAATTATTTCCTTTAAAATGTTTATAGTTATTTAGAACCTAAACGTGTCTTAATCTTACCTAAGAGGAAAAACATAGTATCTGTCTTTTTGATTGGTATTCATTATGGTCTACTACGTAATTACCTTAAAAATGTTTACAGAAGATACTGCTTGCAACCAGCTTTGTATCCCTTTATATTGTCCCTTCAAGGCATTAGTTTCGTATACTATAAAGCACAAGAAAGTTGCCTTTATTACCATAATTCATTAGAATGTTCTAAACAGTGCCAAATGAAGAAACATTTTTTCATAGACAATTATTGTTATTACCTAGTGCAATTTACATTTTGCTGAATAGAAAAAAAGAAAGTTATCTTTTAAAATTAAGCTTTTGTGAAAAATAAGTTTGATTCTAAATCACAGTGCAGAAAAACCCTGAAGGCTCTTTAAATTTGCTACTTTGTATTTGAAATTCATTTACCTGCAGCAGGACCAGCTTAACTAATCTTGAACATTTTTGCAAAAATGCCCCAGCCTTATCTACCACCTAAGACACCTGCATACAAAAATAAAAGGACTTCTGCTGGAGGAGCTAATTTCCAAAAAATAGTCTTCCCTTACTGGGAAATATTTTTTTTAGCGGATGGACAAAGAACACTATTTAATAGAGTTTTCATTTTGCATCCCACAATTTAATATCTGTCAGGATTCAAAAGACAAATGGACAAACTCCCTTGTTGAGCTACTTCTGAGTTAAGAAAAAGCTGCTATCTGGAGTAGTCCCCTTTGGATTTTGGCTAGTGGAAGAGGAGGTCTTGCTGCAACACAGAGAGGTAAGGACGCTTCATGCAGGATAATGTTCTTAAACCCACTGAGCCAGATTCCCCACCACATGCCTAAGTGAGGGGATACCTTCTTTCACTGGTCCAAACCCTTGTACCTGAGGAAAATTATTTCTGGTAAACAGCAGGCTATCTCCTTTTTTATCTCCCTGGGGGGAGCAGAGAAGGAAGAAATTGTAGGACAAGAGATTTAGTCCCAATTACCCAAGATGGCCAGCTTTCTGAGCCATTTCCCCCATGTGCACACAGTTCTCTGAGCCCAACATTTGTTGCCGGGCCTGTTCTCCAGCACAGAGAAGAGGTCTGTCTGAAAGACTCTGTGTTTGCACAGGCAGATTTCAGGGAGATGAGCATCACAAGACTTCAGTAAAAGGAACAGAGCAAAATCACCACCCTTGCATGTGGCATGTAAAATCAATAAACTTTGTCCCAGTAAGAATCACAAAAGCTGGAGAAAGCTGTGGGGAGGCTCTGAGTCAAGGAGTGCTGCAAAAATATAAAATAAATTATGAAAACAGCTTTCTGTGTCTTGGAAACAATGGCTGCAGTACAGGTGATGGAAGAAGCAGACACATCAAATTTCAGAACTCTTTAGGTTGAGTGAACAACAGTAATTCACAAATAAAAATAGCACATAATCATGGAGCTGAGTGGCCGTGACATGATGCTTCTTGAGGACTTCCAAAGCAGAGAGATGTTATTCATACTGGGAAACAATCAGTTCCTTTTAGCTACATCTCAAACAAAATAAATGAAAATTATAAATCTGCAGTGTTAAATAGCAACAGTCAGCGATGATGGCAGTGGTTGAGTTACCATCCCTGGAGGTATTTAAAAGACAGGTAGACAAAGTGCTTAGAGATATGGTTTAGTGATGGTTTTTGTCAGTGCTAGGTTGATGGTTGGACTAGATGATCTGAAAGGTCCTTTCCAACCTAGACAATTCTATGATTCTATGATCATCAGAAGTGAAAGTCCAGTGAACTGTAGTACTGACAATATTCTTGAACATATGCCTAGTTGTAAGGGTCTTTTATGGAATGTCTGAGATCAAAACCAATGGGGCATGGAAATCATTGTGCTCAGAGAGAGCTGGCTCATCCCTACAGATGCCTTTCCTGCACTAAGGTATCTGAGAAGTTGTTTACTTTTTCCAGTGTGGTTTCCCCCAGAGCCACATTGATCCTTTTTGTATTGGATGGACATCTGTATCATCTCCAGAAGGTCAGAGGAAAGTGAAACTCTGACATTAGAGGAGGCCACAATTTATGTGGGTGAAGACAGAAAAAGAAGACCAAAGAAACATGCATTAATACCTCTAGTGAGGTATTACTCTCTTTCAGTGACAAACAAAGTCTTCTGCAGTTAGTTCATGAATAGAACAAAGGGAGTAATTGGAGCAAACCTAAGAGAAGAGCAGGCTGGATTTAGACCCAAAAGATTATGTGTCAATCACATTTCTGCTCCAAAAATAAATACCGGAGAGAATGTCCAATAGCAAAGACCACATGCCACAAATGTCAAAGATTTTAAAAAATATTTGGCAGTCTGTGCTGTGATTGACTCTGAACCATCTTAAAGTAACATAGCATGCCAATAAAAACAATTACCATCATCAGGGGGTTATGTTAAGGCACAGTTTATGTAGTCAAAGAAAATGCAGGCTTGATCATTTTTTCAAATGGTGTCAAATGAGGGTGCATTTCTGTTTGTTTGGCACTGACGCTAGCTGCACTGTTAGAACAAGCAGGTACCCAGGGTAGGCAGATACAACACTACCACTGCCTATCTTGGCTGCACGTTTGAAGAATTAGATTTTAGATAAAGACATTGCTCTTCCCAGTAACAGAGGAGCCAATTTGCAAGCTGAGGCCAAAAAAAAAAAAAAGATAGGGTTAAAGCTATGGCGAAATTTAATTTAAAAGGTCCACAAAGATTCCTGAGGACATGGTTTCCCCTCTCATCTTTCCCCGAGTGGACATTTTGCAAGGCTGCTAAGGGTTTAACCTAAATTGGCCTCCTCCCTCCTCGAAGCCCAGAGAAGAACAGCTCCCTTGCTCCCTGAAGTCCCCTCACATGGGAGAGAGGCCTAGTCCTTGCCCAGCTCTTCTGCCCTAACATCGTCTCCCAAGATAAAGTGCTCCATTAAGGAAATCCCGTATAACAGAATGAATCAGATTACATACTTCAAAAGCGATAGGAACTTTTTTTCCCCAGAAGGGAAAAAGCATTACTAATTGCTAAGGCCAAACTACAGGCCCTCAATCCTACTTTCAGTTTAACATACTGATGAGAAGCCTGGAAATCTACCCATGCACAAGAAGGCATCAAAATGCCTTCAGAAGCACATAAATCAGAAAAATACCAGGCAAGTAGGAAATTAATTTTTAATGAATGTTAGAGCTGGCCACTGGGTTCAACAGCACTCTATTTCCAAAGGTATCTAGAAGGAAAACACCTGGGGCACGCTAAAAATGAAGGCAGAGTCTGTCAATGTCAGTGTATCATTGGGCAGATAAAGGGACATTGAGGAGGTTGATGGACAGTCATCTGTCAAACAGCATGTTGAGAGGAAGCACAACTGTTTTAACAACAGATAACAGCAAAAGGATGCAAAAGAGTGAATCAGCCAAACAACGCAAGCAGAGTTCTGCCTGTGTTTAAAGCAATGTTTGGCCATGCAGGAAAGATTCAGAGCTGTCTATTGGCATTTAGGATAAACGAGGATTTAATTCATCACATTGCAGTAATTGATGCAATACACTGACTTGCAGTCAATTCTAGGAAGCTTCTGGGTGTAGTTTGTAATGAACCCACTGAAAAATGGAATTCAGGAGTAGTCAAAGGGAGAATACTTGAGCGACAATCTACTCTTGTGTCTGAGGAGATTGGAGCAGACGAATTCCAGCCTCATGAGATGTAATAGAAATTCCATTAATTTCGAAAATATCCAATTGTCTTACAGTTGCAAAGAGGTCCCTTAGGGACAGAAACAAAAAAAAGGACTCTGAGCAAACAACTCAAGATCATTCTTCCTTTTTTTTTTTTATTTTAATCACCAACTCCTTTAGTCATGCAAAACTACCACTTGCAACTTAGCACAATTCCTTACTAGAAGAAAGCATTAAATATTTACAAAATATAGCATTCTAAAATAAGATTAATTTTTGAAGCAAATCTCCGCATAGTATTTTATATGTGCTACCCTTAAATTAAAGATATTGCAGTTCTTAATTATTTGGAAAAATTTTAGAAAAAAATGTTTTCTGTGTGATGCTATATTTCCCACTTTTCTGTGTGTTTTTTCATAGGTCTGATAAACAAAGACTGTAAATAGAACACTGCACTGACATCTTTACTGAACAATTCTTTCCATGTGTTCTTGCAAATGTTGTAAATATATATTTTTCTTACCGATTTCCATAGGTTTTGATCTTTTTTTATTTGCAACTTATCTGAATGACACATTCATAAAAAAAGAGGGGTTTTTTGGTTTTGTAGATTGTGTAAGTTTAAAGATAATGTATTCTGTACCAGCTCCCCAATAAAATAAAACATATAATGACATTATACGGTAATTTGGGTATTTTACTGACTTTATATTCTGGCAGTATGTTTCATGCCTCATTTGGTAGAAAACTCATTAGACTAGTGCAAACCATGTTTTAATGCAATAGGTTGAGACTTCTTTCCCAACTAACTTGAGTCCCTGCCTATTTTCTGTACTTTCATGCTCGAGTTAATAAATTGCAAACTTTTAACTCTTCAGTTTGCTCTGGTCTCCTTTACATACCATTTATTGGTAGTTTTATATTTTTAGAGAGAAGGAGGAGATGAAAAGCAAATTATCCCCTTGGGCTCATGGAATAAATTTTGCCTTCATATAATCTGTATTCTTATGGGGCATTATATTTTATTGAGCTCTCAATTTGTGACAAGAGCATTCACTGAAACACAGAAATATCAATCAGGGAGAACACCAAAGAGCAAAGAGCTGAGTTTCAAACCCAAACAGAATTTTAGCCATGATTTTGGATTTGATAGCTGAAATCAT
The DNA here is from genome assembly GCF_964199755.1 of Larus michahellis. Lineage (NCBI taxonomy): Eukaryota > Metazoa > Chordata > Aves > Charadriiformes > Laridae > Larus > Larus michahellis. Next base: position 76,326,461 of record NC_133898.1, read on the forward strand.
CCAGAAGATCTGCTGCTGGGATCTAGTGTATTCTAACATCAGATGTAAGTAGATTGTTAAAGTGTTTATAGAGTTTAAACGAACATTACCACTGATTAGTTATGCAGTGCATATGCATCCATATAGGTATGCGTGTGCAGTGATATGTGTCCTATGCAAGGATTCTTGGTTAACTGAGTGACTATCCAATTAGTGGAAACTCAGAGTGAGTCCTTCAGCAACACTGTGTTGCAAGCTCCAAGACACCTAAGATTGATACAAGTGTTCAATGGCCCTGGCTCCAATATTCAGAGAACTTATAGAGTCTAGACCTGAAAGGATATACAGTACTCAGCAGATCAGGACTGAAATCTTATTTAGGTCATCCAATAAGAGTGAAGTCAGCAACATATTATTTGCAATTACAAAGCAAGAGGTGGCAAGACTGTGGTTGCATTGTGCACATAATAAGAGGTGGGAACTGCCAATTCTGGTCTTGCAATGTAATTACTTGGGAACAAATTTTGAAATTTTTGGAAGAGGATAAATTTATGGTCTCAAGGGCACGGCTATGTTAGAGGATCTAGAACACACAGAATAAAAGCCACTGTAATATTACATTTTTTCCTAAAACTACATCCCTAGATAGGATTGTAGGATCACAGGATCATAGAATAGTCAGGACTGGAAGGGACATCTGGAGGTCATCTGGTCTAACCCCCTGCTAAACCAAGGTTACCTAGAGCAGGCTGCCCAGATCCATGTCCAGGTGTCTTTTGAATTGTCTCCAAGGATGGGTACTCCACAACCTCACTGGGCAACCTGAGCCAGTGCTCCATCAATTACCACGGGTTAACTTGGGCTGGATGGGGTGGTTACCCTGCTGGCCCAATGGGGAAAAGCCTTTTCCTTATATTCCATCTGAACCCCTCTTGTTTGTTACAGCCAATGCTCCTTGTCTGTCTGGCTCCCTATTCTCAACCATCTCCCATAGGTACTGGGTGGCTGTTGTTATTCCCCGCTCAGAGCTGTATCTCCTCAGTGCCGAGCCAGGCCTGGTCCCTCAGCCTCTCTTCGCAGGGCAGCCCATTTCCAGGGGTTATTGACTATGCATTTATCCCCACTGAATTTCATAAAGTTCCTTTTGGCCTGTTCCTCCAGCCTGTCTTGCTTTGTGAACAACAGCCTTGGCCTCCAGCTCATCAACTGATCCTCCCACTTGCTGTCACCTGCAGGCTCGATGAGACTGCAGTCCACCATCTCCAGATCACTGAAAAAGATATTACATGGTCCCAGGACAGACCCCTGCAGTACCCGGCTTGTTACCAGCTTGTTACCAGCCTCCAGGCTGAGTACAATCCATTAACCACCATCCTCCAGTTGTGCAAATTGTTCCACTACTTCTCAGCTATTCTAACAACGTTGTAGGTTTGTGACAGCACATACTGCTCAAGATCCTCCTGCCTGATTCCCTGGCTGTATGCATTTGCATGCACACAGTTAAGGGGGTGTCCCCCTACATAAACTTTGGAGCAGCCAGTGGACCCCCACAGCCATTGCCATCTCTCTTATTGCAACTCTTTGGCAAGGGTGGAGCAAGTAATCTACGTCTCAATCAATCCCAGAGAAGTATTGAGAACGCTTTATAAGGAAAAGTATATGTAATTATCTCCACTGATTTTACGAGGATTTGATATGTCATCACTTCTGATGCAAGTCATACTTTTGCCTCCGGTCCACATGTACGCAGTACACATTGATGTTACTGAGATTATTGTAACCAAAAGGTGCTGTCACAACTGCACAACTAGAGAAACAAAATTATAGGAGTGATTTATAGGTCAATAAATATCACAGTTGAAGGAAAAGGAAAATGAGCTTGTAGTTATTCAGGATTGTCTACAAAACATTAGAGTTCAAACAGTAATGTAAGCATGCATAGAAGTGGCAGCCAGGAGATATTTTCACTTTGTGCCTACGATACCATTCGCACTCTTTTTGTTAATAATTTCAGAACAAAAGCACACAGCTACATTAAAAAAAAAATAAAATTAAAATGATCTGACAATTAAATACTTCCTTCTTCTTCCCTCATAGAATATGTGTTTCCTAGGACAAAATTATTCAGTTCTGGATCAGTTACAAATTTCTGAGATATACAGATATCTAATGATCCAAAAATTTAGCGGTTCTGCTAGGCATTCTACCTGATTCCCAGTAAACTCTTCTGACTCCTTTGGTTTTGAATTCTGGTTCTCCCACATCATGGCATATGGTTTGTTTGGATCTACATCATGTGGATCTTAAAATAATTATGTGGATCTCAAAATAATTTCAGGTTGCATTTAGGGATAAACCTTATTATAAATAAAATATCAGCCTTTAGGTACAAGTAGAAACAAAAAGTCTCAGTAATGAACATAAACAATTTTTGTGTATTATAGAACAAAGGACAGTCTCCACATAAGGTCTGTTTGTTACTTGTTGGGGTGACCTACATAATTTAACTTTGGCTTTTGCTTCTCTTAAGTAATGCAGGCGTCTCATACTCATGCTGATGAATTTTTTATATTACACCACCATGTCTTCCCTTTACATAATGCGTCATGCATGGTTTGGGCTTTTTTGTTGTGTGTTTTATACACGGTCCCATGCACTTGTTTCCCTGAGGGAGATGGATTGCAGAAAATACACAAACAGAAAAGAGAAAGTGTTGGCACAGCGTAGCACTTACTTATGCAGACACGCACAGCACGTGTTCTCTTTAACTTAAGCTGTGCAACAGTTGAATAATTCTGGCCCAGCACATCTGGTTTAAAACATTGCAATCACTTAAAATGTTATACATAAAGCAGGAGGGGGAGAAATTAAAACAATATTTACTCCAGGGTCTTCAAGCACGGCACATTTTTTTTGAGAAATACGTATTGTGCCTACTTGATTCTCCTTAACTTACTTATTCAAATTGAAAATTTACAGGTGAAGGTCACATCTGTAACATCCTATCAGGATTTTTGCGTGAAAAGTCATTAAAGAGAAATTGTCTCCCCAGAATACAACAGTGCAAAGAGCCAAGTTTATTTGCTTTTCTCAGTGTCCCTCCTGTGTTCTCACTTTGTTTCCCCTATCATGGATAATGTTTTTCAAGAGCCTTTAAGGTACTGTGACCAAGTTGCAGTATGCTGAAACTAATTAATCTGTGGCGCATTTGTAAGAAGCAACTGCATCTCATTATAGATATATATTGCTGTAGTGAAAGAGCAGATTAATCTTTCTAATATCTAGTCTTACAGGGTTTATTACACGGCTTCTGGCATGCTAATTTTTCACTTTTTTGACTATTTCCCTAATGATTGATAAACATTCTTACAAAGGTGCTCAGGTGAGCTCATTACTCAGTTTTAAGCTATTTAAATCGTGATTATTAATGCCTGTGAAGTGTAGCGGAGACTAATGCACAGGTGTGAGGCCAGGGTCAGAATCAGGGGACATGGCACTACCTGGTGTCCTTCCACAGTGCCCCACCGGCTTACTAAGTGCCTACCAGCTATGCTGAAACATCGCAGGTAAACACACCAAAAATAACAAGAAAGGGAGAGATACGACTGTGATAATAAACATTACGTGACTGAGATAAATATTAACACAGTATCACAAATTACTCTGATTTAAGGTAAGACAACCAGCCACTTGTGACTATTGTACAGATCAGTTGTTAAAATCTGGTGTTACAGAACAATAAAACAGTACTGGGTTGCACTCCATTAATCTCACTGAAGATAAATTCTTCTTCTTCCTATGTCCTTTCTTCCATGCACTAGTATTAGTAGCTAAAGAACAGAGTTCTTTGCAGATGAAGTGGAAATCTTAATTTAAAAAAAATAGGAGTCTACAGTTACATTCTGAAATCTCGGTTTTTTTAAATGTTGACCTTTCAATATTGGTGTGAAAACCCAAAGCTCTAATTCTTCAATGCAAACACCGCCTGGGTAACTCAAATTTTATATTTGTGTTCATCTTTTCATAATTTAAACAGTTTTTATAGATGACTCATGCTACACATTTTCACAAAAAAAAAAATCTGAAAAAAATTCTCAGTAGAGTTGAATGTTTGGAAAGTTGCTGCTTTTCACACAAATACCTACAGTGCTCTGCATGCGTGACTATCAGTGTATGAACAATATTTGTTTTGCACTTCGCCTAATCTTGTTTGGGGTTTGTTGGGGTTTTTTCCCTCTACTTGCTTTGTTTCAGTTACTCTATTAAAGGCCGGATCCAATACCATATGATAGACATTTTTGCACATTATAAATATTCATAGCAAGAAATCGCAAACAACCGTTGCACCTAACAACTCTGCAACCAATTTGGCAACTAATTATAACTAACAAATACTTTCACAGAAATGAGTGCACAAACCATACACAGAAAAGAAGGCCAGTTTTACCCATACCATATTAGCAAGGAGTACAATACCCAGCTCTAATCCCTACACAAATATTTGCCCCAAATATAGTTCCCCCAAGATAGTTCTTCTTTTTTCTTAAGTTATTTTTGGTTTGCTATCAGCAAGAGCAGTATTCACAGTGCAGAGCAGAAAATAGCTAATTTAGGAGAATGAATCACCAAACCATTTCACAGCCTGTCAATATAATATCAATACTTATAATTGCTATTGTTTATGTCATTAACAACCCATTCAAATAAAGCTGCTTCACAAAGATACATTATCAGGTGTGCTACGTTGCCATGACACATTCATTCTGGATTCCAGGAGAGATGCAGACTTCAGAGGGAAATCTCTCCTTACTCACTTATCAAGCAGAGCGGTTGAAACCTTGACACTTCCAATTTGCAGAGATCTATGCAAACCTTTCCCTTGGCGTGGATTCAAGCCTCCTGAATTTCACTGTGAGCTTTAGGTTTGAGTTAGTCCAAACCCCACAGTAACAATCAGCCAAAATTGTTAATTTCTGCCAAATTCACAGAGCTTTGAATGGTTTCCATTTCTTGTTAAATCAGTGCTGTACAGCTGGCTTAAAAATTGGTTCAGGTTTGGCAGTAAACTCGCAAATTAAATCTGACTCTGTTCTGTACCCACACTAAATCATGCCTATTAAGTGCACACCCGCACGGGGAGCAGGGAACAGAGCTCCCACCGCAGGGAGACTCTCAGAGGAGCAGCCCAGGGGCAGGTATGAAGAGCACGCAGCCCCTTCAGCTGCAGCAGGCGTCCCCTTCCAGCCTGCTCTCTACTGAAATGACTTACTGGATGCTAGTAAGAGGCACTTATCAGGGCAAGCATGCCCTGCTTTCTGCCATGGAGATTCCTCCTCCCCACGCACTGTCACGTTTTCATTTCTTGCATTTCATCTAGCTGTTCTGTCCTCATTATGATAGCAATCAATATAGTCCTATCATCTAATACTGACTAAATTTCAAGGTCAAAAACCTACAGATACCATTTTTCATCTGGATTAGAGCTGCCTGAGGCAGATCCATAGCTGTGCCAACTACCTGGGATTCAGGGCTTGGATCGACAAATGTTGTCTACCTTGGGATATCGATCATGGTTCCCACTTCCAGTTCTCTGCTCCCCCTCTCTTTCTCCACCGTAGGGGTGACAGAGACATTCATGTGGAGGCTGTATGTACCACGTACCAAGGTAAGCTGGTACTCATTTCACATTGCCTCAGTACAACAGGATACAAGCTATGGGAGCCAAGCAAACAGCTGAGCCATCTGACAGGAGTGGTGAGAAGCTCTGAGAAGGAGTGGGCTGAGCAGACGGAACCAAGAGAGACTGTGGCTTTCCCCTGTTATAAATCTGCATCATTTCTGAATGTAGCAAGTCAAGCGTCAGGAACACTAAACCACCACTGCTGGATCTGGGGTTTTTTTTCCACAAAATGTAAGATGGGATTTGCTGAAACTCAGACACAATTTTGAAAAATGAAGATTTTCCCATTTTCCAATGATATTCTCCAGTATAGAACAAAGTACAGCCAACTAACAAATTTAGCTTTCTGATGCCAAATAAAGCCTTTGTCTTGCTCTCAATGGTCTGTGATTGATGTATACAAGTTTCACCACCATGAAGAAAAAAGATGTATTAAAGTCTTTGCTTGTCAAGATAAGAGTGAAGTCCTAAAACCATTTCAAAATGTTTTCAAAAGTACTCTAGCTATAATTTCTATTTGCATTTTATTACAAAAAGAACATTGCAATATCTCCTATTCTACCCAAACTCATTTGTAAAACATTCCCTTATTTGACGACATTCACAACTCCAAAAAAACAAAACATATTTAACTGTATCATAAAGTTAGCTGGTTTAGAAAATTCCAGCTGACGCTTAAATTAAATCTAGTGTCAGTGGCAACAAACTTGAACACAGTGTGCACCCAAATCTAAGCTGCAAAATTATTTGACTTAAAACTTCAGCAAAGTAATGCAAAAGGAACATAAATATTAAGAAAACTTTAATCTTTGAGATTCCTTTAGGGGATTGCCCGGGCAAAGCACATAGCTCCTGTTTCCAGATGCACTTACAGTAAGCAGTGGACCTGCTCGTTGTTTCAGAGCCGTGCAATGCAGATGAACACCAGCAACTGGTCTGAAAACAGAGGGTCTTCATTTATTTTTTATCATTTTTAATAAAAAGAAAACCCAAATCTTGTCTTCAAAATGGATGTCTTTGCTAGCAAGCCCAGTAGGCAAATCAGTGAGAAAACAGACCTGGAACAGCACCCCAGGAGTGGTACGCTTTGCCTCGCAGGGCGGATGCCCAGAGTGGGGCTGGTGGAGGCACCTGCAGGACCAGCCTTGTGGCCGGCCTCATGTAGCCTCCATCCACATGGTGATAGTTTCTGAGGGGCAGGTCAAGCACCTGGCTCACTCACAGAATAATGCTTCAAAAGGGTCGCACTCAGAGAGTTGAGTTATCTTTGCAAAATAATAAGGCACCTGGTGTTTTCCTCTCCTCATAGTACTTTAGTCCCATTTCTACTTTCTCCACCCTCTTCTGATCGCTCCCTCTCCTCCCCTCCTCCTCAGCTGCCTTTCTGCCTCAGGCAGATGTCAGAGGGCAACTTTCACTACAGGAGACCTCAACCTGCGTATGGCTGCTAGGTGCCATCTTGGTCAAAAGAGTATTGCTGATAATGCTAACAGTGATGACAATAGATTTTATAAGTGAAAAAGTAGACTGCATTTAGGAAAGGGGCAGGAGGGAAGAAAAACCACATGGCAGGGAGTCGATAGAAGATGAGAGATCTCTTCACAGGAGGGACTGTCCCCATCTCTTCGGCAGGAGAATGGAGACCACTGAAGACCCTCCATTCCCAAGTTCCTTTGCCTTATGCTTATCCCCCTCCCTTTTCCATTTCTGTCTTACCAGCCCTCTCCCCTTCCTCCCCCTCACACTCTGCCCTGGTACTTTGGACTTTGTCCTCACTCTCCTGTCTTCTTGGTTCCTTTTTTTTCTTCCCACTTTCCATGTCTTGGGAACATAATGTTCCTCACAGTGGAAAAGTCTGTCTTCTTCTCCCTGCTGAGGATGGATGTAATTTCCCTTCCTGAGCTGCCCTGTTGCTCCCCCAAACCTGCCTCCACAGCTCCAGAGGGACCGACTCCCAGCACAGGAGTGTCCTGCTCTGGCAGAAGAGCTCCCCCAGAGACTTCTTTGCAGGTGCTGGCAGCAGATGACTGGCTTGTTGGGGCACTATGGGCTGCCTGGGGGCTGTGCTCACAGCCCACTGGAAGGGTGGGTAGCAGCCCTCAAGGAGCCCCAGCTTCTCAGATTTGCAGATGTTAGAGTAAAGCACTGGTTTGTGTCGCTGCCATGAAAGCTGATGGAGACGTAGTGATGGGCCCTGAAACCAATGCACATTCCCAGTTGCTAGAGATACGCATTCTCCTTTGCCGTGTCTCTCCACGGGCATCCCCTCAGGGATGGTACCAAAGGAACTTCAGAGAGAGAGCCCAGCAGGGCAGCACGGACCATGAAAGAATGTGCACCAAGGAGAAAAAGTGTGATGGTTTCTAAAGGGGCACGGTGTGCCTCAGCTTGCCTGCCTTTTGCTGCTTACAAGAAAGTGCTCCTTAATCAAATGCTTCTATTGAACAGATCCAAATCCTCCTAACGGTAAAGTAGTGCATTTAATATGTTCTTGGTATGCTAGGATGGTTTCCATTAATCCTTCACACAGTATTAAGATTTCAGCCAACAGTCATCCATTGTATTAACACATCCTGGATTTTCTAGTCATTACTTTATCTGCTACACGCCACCAAGCATTTTCCAGTTCTGCCCTAGGATCTATTTCCTACTTTATGATAAACTTAAACATTTTTCACATTCATTTTATAAATTCTTATTCCTTTTATAGAATTATTATGCTAATTCCAAGACAATTTATGATAATTTAAGGATGCAGTTGTGATAGTATAACAAAATGTTATTGTTTTGACTGAGTTCTAGCATTTACAACACAGCTATTTTTATGAGAGATTAAACACTTCCAAATTTAAGAAGGTTATTACCTTTTTAATGACAAAATTAAATGGTAGTGAGAAGAGACAGAAATCGATACATTCAGACCAGGAGTAGACAAAATCTGAAATAATTGGGATGATCCTTTTGACAGAGAGAAACACAGAACTCATTTTCTACAGTGTTGCACAAGCTTTACATCAGGATAAACAATGCATGTCATCCAAACAGAGACATTTCTGGGTTTTCCTGTCATTAATAATAGAATCATAGAACCATAGGGTTGGAAGGGACCTCTGGAGATCATCTAGTCCAACCCCCCTGCCAGAGCAGGGTTGTCTTAGAGCAGGTTATACAGGAACACGTCCAGGTGGGTTTTGAATGTCTCCAGAGACGGAGACTTCACCACCTCTCTGGGCAGCCTGTGCCAGTGCTCTGCCACCCTCAAAGTAAAGAAGTTCCTCCTCATGTTTAGGTGGAACTTCCTATGCTCAAGTTTGAGCCCATTAGCTCTTGTCCTGTCACTGGGCACCACTGAAAAGAGCCTGGTGCCATCCTCCTGACACCCACCCTTTAAGTGTTTGTAAGCATTGATAAGGTCCCCCCTCAGCCGTCTTTTGTCCAGGCTGAAGAGACCCAAATCCCTCAGCCTTTCTTCATGAGAGAGGTGTTCCAGTCCCCTAATCATCTTGGTAGCTCTCTGCTGCACCTCTCCAGCAGTTCCTGTCCTTCTTGAACCGGGGAGCCCAGAACTGGACACAGTACTCCAGGTGCAGCCTCACCAAGGCAGAGTAGAGGGGGAGGATGACCTCCCTCCACCTGCTGGCCACACTCTTCTTGATGCACCCCAGGATGCCATTGGCCTTCTTGGCCACAAGGGTATATTGCTGGCTCGTGGTTGTCCTGTTGTCCACCAGGACTCCCAGGTCTCTTTCCACTGAGCTGCTCTCCAGAAGATCAGCCCCCAACCATTAAACTGGAGACAAATTGTGAGAATCTGGGCCAAGAATTTTCTTCAGGTTTTGAGGACACAGTGTGTAGCTTTGGAAAAAAGACAATTATTCTGTAACAGTGTGTAAGGCTGTTCACACAGGAAATTATTCCAGCATAGCTTGGTTTACTACACACTCATGTTGGTCAGTTTGTACATGTTGACAGCCTCTTACGAATAGGAAGAAAAAAAACATAAATGGGTGGAGAGAAAAAGGAAAAAGGAACAAGAAGAAGAGACATGGATCTGTGAAGCTGAGAGGCTTTGAAGCTAAAAGAGTAAATCTGACATTAAAAATGGTGAGCAAAAACACCTCATCATGCAGGAGAGATTATGACCATCTGTGCATATGTGCAAAGGGATTTGCCATTCCATGTATGCTGCAGTAAGGAAATTCATGGAAAAGGGATACTGTAATGTCCTCTAGCAAATTGTAGAAGAAATGAACTAGAGCGTTGCTCTTTGCACAGTCACTAATACCAGTATGCTTCCCAGCAGGAAAGAGGAAAGGGATCAGTTGAGCAAGAGCTGGGTTACAAGTAAACATGAAAAACCCTAACTCAAAAACTCAACAGGGGCAGCAAGACCCTGCTGCTCGCATGGGTAATGCCTTGCTTCGAGAATGGGCAAAGGGGCAGCCCTTGCTCTGACCATGGCTGAAACTGGGGACCCTCCGCACGCAGAGGCTGAGCCAGGCAGAGAGAACCCCTGGGGCTGTCTGCCACAAGCCCTGAGGCTTCATCCCTCAAAGAGAAAAGAGCACGGAAGATATACTATCCCCAGAGAATTCTTGGAGGTAGTTGAAGGGGGTTTTCCATCCTTCCAAAAGGAGAAGTGAGGCCATCCTACAGAAACCTAAGGATTTCTTGATTTTTCATGCTTCAGCAAGAGACAGTGTGTTTTGCTTTCCCTGAAGCATTGGGTGTATGAGTTATCCCAACAGAAATGTCGTTGCATCTCTTCCCTTTTTTTCCTGCTGTTTTTCTTACTCTGGTCACACAAAGGTAAATTAGTATGCAAGGTGGAAGGCAGAGGGGAATGAGGCAGTCATAGCAGATTTATAAGAGGAGACTTTGGCATCTGGGATAATGTGATGCAAACAAGAATTCTGAAGCACAGAAAGAAACTAGAGACCTACCCTGACCAAGAAGAGCACAAGATAACAAGTCAAAGGGGAAAATTATTTTCCTCAACACCAACCAAAGGCAGGGATATGGACAAAAAGGCCTTTACACCTTCTTACAGATGGTACTGTGAGTGTACAGTTGAGAATCATCAGCATTAAAGCATGAGATATGAAGGTCACTTATCTAAACTTCCATCCAGCCCTAAGCCATGTAGATGTTAATATACACTCATTACTCTGAAAGCTCAGATGACTCATAAAATGGGAACTAAAATCTTCCATTTCCCAGCATTATTGTAGCATTTTACTGGTTAAGACTATAATACAGAGCAAAATTTCCACATCATCAACATAACTTTTTTTCATGGTATTTAAGAAATGAGGAGTTAGCAACAAAAGCTCCATTTCATTATTGTTAATTTTTTTTTATTAGCTGCCATGTTTGTAAGCTGCCCAATCATCCTCCCTCTCAATTTCCATCAGTTTATTAACAAAGAGCTATGCAACTACAGATGCCTTCTAAAATATCGCAACTGTTACTTGGAGCTTCTTAGTAACACCAAAGATCAAGCTTGTGTTGCTTTGTCTGAGAGCTGAAGAGGCAAGACTTATCTCCAGGTTAAGGCATCCAAATGTAGGTATTTTACCCACTAAGTTCATATGTTGACATCTTCAGTTACATATCTTACTCTGGAGCTGAATCCCACTCTAAACCTTCACTAGTGGGATTATATGGGACTTTGTTAATATTTCAACAGCATGCATGGCAAATTCCAGCAATTCTTATTTTTTTCTAAGAGAAGGCAATTGTACACAAGTGCATGTGAGGGTACACACGTCGATCGTGCACAAGTACATATGCACCCTAGAGACCAGCCATTCTTTTCCCTGTAATGATAAAACTAATCGAGTTTGTACAAGTGTTTTTCTTATTTCCACCAACGAGAGCAAATGATAGCAGTATACACCTTTGCTATAGCATTACAGCTTTTTGTCTTCAGTTGCCACATTCTGTCTGTGCTGTTTTATCCTTGAGAATGTCTGTTGCCATCTCTCTTGCAAAAAGCCACTGGCACCACCAGAACCAAGGTTGTAAGGGGTTGATTTATCACTGTCAGAGGTTTTTATTTCATTCTATCTAAAATAACTGTTATTACTAAAGCACTTCTCTGATTGCAAACTATATATATGTTCACTACTTGATACTAAGGAAATGAATGTTGGTTGACGAGAAGCTCAACATGACCCAGCAACATGTGCCTGAAGCCCAGAAAGCCAACCATATCCTGGGCTGCATCAAAAGAAGCATCACTAGCAGGTCAAGGGAGGTGATTCTCCCTCTCCACTCCACTCTCATGAGACCCCACCTCAAGTACTGTGTCCAGCTCTGGGGCCCCCAACATAAGGACATGGACCTGTTGGAGCGGGTCCAGAGGAGGGCTGGAGCACCTCTCCTATGAAGACAGGCTGAGAGAGTTGAGGTTGTTCAGCCTGGAGAAGAGAAGGCTCCAGGAAGACCTTATAGCAGCCTTCCAGTACCCAAGGGGGGCCTACAGGAAAGCTGGGGAGGGACTCTTTATCAGGGAGTGTAGTGGTAGGAAGAGAGGTAACGGCTTTAAACTGAAAGAGGGGAAATTTAGATTAGACATTAGGAAGAAATTCTTTACTGTGAGTGTGGTGAGACACTGGAACAGGCTGCTTAGAGAATTTGTGGATGGCCCATGCCTGGAAGTGTTCAAGGCCAGGCTGGATGGGGCTTTGAGTAAGCAGGTCTAGTGGGAGATGTCCCTGCCCATGGCAGGGGGGTTGGAACTAGATGATCTTTAAGGTCCCTTATGATCTTTAAGGTCCCTTCCAGCCCAAACCATTCTATGATTCTATGATTTGTGGTTTTGCAAGAGAAAATTACCAGGGCCATGTAACTTTTTCACAACTTATTTTGTATTGTTAGGTGGAAAGCACTCTTTGTCCATACAGAATAATTGCTGCCTGTAAAAGGAAATATTTGCTGCTCCCACTGCAAAGGTCATGGTTTTTATATTGATTTATCATTCTCTGTGGGTCATTTACCTCAGTGACTAGTAACTCCCATGATCCTTTTAATGTGACCCAACAAAGCAGGTAACCTTTCCACACAAGGTGCCCCTTGACTGGAAATGCACCTCCATTTCCCTACACTAAATACTCGGTCCTCCCATAGATGGCTGTCAAATCATTCTGGATTGCACTGACAGCTTACTCTCAAGCTTTTATATCCTCAGGGGATTCCTACAGTTCCATCTCCCTATATGCAACGAAACCTTGCCTACACGCAGATCTTCATGGAACTCCCTTAATATCTTGCTTCGCCATCAAACATATGAATTAGGGATATATGAAGTATACCAGAGTTCTCCATGGAGATTTGTTTAAACCCAAAACCAAATGAAATAATTCACTAACACTGTGAGATCACAGCTTATCTGATCGTCCAATGCAATTAATGTCCAAGTGATGTTTGTCTGGCTTTGAATGCAAAGTGGAGAGGACTTTGTGATGGAGAGGGTTTTGTGAATAAGTTAGACTACGTCTTGGCAACAAAGAGAGAAAGACATTTCTTCTGTACTACCAAGAGTATACCTGCAGAAACCAAATGCCTAGCCTTCTTGGTGAGCAAACTCACTAACAGACATCACCCCCCAGGGTTTTCCACCAAACCGACTTGCTCTTGATATGCTAGGGGAACAGTCCTTTCAACTACCTCCCTTTCTATATCCCCTGTGCAAGGTGACAATGATGGGAGCACCAACACAACCACAGGAAACTTTGAGGTAGTCAAAGCTCACAGTATGATCCCACCCTGCTCCATGCCCAGGCAGTGGACTATCGAGGTCCACAAATTTAAGTTTGGTCCTGACAGTTTTATTGTGTCAGGACCACAGTGCTTAGTACTGTGCTGGATTCAGCTGCAAGCCTGGCTGATCTCTTTGGCTTGGCTCTCACCTTGAACGAGGACGCCTCCGGGAAATTTCAGCTCCAGTTCACACTCTTGCCAACGAAATGGGCTAAACATCCAAGCTGAATTATTTTGGCTCTAACAATCACCTTCTGACTAAAAAGTTGCTTTGGTGATGTTCTGCTTTTTTTCTGATTTGACCCTCCATCTCAAAAGTAGCTTTCTGCCAGTATATAACCTTGTGCTTGCTGACAACATGACAACAATTAAAGCTGGCGAGGTACTGTCATTAAACTGCCATCTAGCATAGCCAAATTTGAAGATGTATTCTTTGCATCCACAATACATTGGCTTATCTTTACCACACAGAGGCTCCTCATAACACTTTATTCTCCATGTCAAGCCTCAGGTAGCAATCCCTCTGCCCCCACCTTCCAACCTGGGCACTGTTTGCAAACACAGTGAGTAAGATCTTGTATCATAACAGGGGTTCTCAATTTCCTGTTAATTTCTAATTTTTTGTTAAAGAAAGCCTACAAAGGCCTATCACAAGTAATTCGCAATCTAGGAAAGTATAAGCAATGTAAGAACTCAGATGGAGTAGACCTGCAAGTCAAAGTATTTCTTTGAGACATATCTGTCTACTCTGGAAGGTTGTGGGAACTTGCACTTTGCACAGGTAAGAATAGTGACTGAATAAGTCAGAGGTGGTCTCTCAAGTCCAGCAGCTATGGACTGATACTTACACTAGCAAAAATAAATAGCATTAAGGTGATGAGTAATGGCAACAAACTAAAAGGAAAGCATTGTGCTCTCCATTCCTTGATGTCTTCTGGAAATTATGCATTAATCAAAGATCTGAGCCTAGCTAAAGAACTGGAAGAAACTCACACCTTGACTTTCATAAGAGGCAAAACTAAATGACCTACTGTTTTACTTTTGGCTTGAAGATCTAAGACCGCCTGTCCTAAAGCCTCGTATAAGATCAAATTCATATTGAGAGCTTTTTGTATATGAAGATGTAAAAAAATGAGCAAAGTCCTTAACCTGCCCTTGTGCTGTGAAAGAGCAGCAGAGTCCAGCCTGATGCCTCCCAGTAACTCGTTGGCTCAGTCTGCAAGTAAAAGCGAAAGCACAGAGCAGACGGGTTTCCTGCCTGCCAGCCCAGCACAATTTTGTTCCTTCCATCACACACAGCGGTAGCAATGCAAAGGTTAGCAGGCCAAAGTGTGCACATGCAGGAAAAAACAGGATCTGGTCCTTTTGCCAGGTGTCCTATCACAGCAGGGGAACAGATGGAAAAATCAGCAAAATTTGGATGCACAAAAAACCTGTTCCGTTGGGCAACATGCTACCTATTTGAAAATACGACCTTCCAGAAGAGAGCTTCCAACTAAAATCACTCGCTTAACATTGCTTTATGTCAAAAGTAAATGCAGTAAAAGAATCTGAGGTAAGCAACAAGTCTGATACTTCTGAGTTTGTTCTTGAAAAGGCAAATTTACAACTGAAACAGTCATTAGAAAGTCAATTTGCAGCTGTGACAAACAAGCAAAGAGCTATTCAAGTCACGGTATCACCAATAGTATTAATGATCTTGGTAATGAAAAGCTGATGACTTTTAACAAGTGTTATCTGACACACAAGATAAATACTATTAAATATGAAAAGTCTCTTTAATTACACATGGAGTTGAGAGGCTTGTAAAAACCAAGCAAATTGGTATGCCGCCGTCTCCTCTACCTGTCCCTGGGCAGAATAATTCCATCGCTCGATTTCTGCCAGCGCCACCGACGCCTGAGCCCTGGCTTCCCACGACACATGGAGACACGGGCTTCTGTTCTGGATCTTTCCATCAGGAAAGCACAGGTCCAAGGCAATTGCAAAAACACTGCTGAGTACTTCTATATGGCTGGGTAGTAGGGGTGCTGCAGGTTCCCAGCTAACAAAAATGTTATCACATTTAAATGGTTTTAACTGTGCACTTGTTTTCCCTGCGCAAGAACCTTACAGAGCTGCCTATGTCGTGTTTTTCTCTGAGGCACTGATAGTCACAAAGACAGATTGTATCTCTTGAAGGAGAGTTAAAAAGGCAGAGTCCAACAGTCAATTCCTGACCAGGTTTGTAATTTAGAATTCAGCAGGCTTTTGTTTCAGTGCCTGTGATAAACACTCTGCTTAAATGATTTTAAATGCCCATCCTGCTTTTCACTAAGATGGCAAATGTCTGTTTAAGAAAAAAAAACACCTTCTCAACGTTCACACTTCTTTACACCTCTATTTTTATACCAAAATTTAAAATAACAGATAAAATATGAGTCTTTTTCATGTTAACAGCTAATAAGCTTTCTTAATATCTCCAGTGACTCTATTAAGTTCTTTCAGTGAATGAAGTTTAGCCCACCCTTGTGAACAACAGAGCCACTTCCTACTACTTCTTCTCTATAGTAGAAGCATAGGAGAGAAATATAATTTTATAAAATTGCACCTCCGGCTACACATTCTACTCCTTCCCATCAACAGCCCCATGTAAGAAGCCTCATATTGGACCTAAAAAAGCTAAGTCACATTCACGCTAGTTTGGAGGGTAGGCCTGGGGTGCAAGGCTTCTCTCACGGGTAATGGGAGGAACCTTCCAGAAGGATTAAAATCTCAGATGAATGATTTCCTGTGCAGTATTTTCTTAAATAAATCCAATTTCAGCTTTGATTAAATTGAACCCTTGGTCCCTTTATATCTGAAAGACGTATATAACAATGTGGTTTGTCAAAAACATGACATATATAAATTAAATTTCAATAGTATATACACCGTTATCATTGATATATTAAAAACCTCACAGTTTCATTTAACAGAGTAA
Organism: Larus michahellis; assembly: GCF_964199755.1. Taxonomy (NCBI): domain Eukaryota; kingdom Metazoa; phylum Chordata; class Aves; order Charadriiformes; family Laridae; genus Larus; species Larus michahellis. The sequence continues at coordinate 76,342,846 of NC_133898.1, forward strand.
AAATACTCCTGAGGTGAGGTCCTTTGAACACTTGCTATCCAACCTCCTTTTTCTGTTTTCTGAGGAAGAAGAAATGAGCTCCTAGCAGGTATGTATATAAGATGCATATATAAATATTTGGGGTGAGTTTATATGTATGTCTTCCCAAAATTCCTGGGAACTTCCTGGATACACTCAAATAGGAAATATTTCCTATTTGAGTATAAATTCCTCTTTTAATAATTAAAAAATTAATATATATGTATATATATAATAAAAGTCAAATATATATAATAGGAAATATTATTTCCTATTTGATTTTTTAATTCTTATTGAAAGATGAATTTATACTTGATTGAAAACAAATTCCAGGCATGGCTAGAAAGAGAAAGAAAAGGGAGGGAATGGGGTGGGGTACGAATTCATGAAGAATCTTCACTTTACTTCCCAGTTGTTTGAAAAGAGAAGTGAAACCCACTTCTCCTCCCTGGCTTCCTGAGCAGCACTTCAGCTGTATTTCCTGTCCTCCTCATTTTCACTTCTCCGCCACCAGCACGGGAATGCTTTTGTGGGGATCATTTAGCAGTGCTTGGAGTGGCAATTTGAGTGTCGTAGTGGTAAGCATCTAAGCTGACAAGCACCAACCGTGCAAACTCCAGTAGGAGCTGAGACTCTGTTGTACCGCACAGGATGGATGTTTTACATTTGGTGCCGCCACTTGCTGTGGAGTCACATCTGGTTGCTTTTAATAGGATTATGCAGCACTGTACAACAGACTCTACTCCTAATTGGCAAAAGTTGCAAGACGTGACCCTGCAAAATGCAGCTTGTTTCCTTTGAGATGTTCCTCTCTGTTGCTGCCAGGCGAGCTGAGGACCCTCAGTCCTTTCAAGAGTTGCTCAGCTCACCGCAGGATCCAGTCCGTTTGAGCCTGTTACCGTTCCCTCTATATTAATTATCATCGTCATAGAAACAGACATGAAGTGCATTTGACTTAAGGAGGAAGCACAATTAATATTTTGTAGTTCCAATTTAAAATGTTATTAACCTTTCATAATCAGTACCAGATACTCTCAAATTTTGAAATGATACAGTATTTTATTAAGTTTAGAAGCTGCCTCCACTAAAATCACTGGAGGTGTAAAAGACATGCCTTTGACTTTTAATGGGAATGAGGTAAACTCCTAAGTACCTGAAGTAACCACAGGAAATTTTTATGAATCATGGGGTATGATGCTCCGATGAGAACATGGAAAGAGTTTCACATCTTTACAATACTAAAGAGCCTTGTCATATTTATTACTTGCTTTCTCCTGGCCTAAGCATTGGGGGGCCAAAATGGGATGCTGAAAGGAGGTGGGTCAGCAAAAAATAACAGTATGAAAAAGGTGTGGGGATTGTCAGATTATCAAAACAACACAAAAAGTTTAACATATTTAATTATGGAATTTTTATGGAATTCATAATCCAGACCATTGGCCACCTTTATTTTGCCAAGTAGAACCAAAAGGTGTAATTCATGATACCTCTGAGACCAATCACACTGCAACAACTAGTTAAAAACATAGCACATAACAGTGTGTCCAAACTGGCCAACTGTATGGTCAAACCTGTTTGCTGATACCCACCTGGGTCTACCAGAGGAAGCAATTAATTGCATTACCAGAACTGTCTTTGAGCAATGCTTCTGGGTGGGAACATGGATTAACCTTTTTTTCATCAATAGGCAGCTCCTGGGGAGCTCAGAAGCACTGCGTCAAGGAGATGAACCATCAAACTGAACGATGAGGAGCTACAGCTACGGTGGTTTTTGCATCTCATTCTGAGCTCCCTGTCTTCCTTGGGGAAAATCACAGAATCACAGAATAGTAGGGGCTGGAAGGGATCTTCAGAGATCACCTTCAGAGTCAAACCCCCCTGCCAGAGCAGGGTCACCTAGAGCAGGTTGCACAGGAACGCGCCCAGGCGGGTTTTGAATGTCTCTAGAGAAGGAAACTCCGCGACCTCTCTGGGCAGCCTGTTCCAGTGCTCTGCCACCCTCAAAGTAAAGAAGTTTTTCCTCATGTTGAAAAAAAATCACAGTGTAAAGGCAATACGATCTGTGTTATGCTACCATGCACCAGATCTTTGGGTACTTTCATCTGCCTGCCAGCTTAAATCACCCACATGAACATACACACACACACGGGATACACTGTGTAAGTTGTTCTGAGACCTCTGCAGCAGCTCAGCTGACATCCTCGATGTGGTAAGGAAAGCAAGGGAAAACATGATAATATCCCAGCATTTCAGTTCTCTTCACCTGTTGTAAAGCTACACCCCATGAGTTTAGGAGGCTCTTTGCCCACAAGGCACAGTCAGAGGACCAGTGGAGCACAGTCCTTGCTTACTGCCACCTCCATGCCTACATTTCTTCAAAGGCAAAACTCCTGCCGACTCCAATGGTGCAGTCTCAGAAGGAAGGTTCTCCTCAATATCATCTGGGACTCTGGCCACCTGTGTCAGGTGTAATAGCACAGATGATGCACAGACCCCTGAAACAAAAAGATTATCTCTTTCAGGAAATGGAACTGTAAAAACACAGCATTAATGGTTCATCTGGTAAAATCTTAATGGCACATTTGATCACACAACAGTAAGAAACTGCCTTAAATTTCTCTCTGCTTTTAGTGCACAGTACAACATAAAGTCTCCAAATGCAACAAAACCCCGTGAACAGAGAAATACTGCATGTCCATATACTTTTACACAGACACGTTGTAATTTACACAGACTTTGTTATGGTTTATTTTTTGTACAACCCATCCTTAAAATCACACCTTAAAGTCGCATGTAGATTTGTAACTATGAGTAAATGACATGAATATCTGTAAGCTGCATTGCAAACAGAATGAGAAAAACCAACCAAAACTTGATACCTAGAGTTATAAACTGCAGGAATATTAAGACCTTATCTGGTAACAGCTTCGTAGTATGCCAAATGATTGTAAGCATTTATTTTTCCCAGTCTAAAACAAACCATTGCATTTTGGGGGTGAAAAAACAGCTGCTCAAACAAACCCTGCAAGGAACCAGAGGTTGGACATGGACACCAACACACACATGAATCTATCTATCTATCTATCTATCTATCTATCTATCTATCTATCTATCTATCTAATCTAATCTATCTATCACTATTCATATGATATATGATGCAGTCATCAAAAGCAATAAATACATGCTTATTTAAAATGAAATTACATTCAGCCTGGAACCTGTTGGCATACCTATAGCTGTACTCTTAATTTGAGTAATATTTAGCATTCTTCCATCTATTTACATGTTTACATCAAAATGCAGCTATTACAATCATTGTAAAGCATCCCAGGGAAACTAAGGATGTCTTACCCCTGTTTTATAAGCAGTTGGGCAGCAGGAACAGAAATGTATCAAGCAATAGTCCATAGGCACAGGATAAACCAGCATTAGAGGCAGAAACGAAATTTGGAGACCTAACTGGGGGGAATATAAAGCATAAAATCTTGATTAATCAAAACTGTGTAATTGTTGTAGAAACATATTGGGAAAGATCTCCCAGTGTCTCCCATGGGACAGGGTGGGAGCTGGGTTTTTCATTGTCAAATTCAGAGATAGAAGAGAGCTCTGCTCCAGTATGGCTGAGCAGTTCTGTACTCGTATCAGACGTGGGTAGGAAAGGGTCTTGTCCCTGAGCTAGATTGTTACGTTTTTCAGGATCCAGTGTGAATGCCCCAAGTACTCAGCTACTACTCACTGCTGCTGCCTTCACTCCAAATAAATAAATAAACAAAATGAGCACAAAAAGGTCTCATTTTCCTCTCAGTATAAACCAGGAAAAACGAAGAAATCTCAAAAATTTCCACGGGAGGTAAAATGTCCAGGGAGCTGTATCTGGGAAGAGTGAACTCCCAGACAGGTATTTCTTTCTCCAAACCATGCTGCTTCTGTATGCTATTACTTCTATATCTTTCTACCAGAGAAACATGGAAGCAGTAGGGCTGGGAGATGCAGCCAAGTGCAGCCACCTGCAGATACTAAGAAAACCACAAAATATTTCCTGGAGCAGCAGATGCCAATGTTTAGCTTGCTACAGAGATTGAGGAGAAACAGGGGAGGAAAGGCTCAAGTAGGAGAAAAACATGAGGAAAGCTTCTGTGCTTAGCTTACTGATGGATGGAGAGATTAAATTAAAAGATAGGTAAATAAAAATGTAAATCTGGGTTCGTCTATCTTTTCTGGGAGGTATAAAATGTGCAGAATAAGCAGGAATGTATAGATTGTTGTTTTCCCTCGATTCAGGTCCACATTAATATTTCTGGTCTTAGAAATCTTCTCTCTCATTGAAAATGAGGTGCCCCTGACAGAAGGAGTTTCACATTTTAGAAGCTTTTAGCCTAAGGGTATAAGCTGAAGTGGATATGAGTCAATAATACAAAGTGAAACAAAGTAAATAATGAAAATAATGGAAAAACTCTCACCAAGTCTAGCTCCCGGTGGACTACAGATCAGGCCGTAAGGCAGTAGGAATACATCCAGTGGAACAGAAATCCTGAGAGGAAAATGCACTTAAGAAAAAATTATTCTACATTTCTTAATGAGATTAAAAGCTATGGAAGGAATTCAACCATTTGGCACTACAGTGCCCCTCGCGATGATGCAATGACCGACCTCACCAAGGGCCCAGGCACTGCCAAGGCTGGTAGCGATGCGTGACATTTGTGCCAGAGAGAAAATTGTTACCGGGGCGAGAAGATATATTCCTTGATTGTTGTGCATATTGGCAATAAACCCATATTTTCTGTCAATGAAGACTTTTAAATTTAGTTTTCAAGGTAAAAGGAAAAGAAAACACGCTCAGCAGGAGAAATACACTATGAGGAATGAACAGATTGTACTGTAAATAGGAAGAGGTCAGACCTTTTCTTCTACTTGCTGATTTCTTCTCAGAGGTTTCATTAGAACAATGCCTAAAAAAGCTGAACAACTTGTAAAGCCTGATTAAAAAGTAATGTGGAGTCATTTGAGAAAAGTTGGGTTATATGTGCAACAGAAAAGGAAATGAAATGTACTAGGAGTGTAAAAATATTTCTGCCTGTCATTTAAAGAAACAAATCTGATTACCTCCTTTTTTATCATTTGCCTTTTCCTGTTTTCCATTTCAGTAGAATTAAAGGAGCTTAGTGGGTCCCTTCAGCACCATCATTTTCTGGTCAACCACAGCTTTTAGAGGATTCAAAATTGCCAGGTATTTTTCTGGACAAGAACTACGAGTGGGGGGCTGCTTACCATCCAGATTCCTTAGACAAAGAAGTAAAGCACAGACTGATTACATGACATGCACAAGGCAATATGGGAAATCTGGAGCTGAGCTAAGAAAGAAACCCACGCCTCCCCAGGCAGGATTCAGCACCATCACACCTAGAGCACCCCTTTGTCACTACCTCAGCGTTGTCACAAAAACAGAACAGGAATTAAATTCTGACAAATAATCAATTATGAAAACAAAGCAATCTGTCCTGGGAAAGGTAAGTTTTAATCGCCAGTTTCTCTCAGTCTTCAGCCAAAGGCCTGATGTCTATGGTATTGCAAATCAAGAGCTCAGATCTGGCAGAATAATGCAGAAAAAGATACAAGTTGTTTAGTGTTATGACTTGCCTGTACTTCACTGAGGGTAAAAACATGCAACAATTGTCCTCTGCATAACCGAAAGGCTAAGGCTCATTGGAAATTCAGGGGATGATTTATGGTTTCTAACTGCTTGTTGCTTCCTAGTTCCTGGTATCCTGTTAAGCACAGGAGAAACACTGCTGGCTGGTCAGTCTTTTGAAAAGATAATGAAAAAGTTAATTCTCTTGGAACAAATCAGATGCTACACACTGTTCTAGAATTATTCTATTGAACAAAGGTCTGTATAAAGCAAAATTAGTCTAACACCTCTAAATGATGCAGTCACATTTATTTTCAGTTGTCACAAATAAGAGATCTAGTCACCCTCTTGGCATCAATTTTTGCTGTATGGTTTTGTGGAAATAGTTCTCTTCAAAACTCGTAAGATCTCTGCGTTCATTTAATTTCACCCATTCTGAAGAAAGATATTAATACTTTGGCAAAGATATAGAGCTCATTGTTTGTAATGAGGACTGCCCAATAGCTGTCTGACTTCAAAGGATCCCAGCCTTTTTCAATTCAAGACTGAATAGGATTATATCTTCTTTTGAATGCTGGGCTATAAAACCATCTGCCCGTACAGTTGTTCTAGATTTCTCATTATTTTAGACCGTATACTATGTGTTTGTTATTTTAAATTACAGTGCTGTAATTGATACCCACTGGTATGTGAGATGGAAACTGAAAAATCTTAATGCCTACTAAAGGCTGATGCGCTCAAGGGAGAGCAAGAAGCATAAACAAGTTGGCATTAATGCCCTTGTCAGTGATTTTTTTTTTACAGCGGGTGGGTTGAAACTTGTGCTTGCTGATGATAGATATACTAAATCATCATGTCTGGAAGCCTTGACTCAACACCTCCCAGTTGTAAGGCTCTGCTGGCCTATCCTGTGTCTCCATCACAGTGTGCAGAGTACTTGTGCTGTGCTGCAACGCATCAGAAGGTGAAGGAGCTGCTACCAGGCGCTCTTCTGGTGATGGACACCAGCGTAGCCACTTTGTGAATCAAGCCCCCAGAATTTTCCAGACTGGCCAGAATAATGCAACAACTGATATATATACAAAAAGGTGACATTCTGTGATACTCCTGTTAATATCTCCTTAAGAAAGACCCAGCACATTCATGAACTAGCGTGAAATGGCCTAGGAAGGAAACGAAATACATATTAAAAGACAAGCGAACGCCTTATTGGTGATCCCAGAGGTCCAGACCTGGTATAGCGATTTCCTCTGAGATTTCCAGCACAGGTGAAGGGCCGCTGCCTTTTTTGTTCTCGCTTGCATCCTACCAAGATCCACAAAAGTGTCTGCCTACATCCTTGCCACATGTTGCTAAGAATCTAATGAATTAAGATATCCTGCAGCAGAAACCTGATGGCCTGCTCCAGCTTCGTATTTCCCCTTCCTACAAATAGCATTGAATATCCACACATGGCATGTAGCTAAAAATGTAATAGCTATTATAATTTTAAAGGTGCAGCCTGAATTGTTCTATATGTTTTTCCTTGTGTGGGCAAGCCTCTAATTCAAGAAAGTTTATATAGCCTCCCTAAATAATTGTCTCCCTAAATAACTTAAACATTACACTTTTGACAAATGGCTTATAAGCCTCTAGTGTTAGCATAAACTTTTTCCTCACAAGAATAAACTAAGTCTGACAGAGGTATGGGAACTGGTTTAATTAAATCATAGAATACCAGCTTTATTTAAACAAAGTTAATGCTGTCTGTAAGAAGTTTTCAGTGTTTAAAAGCTGGAGAGATTGGTGAGGGGTTCAGTAAACTACTTGTTGCTTGTATTACTGGACTCTCAAGGGAGAAATCTGGGAAAAAAAAGATTACACATCTATGCAACACACCACTACACTCAATCAACAGTACGCTCTGCTTTAAAAGCGGTATGGAAGAACTCAGCTGGAAATTGAGCATCGGTGTTCTCTCGCATTGACCACAACATATTTGTCTTAGTGCTCTGACAGTCGAACAAGCAGGCATGCATGAATGATGCGTAGGGATGGCACTTGTGTATGTAATGCTTCCCAAAACCAGTTCAAGGACACATCATCCTTGGAACACGCAATTCCTAATTCTGTCAAGTTTGGTGCCTCCACGGGTTATCTGCCAAGCAATTGTCAGTTCTTTAACCTAAAAATATCTGGGGACGACTTCAGAGATCAATGGGAACACAGAGATATTTTGGCTTTCTCCTCTCTGCACGCTCGCCTCCTTTCAGCTGCAGGTTTTCCCCACATCACACCCTGCTTTCATACATCTACGTCCTCATCAAACACCAATCCAGCCATAACTTGGAGCAGTGTAGGGCAGACCTGAACTAGCTTACACTGAGCCCTGCACAGACAAGGTGACTGTGGTGGAGGGCCTGCCACAACAAGCAAATGCTTGCAAGCACTCCCGGCCCTCACCCTGGTCGCCGCCGCCCTCCTGCCTCCGTGTCGTCACGCTTCCACTGCTGCTCTCACCTCCGGCTGCAAATAATCTGCCTGCACACATCCCTGCTCCGCCTCCTCCATCCCGCTTTGCTTGGTGGGTTCTTGGCTTCACCCGAGCTTGTGCTGAGTGCCGTGCCGCAATTCTCAGCAGCCCATCCTGCGGCCACCTCGCACGGGGCTCAGACACGGTTCTTGCTACAGCCTTGGGAAGAGGTAGGCAAAAAGCACCAATCACGTCCTCAGAGTACAGCAGCGCACCTCACTAACTACTGCCTGATCACAGGACTGGACAGACCAGAAAACACCAAGCATGCACACTGAGGGCATGGGAGGCAAACGGCAAAAAATGAAGACCCAAAGCTGCCCTGACATCCGTAAACTGACCCGGCTTCTGAGCAATGCCCAAATTCATCAGTGGGGTCAGGGGCACGTGTGGAGGCCCCGGGGTAAGCAGACATGCTTCATCTCCTTTTCAGTCCAGAAAGGGATCACACTCATCTCAGAGGGATCTGTAGCCCTGAATCACCATCTCTTCTCCTTGGACTGACTCAGGGTACAGCAGGGTGAAGGCGATCTGCACGGGGGAACGAAGGGAGAGTTAAGCATATCTGCAGGACAAGGTTATTATTATGAAAGATTTGGGTGAGGCTTCACCCTCTAATTTCAGCTGTGACTTCCCGCATGGTCAAATGGTACACTGTCAGCTCACTTCTAGTCATCTGCTCCCCTCGCCTCACCCCTGCTTTGAAAATGCAGACAGAGGTAAAAATGCCATGCCACATCTGTAGTCTTACAGTGTTCAAACAGAGCGTCATTTTTCTTTTGGTAGAGAAGCAAAAATAACAAGTTGTAAAAAATAATATGTCATAAAATGTTATTAAATGCACCTCCATCCAAATACCATTTCATCTAAGTCTCCCTCTCCCAAAAAGAAACTGGGATTAGTTTGATCCATTACAAGAAAGTGATAAAATAGCATGTGTTTTGCTCAGTAAAAATCATAGGTGATCTCTGCAATTTCTTCATAAGACTAGTCTCCCTGTGATATCCTTGTAATTTGGTATTTTTACCCTGTCACTAACTCAGCTATCTTCTAAAGATGCAGAAAAATTCCCTTTACACAGACAGAAAAGAGCTCCTTTTCACAGCCCTGGTCCTGCTTCACTGCTGGGGTAAGAGAATAAGGGGAATGCCATCCTGGCAATGGAAATCAGGTGGTCTGTAGCCAACTTCTCCACCAGCCTTTTGACTGGAGAAGGAGGCTGCAGGAGCCAAAGACATATTGCTTTGCCTGCCTCTGGTCACTTGGGCAAAGGGAACCTGCCCCTGTCGCACCTTCTCGTTTCCTCCAGTTGCCTGCAAGCACACAGGCCAACCCACGGCACTGCCTGCGGGCACTGAGATGCCATAGGGCGAAACATGAGATGCTCCGTACTGTCTATCCTGGAGTCACATGTGGGATAAGTGGCCAATACGATGGGGTAGCTATGCCGTAGTGCACTGACAACTGTGTTCACTCACACACTGTTGCTGACCCGTGGGCAGACAGGAATAAAGGCATGGCTTTCTGCCTTATTTTCTGATCTGTGGCTATAAGAAAAATATCATTCTAACTTGATTTAGGAAAGGGCATTCTGTTCTTCCCAATGGCGCTGCTGGAAATAAAGCATTTATTGGAAAGGACAGTTATGTCATAAAGCTAAAAGCCTATGAGGTTTTTTACCATAGCAAAAAAGCCATAGCATGTGTCCCTTCGACCTGCGAAAATATAACATAATTGCTCAGTAGTCTCAAATATTAAGACCTTCTTATATCAAAACCTTGAGACTCAGGAGAAAGGAACGTGACTTTATGGAACGTGCCCATACTGGTTATGCGTGTAGCACCTACAAGGCCCTTCAGATTGTGTCCCTTCATGAACTGGAGACAACCTAACACGAAAGAAAGCTGCTCTGAATGAAAACCTCTCTCAAGTTGCTCTAAAGTTTGGGTTAAAATGTAGATTGAAAATCCAGAGGGCATTCTATAATCTCCCTCAAGTTTGTTAATAAGTGGTATATATCACAATTTCTGTTTCCTTCCAAAAACGCTATAAAGTCATTCTGCATGTCCCATTGCTCTCTAGAATTTTAGCCTTTAAATTTATGGCAGATTGGAAAGGTTGAAAAATTAATCTGGCAACAGATTTTACTATCATAAAAATAAAAAATTCTATTCAAAACAAGTTAGGAAAAAAAGGAATGTGGTTTTTTTTCATAAATCAATACTTTCTGACTTGAGGGGAGTTGTGCTACTGCTGAGGGGTTTTGTATAGTGCCAATGCAGTAAACAAAATCCGTGAAACAGGCAAAAAAATCTGTAGTTGGGACTGGAATTGTGATCTCAGATAAAAGACATTAACTAATAAAAAGATGAACTCTCATGAGACATTCAGAGAAACACTTTTGCTTATTCCTTTTCTAGAAATATATCAACACAGACTTCTATGTCCCCTGTGTGAAAGGCAGAAAATTCCTCTCTACAGCTTCTAGATCAGCAAGTGTCTTCTCATTTCACTTCTGGTGCCATCTTGTTTCCCTGGTGCTCTGCTTCTGTGAAGTATCTCTTTTTCAGCCACCTGGGCAAACATCTTTTTTCTGGTTAAGGAACCCATGTGAAAAAAATGAATGCCCACTGATTTTAAACTGTGCAAATGAGGCATACATCACTTTATTTTCTGGTTATTCTCTATATGCTGACACAAAGTCAGCTCTTGTCGAATATAAGTTATTCATGAAGACGGTCTTATTTACCCTAAACAATGCTCTGCTTTTAATTACATTGTCACAGAGCAGCTAAACAACTCTCAGGAGTCCACTCCAAAATTCTAAAAAAAAATTACTTGGTTTAGACAGGACTTCTGTTTACTACAAGGTTGTATTTAAACTCTGTATCTCCATATACAGTTATATATGTAGTGAAAGACACAGATAATAGGTCTGGTAGTGCTGCCACTTCTTGGCTGGTGTTGCATCAAACACATGCAGTTGCCTCTGTGCGCTCCTTCCTGGAAAGCAGAAACACAAGAACGTGATACAGTTGAACACAAAATCCCCCAAACTTAGACCTTGCTCCTTACCGTCCATGAATCCTATTTACTTGGGCCATATAAGCCCCTCTGCAGTAAAAGGTGCCTAAATTTTCTGCTTCTGTTTGTGTCAGTTTATTTTCTCCCAGATCTTTATTTGTATATATAAATGATGTACTTTAATGATAAAACGATACATCCTGGCTCTACCTGTACAGCACAGCGGCGATCTTTGCTCTGTGCTCCATGGTCCTCTTTCCCTGATAATGCAGACGTGTTACACCTGTGATTTCCTTGGAAACTAAACCAGAAAAGGCGGGGGGGGGGGGGGGGGGGGGGTGAAGTGTGTGCACGAGTATCGTGTCGCTGCAGCTCACACCTGAATCAATCAGCTGGGAAGCGCTGCTGGGCGGTACACGGGCTCCCTCCTTCCACATGTTTCACAGTTCTTTAGGATAGCAAGGCAAAATAAACAATAATTTATTAGGTAAAGGTTTCTTTAACCTCTGTGAGACTGTGATATTGTTCAGGCTACATTAAGCCTGACAGTGAAAAATCCGTTCCCTGCAATTGCAGATATGTAAACTGTAAAAGATCTACTTTTCTTAGCTGGAAGCCGTGACCTAGGGCTTACAGAATACTTTGATAACAAGACCCTTATAATTCATTCAGAACGGTAATGTAACAAACAGTAAATTAAAACAATCGGAAGACTGAGCAGTTGGAGTCTTAAAGTAAAACACCCATCAAAAGCCTTCCTAAAAACGTCTGTTTTCTTCCCACAAACCTATAAGGCAAGAGGAAAACCAGACTGACCGATGAGTAACAAATTTAAAAACTGTCACTGAAACTGCCCTTAGGTTTTGTTCCCGGTGCATCACCGCAGCTGTAGAATCAGCTCTGCAAAGCTGTCTTCTGGTTAGAACCTGCCAGGGTGAAATTAAGTTACTTTTCATTAATATACTACCTAGAAACTTCACACAAGGCCCAACATATATTCCTAAAGAATTTATGAGTTTTAAAAGCCTTATTTTTAAATTGTGTTTTTAAATATATTGTTTCACAAACACTGCACGCATTATAACATAAAAAAGTATTACACTATAAGATAAAGATTTTGTTAAAGAGTGCAATTGTGCTGAACTTTGTCAACAAAATGTTTACATGGGATTAAAATTCAGTCCTCAGAGGTTTAGATGTCCAGTACTTTCAGTCACTCTTGATATACAGAAGAAGAAATTGCATAATTTTAGTAGTCTACTTTTAGCCAACAAATAGGATTTTCTCATTACTTAGGCCACTGACATTCAGATGCCTGAGCTCACTTATTATACTATAGGTGGGGTTATTTACTTATAAATACAATTTTCAGCCTAAACCTCTTCAGTTTTTCACTGGTTTCCAATGAAACGCTGTCAGATATTCTCACAATTAGCAGTTCCCTGCAGTTTGAGTATCTCACGTGCTAGAAAACTAATGTCTTCAACTGAAAATAGTTTGTGTTTCATACAAAGCTGTCATAATTACAAATAAGCAAAAGCATATTTTACTATTATCTATTCTACCTTTTCACACCCAGTGCAAAACCAGCATATAGCCCTTCCCCAGGGAAAAACTCAGGAGGCAGAGCTTAGCCTGATAAATTCCTGCCTCAGTACGGCCTTTAGGAACATACTTAACCCTGTGTTTAAAAAGAACCTGACTGAAGGTTTGCAGGAATCAGGGCCAAGAGGACTAGCGCTTATCACGGCAAAGTGATGAATAAGTATACTAAACTTGCTCTGCAATAAACAGTAGCTTTCACAAAAGACATGTGAAATTCACCTTTGTGAAATGAAAGAAGAAAATATCTAAATCCAGGTACTAAATAATAAATCCATCAGGGATTCAAATGACTCTGTTAATTAGTAACAGAGTCTGAAATTTTAATCTCTAGGTCACCCATTCAAACCCAGCTAAATTCAGTAATAAAAGGTTATTGCTGTTTAATGACAGCTTCCTGAACAAGCAAAAAGTGTGTGTTTAAAAGTAGCCTGAAAGGAAGCCCAAGGCCAGAGGGAGTCCTTTGGTTGCAAATGCACTGACTTGAAAGAAAAGACACTCGCATTAACACTAGCCTCAACACATCACTATTTTTCCCCACACTAAAGGGAAAACTACAACAATATTATAGTCGAGTAAGCTGGGAAGTTCTTCTCTTTTATTGTGTTCTTCACAGTTATCCGTAAGGAAGGAGCTTCCCCATGTACAATGCCTCTGTTTGCCTGAGTCACTGCACTGGAGAGGGTTTACATGGAGATGGCCTTTATAAGAGAGAAATCATTTTGTGAGGGTAATATAAAAAGCAGCAGCTCAAGGGGAAAGGAAAACATGCGAGGTATCGGGGGGCTGACTCTGTTCTTTCTTAGATCAGTTTTAAAAAAGCATAACTGCGCAGGCTTTCAGTACGAAGTGTGAACATTTCAGAGCGCATGGGCACTGCCAGACCAGCCCACAGATACTCTATTACCTCTTCACAGGGTAAAAAATCCTTGCAAAGGTGAAAGGCAAAGGATGGTCAGGACTATAGGATGCATCCCCAATGAGGGATACCTGTCTATCCTTGTGGGAAGAAAAAGATCACCTATCAGCATTACAGACAGAAACAGTGATAATGAACTGCAGTTCAGTGCATCTCACCACAGACCTGTGGCAGGAACCTGTCAGGGTACAATTCAGTTGTTTTTGGTTAATGCAGTGGCTGAAAACTGCATGCAAGTCCTAATGTTTTACTCAGGGCTTGTGAGAGGATTGTAAGGGAGAAAAGCCTGTTTTCACTAATAGTTCATGCTTTATGAACAAGGATACAGAGCTACCAGCACATACTGCTGTCAGGCAAGAGTGGTCTTTCTCTTGATATTATATACCAGCTTATTCACTTGCCTGCTTCCCCATCTGATTCAGAAAACAAAATCTCCAGAGCTTTCCTACACCTCTGGAAGAAACCACTGGTGCTTGTCTGCCACTCCTGGGCGATGATCACAGGCATTACTCTATAAGCTCCAGGAGTTTTCTCTGTTGCTGATGGAGAGAGATCAACTCTTCCAGAAGAGATTCAGAACAAAACCCCAAAGCAGCTGTACTTAAAGGGTTTATCTTTCTCCGCTGACTACAGAGTCCATGGAAACGGCCCTTACTAGACTAAGGGTAGCCTTCCTACAGAGTGTATCCTTTCCCATTACTTTAATTGTCTTTGTTTACAAGCAGCCAGAAAAGGAAAGAGAAAGCTTGACTACCTACAATTTATCTTGCTATCTAGGCTTTTTTTTTTTTTTTGGCAATGTTTATTAATAACAAATTATTTTGACAAAATATTTTTAACATATATTTACTGGACTATTTAGTGTCTTGGCCTCCTAAATTATAGGCAAGAAGAACAACAAACAACAACAGATGAAAAGAAGCATCCACTGATTTTAATCTCTATATTAAAAACTAGTAATCCCCTTTGGAAAGAGATTTTTCTAAGATACAAAGACCCAGACTGTTTACGGAATCAAGGGTTCTATACCAATAGTTTAAATTTCATCTAAAAATAGCTGGAAGCTATTTTAGAGCATGGAGTGTGGTAGAATACTTGCTGATACCTAGATTTGACTGCATCCCACATTGGCTGAAGTTTCTCAGTAGACTTTGAGTGTATTTTAGTCTAACTAGGACAATAATTAGGGTGAGGTAAAAGAAAGGAGGGAGTGGTGTTCCTGACTACCCATACCTGGGCACATACCTGGAGATTTAGTGGGATCACACATCAGGGCTTGGTTAACAACCACTCAAAAAAGGGTCAAGCATAAATTTTCCTCTTCTTGGTGTGTTTCTTCACTTATCAACATTATTTCAGTCCTGTATTGCACCACATCCCAAAAATTCATCTTCACCGAGACCTAAATAGAGCCAGACCCCTCTGACTCAGTACTTGAGGCTGAGTGAAACCAAGACACATTTTATCAGTCTACAGAGCACTACAGTCTGACCTCATGATCCCTTTTGATGATTACAATCAACCAGAGTATAACCGATTGCAGGATTATATTTATGTTTGTAAACATCTGAGTTCCACACTTAAAAAAAAATACTCAAGCAGATTCACTTGTCCATTCGTTGCAGTTTTATGCCTTTGAATAATGTCCACAGCAGAGTTTTTAGTGACGAGTTATAACTAATAGATTTCTATATAGTATGAGATAACTTACTTAAATCCTTTATTCATTTTTTTCATTAAAAGCAAACAAAACCAAACGAAAATCCATTTTTGCAGTTTATTGCTTTTTGGACATGTGGGAGAAGAAAGGAAAAAAGCGAGTGAAAAGAACATTTGTTGAGGGGCCAGTACCCTACTTGGAGACAAGGCAATCCGATGTACTTCTGGTTATGCAAAGCTTGCTTATTTAATCCTACAAGGCTGTTTTAAGAAAAAGCCTAAACTGAGCCAACACTCATTCGAGTCTCTTTAGCAATACCTTGCTGAGCAAACAGTTCAGTCAGAGAACTATGTTCTTTCCTACTACTTTTGTTTTGTTCCTGTGGGAAACATTTAGGCAGGACATATTGTCTCTGTCAGGTTTGTACAGATAGTATGAGACAGAAATTTTAGTACTGGCCAGTTGCCACCTCACGAGTCTTTCACTAGTTTCCATCCAACCTACAGTAAAGGAAAAAAACACTGGCAATGGAGTGGTAAACATTGGAAATACCATACAACTGGGTTAGTAATTGCTATTCAAGGGAAATTTACCTTTGTAGTTTTTAAAAGATTATTCATAAATTATTTTATTACTATTATAAAAATATCTGGCTGGTATTCTTTAATTTTAAAGCTAGTTACTTCCTTATTCCCAAATGCTTAGACTCTCTTTGGTACCCCGTCTAGTTCTCCATCTCAATGACAGGCAGCTCAGATTAAATCTCCACAGCTAAAAATTGTAGGAAAGCAGAGGATAAGGAGCACTAGACGGGCCTGACACAGGACGCAACTCAGCGACTTCTATTTATGGATCCGCTTTCCATATCCGCCCATCCTGTTTTGGGAAGGACAGTAGAGTAACTCATTTTAGGTTAATGCGTTAAACTAAAGCAACCCATTCAGATTTCCTAGTTCTTAATATTATGTCTGCTTTACTTACGTATTTAGGCATTCATCTTAGTATTTAGTTCACTGCATTAACCATTCACAAGCCACTTCACAGACAAGCATGGCAGCAACCCTGCTGGCCTGGTGGCTTAACCTCCAAGCCATGCTTATGAACAGATTGAGTTGTGGGGAACAGCACTGCTCCTACGCAGAATTTGCTGGTCGTGGTTTCAGAACACACAACTGACACTCCATTACACAGATTATTTCCACATCACAGTAAGTAATCCAATTGACTAAAACAGGATGGAATTAGGCAGTATCTAACATCAGTAATGGTAACAAAACTGGCTCTAAGAAAGAACTCACACATAATTTTAAAAGACTTGTACCATGTCTGTGTTTTTCCTGGTCGTTGTGCACCATCCTGGTTAACATCTGGGTGATCGCAGCTCAGTAAGACTAAGAAACACTAGTGTGTTGAGGATGTGAGAGAGAGCTGTTTTAAGGTCTCCTTCTTGCCTCTGGCTAATACAAGAGACAACTATAAAGATATCTTGTCCTGGACAATACCCATGCATTATGACTCCAGCTAGCAACAAATCATGTTTCGTGACAATATCTGTTTTCCTGACACAGTGCTTCAGAGACAGACTTTTGTTCCCAAATGCCTGCTTTCTGTTCCCTACTTTTCCATCCACCAACATACAAACCTAAGAACTGCTCTTTACCATCATCCTTCCAGCAGTTTGTGTACAATATGGTCCCTATTCCATGGGCAAATCATCAGTATTTGTGTTGTCAGTCTTGAATTATTCCGGGTCAGGCCTCTGGTTTTCCCTCATGGAAGAGAACTACTAGACCAATGACCCTTGCAGGACATGTCATTGGGGCCAGCTTCAGGCTGGTGGGGGGACGTCTTCTATGCAGGTTACAAAAGGATGGGAGAGTGCCAGTTGGTTGGTCCTTCAGGAGAAGTGGATATAGGGGCACACTGTAGGCAAGTCTGTAGCCTGAAATCTGGCACCAGCACATGTTCCTAATCTCCAACTTTTGCTATGAGATGCTGATGGGCAATGGCTTAAATGAAGCCTTTTGACAAGACCACAGGATGGCTGCATGTGGCACAAACCCATCAGTGATGGAGTGAACAGCCAGAGGTGCAAAAAGACCTTGGTGGTAAAGGTGTGGTCCCTCAGATGCCTTGTGGAGGCCTCTCTACAGCCCCAGCAGGACTGTTAATAGGACAGGACTGGTGAGAGGACAAGTCAGCTCGAGCCTTCCACAGCGCAACAACCCTTTTGAGAGACCGAACAAAGCAGCACATCATTGGCCAGAAAGTTATTTCTCAAGTTTCTTTCCACTATATTCAGAGCTCTTTGCAATTTTTTCAAACATTCTGGTACAACTTTGGCAAATAGGGTGCTTTATAAATGGTCACGGTGTTGTATAAACAGTTTTTCACTAACATTCTCAGGCAAACACTTGATTATTAACGTTTCTGGCTACCTGAGTTCTGCACTATCAAAATGTCACCATGAACTAAAACAGAGGAGTAAACGTGAGGCAACACAAGATAGAAAATCTTTGTTTGAAGAGAGATGGTGGGGTTGTAGTAAAAGACAGCATGACACCAAACCACTTCTGATAAAAATCTTTAAAGACAACCCCAGCTGTTTTTTCAAAAGCAGTATATTCCAGCTCTGGCAGAAGGCACGGGATAGGTCATGCCAGCCCAAACCATTAGAGAAACATGACTTCTCCCTGCCTGCTAGGTAGGATGGATTTATTCTTTCTTCCACTCCAACTAGAGAGAAGAATAAATTACTTGCAGCTGCTTAAATGCTACATGGTGAACTTTGTTGTCTATCAGGAAACACTCCTTCCTGAAAAAAAGAAAAAAAGAATCCTAACTTTAAAGATCTCTTCCAGAGCAGTTTGCAAATCAATGTCTTCCTAATATAGATCAGACAATAAGCTGTATGCCCATAAAGAGAAACTGCCTCTGCACTAACCTTTGGGGGAAAAGGTGGAACAACAAGGTAAACCTGTATTTAATGGGTGATTCTAGGAGCATGACAACCTTACCCAGATGCCTCCTTCTGCTCTGTTTGGAATTTGTCCTCTGTTCATGTACATACGTTAACAATTAACTTATTTTGCTGTCTCTCATCTGTTAATTCAAATACATAAGAGGAAAGACACACCACATTTTTTTAATTGAAGCAAAATAGCTGATGCCAATGATGAGCCAGAAATAAAGAACAGACCATGAATATTTTTCAAATATAGACAGTTACTGGTTAACTTGAGAAAACACCAGATATTACCTCTTACAGTAGAAATGTTATCTAAAAGTATTGATGTTCAATTGCTGTTACAAAAACTAACTCTTCACTTTCCACGTTTCCAAATGCCCTGTAGGTTTATTCAAGACAAAGGCAGGTTCCCATCCTGCTGGCAGGGACATTAAAGGAACGGACAATATGAAAGAGAACTAGAGAGACATACAGAGAGGCATGAAACTATGAAAAGCTTAGACGACCTTCTCGCACTTGTACCCCACTTTGTAGGTTTGATTTACATATAAATATTAACCCTTTTCTCAAGACAATACTCTTCATGCATGAAAACCTTTGTGCCACAGACACCAGCCCAGAAGTGAAAAACTCATTCAGTCTTCAGCATATTCTTTGAGTCAGGAAGGTTTCCCTAAGAAACATTTGCTTCTGACTCAATAATTATCATCCCTTTTCAGCCTTGGATAAATCTGCCTGTCAGAAAGCTGCTTGCTGCTAATTCACTCTTGTCATTCTTGAGCCTGGGTTCCCATATTGCCTGGTGCTTTTGGGGGACATAAAGCACTCAAAGGTGCCTTGAATTCTGGAAAGCATTACACACTGCAAGCTCAGGGTTGGAGCAATGGACCAGAGCATCAGATGACATTGAAGCAATACAGCTGTCAATAAAGCAGAAGGCTCAGGGACGATTGGACATATGTGGAGGAGAAAGGAGACCCGTGTTTCAGGAAGACAGCCAAAAAAGTGAAACGAACCAGAACTGGCCTAGGATAGATTGTCAGTATGTATCACAAGTCCTTGGATTAGTAATTGAGCACTGAAAACTAGGAAAAAATTAATTTCTAAGGAAAACAAAACAAAACTTTGCGCCCCAAAACAACATTTCATCTAAGGATATCAAAGCAAACTCCATACATTAGATATTAGTGTGAAACGAGTTAGCTCTTATTTCACAGCTGAGGAAACCAAGGCTCATCATACAGACAAAAAAAAAATGGCACAGCCATTTTTCTTATCTAGGTTTTCAATAAAATCCTGGTTTAGCCAAACCGCAAGAGCAAAGGTCAGATTAGCTCTGATTTTTTCTGCACCATTTAGCCCAAGCAGTAAATCAAACAAGGGAGTATCAGCAGGATAAAAGATCAGATTTGAACTGAGGCTGAAACTCCTGGATTTCATTTAAAGAAGACAAATAATTCACAACTGTGTAAGATCTAAGCAGACACGTGTGCATTGTGCACACACACGCCAGCTGGCATTATGCCCCTGAAAGCCACTACTCTGGGAGTGATTTTACCTGTATGAATTCATACAGGGCGTCAGGTGGTAGCTGGACACATCTGACGCATTATCACTACGTGTCAAGGTGCGTCAGAACACACATGGCACAGACAGCAAAATAAAAAAAGATTAACTCTTTGTCACCAAAAGGATTCTGTGGCTTAGAGTAAAAGATCCATCAAGGACTCATGGAACCGGCCACAACAATTTTGAACAAAAGTCTGTGAAAGGGAAATGTGTAGTGGTCCTATTTAGAACCACTGTAAAAAGGTGCACCACCTTTTTCCAGGCGACAAAGCCAGTAAACAGTGGAACGTTTTCAATAGGAAAGATTAACTAAGAAAATAAATAAATACATAACCTCTGCTGCTTATAACCCCAAAGCCATGTAAGACCTACAGAAAAACAAAGCAGCTTTAAAACAGACTCAAAAATAAAGTTGGAGTAATGCCTCAGTCAATCAGGGTACGGTCAGCAAGCCATGTCTGTACTCGTTCTATTAAAATGTGCTGTTGAGCAGAATTAACTCATCTAGTTAGGGAAATAACCATTGGGAAGAAAAGCACAAGGACATCACTTCAACCATTACGAGGGCAATTTACATAATCCACATGGCATCACCTGTGGTCAGGGTGATAAAAACTTGGGAACATTTTCAGCTTTGTTTTTTATGAAGTAGCCAAGGAGCCATTAAATATGGAATTAAAATCTTGTACAAATCAAGCAGTCCTAATATAAAGAAATAAATGAATAGTTCACCTTGTCCTTTGGTTTTAATATATCTTCTGATACTTCCAGTCATCTATTATAGTATACTTCTATTCCTTAGCACAGTTATTGGGTTAGTAATCTCTGCTCTAACCACTTTTCCTTGGGGCTATGTACTAAAAGAGCCAGCTTTGGTTTGCAACCAGGAAGTCCAGTTATTCCCATTACCTGGCAGCTGTTGAACAACAGCAAAACCCAGCTCCAATGGCTACTTCTTGTCCTCTGCCAACATTTATCCTCTCTGGTTCAGGAAAATGATGCCACCTTGGAAAAGACAGTAAGTCTGTTTTCCAAGAATCCTCTCACAAATTTTTTGCCTCCTCATCTTGATTTAATCTTGTCAGAATAATCTCTAAATTCATACCTGTAAAAGCAATACACAAACTATGACAACCAGGGAATTGCTGCTGGGAGAAAACAGTTGCTACAGGCATAGTGCTGGCGTAAGAAATTTTAGTGCTGTTGGAGATAATTACGACTAAATGAAAGCACAGTAGTAAATTGTTTTCAGTCACTCACAATCCACTGAGCTTTGTCTCTTAAATATATGCCGTACCTGGTGGCCTTCTACCTTTGCTGGTGAATCTGGGTACAGAAATGGGAGACTGGAAGTAAATGAACATATCAACCTCTAGGTAACAGCAGTTTCTTAAGTGCTGAGGGACAAGGGAAGAGAACACAGGGGCCTGACATGACTTTTAATAATCTCTTAAAGACCTAAGGTCCAGATGGGATTTCATGGAAACTCTCAAAACAACTTCATCCTTAATTGCTATAAGAATAATTATGAGAGATGTCTATCTGAATCTTAAATGGTGAAATACCATAAACACTAACTTCCATTTCTTAGCTCAGTAGCTAAAATTCTCTTCAAGGATGTAAGCATTGATAAACTGTTCTGGAAAGAGGAACAAAAGTTTGTAGCTCTTTTTCTTTTCTTTATTTTTTCTGCCTCTCACTTGCACACATAACACCATGGCCTTGTTTGCTTGCTCTGAGGGACTGCAAAAAGTCTGTAACAGAAGCAATAAAAAAAAGATGAAAAGCAAGGAGCAACTTAAGTGAGATATTCTCAAAGATGCCATCTGGGGTTGAGTATGATAGCTTCATGCTACTACTGAACACAATCCTGCAAGTGGTGAGAGTTCAAATTCTAGACTCCGGCTTCTTGCGATGCTGAAGAAAATGCTTTTAATATTTCATGTTTTTATAGAACAAAAGTCAAATATTTTCTTCAGGCAGCATGTTTTGCAGTTCATCTTCCATGCCTTCTGAAATCTTGGGGAAGAGAGAAAGGGCAGAGCTTTTCTGCCCTGAGCCAGGTGCTTAGCTGGATGCTTTCAGCAAACCCTCCCAATAAGCACTGAAATCTGCGTGCGCTACAGAGCCTTCATTTTGAGAAATGAATGATCCCCTCCCTCAGGTGGGGATGGAAGGAGTTAAGAAGGATAATTCCAAAGATACTGGTAGAAAAGAGGCCTTTCATAGCATTGATGGGCCATGCCAGAAAAGAGTTGAAGGAGTAGACTAAGAAGTTCTGCAAGCTTATAGCTTCATATTCCTGGTACGTTTCTGCAGTGTTTACGAAGTTTGGATATTAGACACATTCATCTCATGTGTTTAACTGGAGGAAATGTTTGAGAAAGGCTGTCATAGAATTTAATTTTCTTTCTTCTGTTTTCCATCCTCAAATAGGCGACCAGTCTTCAATGCTCGTTTCATTGCGATGGCGTCCACCATCTCTCAGATTAGTGCCCTGTCTCTTAGGCTGTAGGCTTCTCTGGGAGCAGAGTGTTCTCGCTTCAGGACTGTTGAGCAACACTCCTCACAGAAAACTTTTCTCTTGTTTGCCCACAGAATCCTGCACTGCTCTCTGAGTCACAGCACTACTTCAAAAGGAAAGGTGGTGGGGAATGTACACGTTCTCCAGGATATTACTGCAAGGCAAAAGAGGATAATTTGAATCCCCTAAGACTACAAAACATGTCGAACGCAGATCTCCAACTTCCTGAGCAAGTGGTCTAACCACAGGACTCTTAAATAAGTGGTCAATACTTCTCTATTCTGAGCTCTTAAAGAAAAGCAGTCCCTTATTCTCAAAGCACTGAAGATCAAGCAAAGTTTTTGCCACTGTGAATCACGCTTTCCTCACATACTGAATTGCAGCCAAGCACCAAAATCGGAGAGACAGGGAGTGTTTCATACACATCTGGCCCTCAAATGGCTGAAGCCTCCTTCCAAACACACACTGGGTGTTATGAATCCAGCCTGTGAGCCCCAGGAACCCTAAGTCTATGTCACGCTACTTACTCTATGAAGAGCTGGATGTCTAACTTGGGGTTGTGAATCACATTCCCAAAGGCAAGCCTGTTAAATAAAATTAAAATTAAAATTAAATATATATATATATAAAAAAATGAAATCTCTGAAAGATTAATTTAAAAATTAAATTAAATGTCTGAAGAGCTGGGCAGAAGTACTGCATTTCAAAAGGAATCTGTCAAGTAATTTTTTACAGGAGTCTTAACCAGAACGTAACACTGGGAACCCCTTGTAAGGGAGTGGTACTATTACAAACTCGCTAACAAAAAAGATGCATCAGTCAGTATCTCTGCTTCAGCTGAATGTGCCTAAAAATGGGCTGTTAATATCCTCCTTATCTGTTACATGTATCTTTTAGACCATACATTCCCTATCACTAGGCAAGATCTAGGGCTAGAACCATGACAAATTAGGTGCAGCTGATTAAAAAAAAAAAAAAAAAAAAGGGAAAAGAAACAGTAGAGCTATTTTTTTCCAGGCCTTTCAGTCAATATGCAGCAAATTTGCCCATTCAGGACATTTATTATAGAAAAGTGCCTTGTCCCTTGATTATGCAGATCTCCCTCTCACCACCTCTCATGTATCAGTTCTACCTTTCTATAAATGCCTGACCTGTGCATGATTGCTGGAAAATGATTCCTGATCCTGCAGCTGATCCCACAGAAGAGGCATCTTCCTCCACGGGAGAGATGCAGTCCGGTGTTCTGTTGGCACGACCAAACTGGATTGGACCCAGCCGTACCCAGCATAGCAAAACAACCGCCTGAAGACTTGTTTCTGTTTTTGTTTTTGGTTTTGTTTTCCCATTTAGCTGATGTCATCCAGGAAGTAATGTAGCTCAATTAGTTAAGAAAAAAAACAAAACAAAACAAAAACAAACCAAAAAACCCAAAGTGTCAGCCAGCTCAACGTTTCCGCTAGGTGGATATGCTGACAAAGCTGTATCAAAAGAGGCTCTTCCAGTGCAAGCCCTGGTGCAGGCATGTGGGCTTTCCACTGCTGTCACTAGATTATTGCAAACACCAAGCTCCATTTGTTCATGCTTTATTTGGATTTTTTTGACATTACTTAAGCACCTACCAACGTGGTTTAACTTTACAGCTGCTTTGTCTGTTGGACACAGCCAGCTGAAACTGAGCATGTTGTCCCTGGTTTGACAACACTTGGTTCTACTACTTGTGTTTGAAGTATTTTATTCTGAGATACTCCCTGGATTTTTGTGTTCTTTGGAATATCTTGTACAGTTCTGTATTGTGCCTAAAGTAAATTATTGATGAAAAAAACAAGGGACTTGTAATGTTGGGTTGAGGCAGGTTTTTTTTCATTCAGTCACCATTGCCCTCGTCTTGTGGACAGCTTTGTACGCCAGTAACTTTACATGCACCAATAGTCCCTCTGAATAGTTCCCACATGACTTGGCTGGTAACTGTTTGTAACATTAGGTGTTAACAACAGGCAAGCTCTGCATGCATACAAAATTTAGGGTCCTGTTCAGAGGAGCAGTCCCATGTTAGGGCCCAGATGACCGTTGTCCTTGGAATGATTATCTCATCACAGAGGCTAGAGAATTTAACAACTTCTGTCTTCTTATAGAAAACACTGGTTGTTACTTCCCACGTGCTCAGAGAATGAGCAGGATGTCCCAAAGGTAGCGATGAGGGTGGCAGTGAAACCCCTGGCGTGGATTCACATTCAACCCCTACCACTTAGGAAGGACACCAAAAGAAGGCAAGGGGCTGGTGAGTTCAGAGGGCTCCAGTTTAGGAAGGCGAGACACAGAAGCAGAACCCCACGCGATAGTATTTCCAACTCTTGCATCCCTTCACAAAGTGATATAGAAATATGGCAACCTAAGGAATTACCTCAGAATGCTGAAGAAAGGCAGCAATAAATTCTGCCCCCAAATATTATCATGTAAGTACTGATGAGTTCTGAGGGCAATCTGTGAAAATATTACACACCCACATACACAGCAATTGAAACAGAATACGCTCGCTGAAGCTGAGAGTGGTATTTCACCATTTAGGAAGCCTTTGCATTAGTCAACTGTCTTTCAATACCTAAACTCCATATTTGCTACCTTAAATGTTGTTTTTTTTATTTATTTTAAGGAATAAAAAAAAAGCATCATAGATTCTTATCTCCTTTTCCAAGCAGGCTGAATTCTTCAATCCTAAACAGTTTTATCTTGGCACAGCTACCAGGCTACATTACACATTTCTGGGAAATGTGTGTCAAAATCAGAGTGCTTATTGTTTAGTTTAAGCAATAGTTTCACATCTAAATGTGGGGAAATGCAACTAAGGAAAAAATAGGATTTAAAAGAAAACTAGAGTAAAAACTAAAGGAAATTATTGATTTCGCTGGATGCAAAATCGGGCCCCCGATCCTTCAGTTTCACGTATAATCCTGAAATTTTACAGGAGTATTTGCTCGTATACTTCTGGGAGTTTTGCAGGACTCAATCCAACATTTCTATGTAACCATCTTCTCTAAACCTGTTTCTAATTAATCTGTTACATATTCGAACTTCTAAAGAATGGGATTTAGAAAAGCACTGGGCAGCAGCCTTACTTTATTCCTATTAAGTCAATGGTAAAACTCCCCTTAATTCCACTGGGAGCAGAATTAGCCCCATGCCAAACCCATTTTCAAAATCGCGTCTTTACAGCTTATGCAATGCTTTCTCCCTGCCCTTGTTTAAAGCACAGACTTCCCTCTACCGTTTTTTTTTTTTCCACCCTTGCAAAATAGAGTCATGCAAATAACACACAAACAAACCAACCTCAGCATCACAACTTCTGGGAACAACATATCTCACTGTTTTCTTTCTGACTCCATGATTCACATTTTGGAGGAAACATTTTTAAGTTCATGGTGCTGGACCGCTGTGAAAGTCGAGGTAGGCTCCAAGTGTGTTCTAAAAAAGTTGGAGGTAAACCTCTGGGTGCTGGCTGGTTTCCCTTTTACAGTTAAAGTGACACAGCACTTTATTGTGTTTCCCTGCTTCTCACACCCCCACTGTTTATTGTATTGCTCTGTAACATGAGCGAAATAATAAATCGGTGTCTTTTTTTTTTTTTTTGGAAACTTTTCCTCTCACGCAAGGCTCAAGGAGCTCGATGCAGCAATTTGATCGGCTATCAAATACGACATTTCTTTGCACCGACACATGCTGGTTTTTTCATCTGCGCTAGCATAGACGCACAGTCGAATTTTCCCCACTCACATCGATATACTCCCCTTTCTCCCAGCAGAAGGTACCCTGTACCTGCAGAAAAAGAAAATAAAATTAAAATCCTGGTTTTCTTACGCAGAACACGGCTCCTGCTGGAAGAGCGGGGAGGGATTGACACCCAGCCCCGCTCACCTGGCTGGGTGCGGTGTTGCCGCCCCCCCCCGCTGTGCGCGCCCGCCAGCGAGCGTGTGTCCACGCGTGTCCGCGGGCGTGCAAGCACCCCGCGGCGGGGGCACAAGCGTGTCTGCCCGCGTGTAGCCGCGCCTGCCCGTGAGTGCACCCACATCCCGCGGGGGTGGGGGGGCGGCCTGGGAAGCCCCCCACGGGTCCGATCCCCGGGGACCCCCGGGGTCCGTCAGCGCGGGAGGGCGGTGGAGCGGCGGCCGTGCCCCGCGCCCCGCCCCCGGCCCCGCCCACGCCGCCATTGGGCCGTCGGCGGCCCCGCCCCGCCCCGCCCCGCCCCCGGCCGCCCGGCAGTTCCGCGCGGGCGGAGCGGGGAGCGGCACGAGCGGTACCCGCGGCGGCGGCCCGGCAGCATGGGCTGGAGCTGACAGCGCCCGCCCCGCAGACGCCGAGCGCTGCCGGCGGCGAAGGGAAAAGTTGCCGCGTCCGCCCGGGGAAAACTTTCTGCCGCCGACGCGGGGAGGAGGAGGAGGAGGCGGAGGCGAGGAGGCGGCGGCGGCGAGAGCCGTCCGGTGCGGTGCGGTCCCTGCGCGGCGGCGGGGCGCGCTGCGCCGCTGGTGAGGCGGCGCGGGGGCCATGCCCGCCGCTAGCCTGCTGCCGCTCTTCGGTAGCGCGGCGGGGCCGGGGGCGCTGGGCGGCCCCGCGGGCGGCGGGGCGGGCGGCGGTGGCAGGAAGGCGGCGGGCCCCGGCGCGTTCCGGCTGACGGAGAAGTTCGTGCTGCTGCTGGTGTTCAGCGCCTTCATCACCCTCTGCTTCGGGGCCATCTTCTTCCTGCCCGACTCCTCCAAGCTCCTTAGCGGCGTCTTCTTCCACTCGGCCG
The DNA here is from genome assembly GCF_964199755.1 of Larus michahellis. Lineage (NCBI taxonomy): Eukaryota > Metazoa > Chordata > Aves > Charadriiformes > Laridae > Larus > Larus michahellis. The sequence continues at coordinate 76,370,051 of NC_133898.1, forward strand.
CCCTGCAGCCGCCGCCGCCGCCGCCCGGCGGGCAGCCCCGCGCCCCACCGCAGCCCGGGGGCGGCCCGGCGGCGGCGGCCGCGGGCGGGGCGGGCAGCCTGGAGCGGATCCGCGCCGACCACGAGCGGGCTCTGCGGGAGGCTAAGGAGACGCTGCAGAAGCTGCCCGAGGAGATCCGCAGGGACATCCGCCAGGACAAGGAGAAACTTCTGCAGGACGCCCGCGGCAGGAAGGAGGCGGGCGCCCCTGGGTTGCCCCAGCGCCTCTTCCGCCAGCCCGTCGGTGCTGTGGGGCAGGAGCCCGCCGACCCCGCCGTCCGGCAGAGGAGGGACAAAATCAAAGAGGTGGGTGGCGGCGGTCGGTCCCGGTCCCGCGCCCGGGGTCGCGCCTCGGCGCGCCCGTGTGGGGCAACAGGTCGCTGTCGGCGGAGTCGGGGGGAGCCTTTCTGCCGCCGCCACCTCCCTGCGGGAGGGGGCCCTTCTGGCCGGGCTTTGCTCGGCAGCTGCTAGGCAGGTCGGCTTCGTCGCCCGCAGTTGCACTCTCGCAGCCCGCGGTGCGTCCCGCGCCCCTGCGCGGCCGCGGAACCAGCGCTGCCTGCGGACCCGGCAGTGCCGGCGCCGGGCGCGCTCCGTGCCGGCTGCTCCCCGCCTCCCCGCCACGTTATCGTCCTCCCCCAGCTGTTGCACCGAAACCCGGGGAGGAAGCAAAGCCCAGTGAGGGGCGGCAGAGGGGGCGGGGGGCGCCGAGCGAGGGCTGGGGGCAGCGGCGCCGGGGAGGAAAGGCGACGCCCGGGAAGCCCCATCGCGACGTGGGGCCGCCTGCCCGCCCCGTGGGGCATCCCGGGCTCGGCCGCTGGTCGGTGAGCGGCGAGTGCCTCCCCGGGGCGGGCGGCGGGGGACGGTGCCCTCCCCGTGCCGCACCGGTGGCAGAGGAGGTGACCCCTGTCCCCTCCCTGCGGTCCGGCGCTGGCCGAGCTCGGCGCGTTTCCGAGTGCGAGGTGCGGGTGTTGTGCGAGCGCTTCGGAGATGTCGCGATCTGTCTCGGATCCGTGCGGTTCGCTGTTGTGTGATATCGGCTGTCTGAAGAGTTGAGGGTATTTGGCAAAATACAGTCTATTTAGGTTATAGCGGTGAAGCGTCTGAGCTCTATGTGTTTTGACGAATTCTCTGAACTGTCTTGTTCTTTAGTGCTGCTCGGTTGGTTCAGGTACCCTTTTAAAGTCCTTTCTTACAGAAATGCTCCAAACTGGATATGGGTAAGACTGTCGTGAGCAGAGCTTGACAGCGTCCTCTGACACAAGAAGAATTTCCTTGATAATATAGTTCAACCTCCCATCATTACTGGCCGGTTTATTTATCGAGCTGCCAGTTTCAGTTGCCTGCGGAGATTAGGGTTTATGAATTAATCAGTAGTATGTTTCCTGTTCTGTGGTGATGGCAATGAGATAGGAGTGAGACTGTAACTACTGAGTATTTATTTCTGTGTTTGTGAAGCATCGTTAGCCTTATTTGGACTGACTTATTTTTATTGTCTGTACAGAGCTGTCTGAAAAGTGAGCCCTGACATCACAACTGAGCACCAGATATCAAGCTCTCAAAAACCTCAAGTTGTGTTCTGTGCTCTGGAGTCCTTGCATCGGTTTAACTATTTTAGCACATTGTGCAGCAGTCATAAGTAATAAATATCAATGCAAAGGTATTTTGAAGGGAGAAACCCTCGGGAGTGTATGGTACAGACCACATCTTGAAGTGTGCAGAGACTATGTTGTCGTCTGTTGTAGTCATAGAGCCTCCCTGAGGCATATGGAACAATTAGAAATATCAGCAAACTCTTTTTCCAGTTATCTTGAATTGCCATGTAGAAGTATTTAGAAGTAATGAGGCCCCAGACCTGATGTACACGATTCTGTAGTATAGAAGACCGCAACAAGTAAATAAGCGGGAGGAAGAAGATAAAACTTAAATATACTGCTGCTTTTGCTGGTCCTGCTCTGTGCCAAGTTATCTTTTATTATATATGGATACATTTGCGTGCATATATATTTGTGTGCTTGTGTAGATATGTGTGTGTACATACATACATAACCCAGTATCTCTTCAATTTTTCTACCTCCCTTTCCATTCTATCGCTCTTCTTTCTCCTCCACTTCTGCACAGGAGCCAGTCACCAATAACACAGTAACCCCCCAAAACAGATTTTTTTTTTTTTTGTCTGTGGAAGCATGGGAGATGACAGAGGGACTGCACTTAGTTTCCAGATCTTTATTTTTCCTTCATGTCTCAGTATAATTCCTCAATATTATGTGTTGTTTCTGGGAGTTTCCTTTCCTCCTGTTTCAGTATGTGACCTTAACAAGTTTTTTACTTAATTGCTCTTGCATTTTTGGAGTACCTTGCCTGGTTTGGTTTTTCTTTCACAGAATACTTCTATTTTTATTTTTTTTTTCACTGACTGAAACAGTGTTTCCTATTCTGTGTTAATTTGCTTCATGTTTTTTGATGTGTTGGCCTTCATGTTGCTTTTCTCTGTCTTTGCAAGCTCTTGGCTACTTTTTTTATATTGATACTTTACTGTCAAACTGGAATTCTAATCCGCAGTCTTTTTAGAAAGAGTTTTAAATTGTAACATTTTAAAGCATGAACTTTTGTACTAGGCTGTACATGCAGAGAAGCTGGAATTATCCCTTAAAGCTCCTCTCCTTGTGCCTGGTGGTTGCATGCTGGAGGTGCAAAAATGAAGAATCTTTCTGCTTTCGTACTCTTTGGAGCCTGGAATTTGTGCCTGCATTGTATGGTGTATGTCACATACCTAGAACTCAAAATATGAAACTATTCCTGTGGATGTTTTTGACAGAAGGAAGCAGGCTACTTTAAAGGAAAAGAATGACAAAAAATTCTGTCATTTCCAGGCAAAAATTCTGCCAAATCCAGGCATTTCTGTCCTGGAAGAGCTCTGTCTTGTCAATCTGCTGACATAAAGCTGAGAGGGGAGATTGCTTAGAGATGTTTTGTTCATTTACTATTTTGAATTTTAAGTTGAAATAAGGGTTTGGAAGTCTAGCCAGACAGCTGTGATATGGTTTGTGGTCACAAAACAGCAAAATGCTGGGACTTCATAGCATTTCTTAACAAAGTTTTGTTACGGAAATTTTAACCATTTTCTTCTGTGGCATACTCTTTCGTATTTAAAAAAAAAAAAGTGAAACTTAAAAAAGGTGGGACTATAAAGATTCTTGAACCCCTTTTAGTGTCAAAACCAACATAGTACAACAAATAACTAGAAAAATAAGTTGCTAGAAGTTTGTCAAGCGGGTAAAAGACTTGTGGAAGCAGGGGGAAATGGAGATCATGTTGCTGTCACTGCCTTCCGCTCTACCAGAATGATATGGTTGTTCTCAGGGTCTGTGTGTGGTGATCGTCCTGACGTGTTACACCTGCAGGGCCTGCCTGTGCCCAGGTGTGCCCCTGTGGGTAAGGGGTGTAGGCCAAAGACGGGGGATGCTAACAGGTGCTGCGATATTCCTCTCGTTCTCTTCTGACGATGAATTACAGGCAAGCTCAAAAGAAAGAGGGTCTGGCAGTACTGCCAGCAGTGGGGTTTGCCCAGCACATCCTGTTGTAAAACTGCTGTCAGTTGCTTGTGGCTGCTGAATTTTTTACTAGTCGATTTAATGTTGCCTGCTCTGAGCATCTTCCTCGTGGCAGGTGTTTCAGGATGGCTTGAGCAAAAAGGCATAGCTGCTTTTGAGCACACCACCCCACTTGCATTTTGTCAGAACTTGAGTTCTTTGGGCAGTTCCACTGATGCTCGGGTGTCTCCGTGACTTGGGGCTGAGTGTAGGTGTCTGGTACACGTACACCTCACACTCCTGTCTGGTTTGGTGTCCTAATAGGAGCCCCATACTGTGAATAAGGAGGCTGTGGTTTGTATTCCTGCACTTCCACTCATTGATTTGAGAGGTGTCCCCTCTGTAGAGCAAGTACTTCTTGTGGTATTTGTTCCCCACCTGTAAAAAAGGGGGAGTGGAAGGCAATGATGACTCTGTTCTGCTCAAATAAGCTGAAAGTCTCTGCTCTTATCACTGTTGGTTGTGGCTGGGCATCATTATTTCTGATGTCCAGGGAACACTTGCAGGTTCACAGGCAGTTTGGAAAAGGTGGCAGCTTGATAGGAACAAAAGAAGTGCTTAGAAGAGGATGGTAATAGTGAGGACAGGCTATAGAAGCAGGAGATGCACTGTAGGGAAATCTGACTTCGAATCTTTTCCAAATCTCATTCCTCTCTCTTCCAATAATAATAAAAAAACCCCAAAGTTATTGAATTATTTAGGTGTTAGGAAAATGGGAAAAACTGAAGTCTTTTTATTACAGAGGAAAGGAATAGAAAACGATGAATGAGCTAGCTCAGGTACTAGCAGCAATATAATCACATTAGTGCGGTGCTCTGCCCAGGCTAATTAATCCTGTTGAACAGCAAGCTATTGGTGTTGGTGGAGCACCATACTAATGCAGCTGTGCTGCTCTTGCACAAGGTAGCTAGCTTGGAAACACTACACATTATTGTTCAGTGCTGTCTGGACATATCTTAAGGATAAAAGCCTCTTTGGAAAGCTGGAATCAATGTCCAAAGTACCTCGTGGTGCTTCCAAAACCCGCACAGCTCTCAACCGTTGCAGTCATCTAGTGTAAATCCTGGAGAGGAGAATTTTATTCACTGATTCTGTGGTCATTCCTGAGCACTAGTCCTTTAAGCTCAACAGAACAATGGTTGCAAGTTAGCAAAACAGACTCCACAGCTGAAGATTACTTCACGCTGTCTTTCTATGAAGAACTGAATTGAAGTTGCCTTGGCCGTGTGAGCTGCCTAAGGCTTTCCCAGACCCTCCTAAGTCCTCAGCATTCATTTTGTTTGCTTAATTGTTTTCTATGGTGGCTTTTATGCAGTTTAGTTGGAAGTCATTAGGTTAAGCAAGCAGTCTCAGTAATGTTGTGGGAAGTTCAAAAGTATCTGGAGGAAAGAAAGCTTGTGAGCATGGAAATAAAGCTTTAATCAGAGATCTAATACACACTTGACATAGCAGCACTTGAGCATAACCAGAACTCTCCGATATCAAGGAGGAGTGATGGCAACATTATAGGAGGTGGCTTGCTGCTGAAGAAGAGCCGCTGGCCCCTTCTGCCTTCCTGCATGCTACCACCACTTGCTTTCCTACTGCTTGCTATCCTGGTGCACCTGCTCGGAGGCGTCCAGTGCCAGGCTGGGGGGGGATTTGTTTCCTTTTGGTGATTTTTCTGAGACAAGGTGAGCTCACTTGTACTTGTTGCTGTCAAAAGAGCAATCTCTTCTTACCACTTGTGACTGCCTTCTTCCACTCTCTACTTTGTGTTCGTTTCGTTCTAGCCCTCCGTACGCTGCTTCAGCTCACTAAACCAGCAGAAAACTGCCAGAGCAAAAAAAGTTGGATAGTTTTCTGCCAAGCCTTTTGCCAAGTTGGTGAGTTGAGGCCTTAATGGAAGAGTTGACTTGGTCCTAGTTTTGGCTGCAGTGAGGGAACAGTACTATGTGGACGAAAGAGGTACAAGACCTCTTTCGGTAGCCTTGTTTTAGGAGCCGGTACCTGATCTTCCGGCCTGGCTTCTCTGTTAAAACTGAATGTCTGCAATGTGACATTTGCAGAGCAAAGGTTCAATCTACTGTAATAACCTTCTCTAGCAGGCTGAAGTGCTGTGGTTCAGGAGACCGTTACCTCCCAACACCTTTTCTCAGAACAGAAAAGGGGAAAAGAAACATAATGGCAGGAATTCCTGAAGCCCCAGCTCCTGTAGACCAACATTCAGGGTGCTTTTACTGGGAGGAAGGTTGTGCAGGCCTCCGTGGGGGGTGGGGGGGAGAGTTAAAATGCAGCTGTGGAAGTATGGAGTGGTTTGGGTTTCAAACAGAAAAAGCCACCTTCCCTGATGGTACATTTCTTTAAGAACAAGACACAGTGAAAGGAAAGGCATTGAGATGTAAGGAGTAAGCAATGTGATGATTCCTGGTAATGTGCTGATGACGCAATGCATTTCAAAAGAGGGTTCTTTTGTGACCTTAATGCTGACATCTGGTAGCAGTCATTCAGTTTGTCAAAGGAGTTTAAAATGTGTTTTGGCTTCCCCCCCTGCCCCACCCCAGCTTTATTTACCTACCTATAATCTTCAGTATTTTTTTATCTCTAATTCTTTTTGAGTGTTTAGCAGTGCTTTCCTTCCTGATATATATTGTTGGTGTTTTGGGTTTGTTGGTTTTTTTTTTTTGGTAATGGTTTTATAAAAGATGGTAAGGATGTGAATTAAATACAGGGAATCAAATAAGGGGCCGTAGGTAGGTACCTTGTACCCGAAACTTAAGGGCATCCTTACAGAGCTCGTGGACGTTCTCCCCGGGTTGTTCGGGAGATTTGTGCTCTTGTAAAGTGGCAGCTGGAGGTGGCAGGGGTTATCTTAGGGCATCTAAATTGTCACAAAACAGTAAGTTAAATTGCTTGCTTAGGGATAATGGCACTACAAGATGCAGAGAATCATGGAATAGTTTGGGTTGGAAGGGACCTTTAAAGGTCATCTAGTCCAAACCCCAGAGAAGCTTCATCTGAGTTACTAAAAGTATGATTCAGTGACTCTGTTAAGCAACCTCTTATTTTCTGTCACTTGCCAGATCCTATGCAGAACCAGTTCAACCTGCCAACCAGGCAGGAAACTATCCCCACTTTTGTTAGGTTTGTGGCCTGTTGGGGTAGGGAGCCAAAATGGCTTAGTGGAGGTCTGAGCACGGTGGAAGCAGTGGACCCCCACTAAGCCAATGCATTTGAAAGGACAGCAAAGTGGAGGAGAATGGGACTGAGGCATCTTTTCGTCTGCAAGACATGAAATAGGGTATGCCTTTGCCAAATTAATGTTCTTTCTGCTGGGAACCCTTAAGGTCTTTTTAGGGGAGGACATTGTTTCAGGTGAGTTGCTTCAGCTGCCCTTTTTTTTTTTTCTGGCAGCCTCTTCCCAGTCAAATGATTTGAAGCTTCTGCCATGCAAGCAAATGCCTTTCTGATTTGAACATTGGTCATGAGGTGGAGGGATGCCTCAGTGTGTGGCTGTGTGCATATTTGACCAGAACAGGGTGTGTTCCCATTGCTAGTTCATGTTTTTTCAGCCTTATGCCTGTTTTCTGTGGGCTAAGAAGAGTATTTAGTTTTCTTACATTCAGACTTGGTCTGTGTTCTCAACAGGTAAATTTACTGAAACTAATTGCATGTCCTATGTAACTGGATTCTCAGAATTGTAAGGAAAATGAAAATACTTTAATTGTTCAGTGGAAAACATCTGGCTTTCACAAAAAAATCAAGCACAAGATTAATTCTTTAACTGAAAACCGATGTGCACGTTTTTGTAAAGGCAAAACCTAAATTCCAGACATACAGGACTCTTTTTGTGAAAGCTAAACAAGGCGATGTAAAGATGTGAGGTAAAGCTTAAAATGGAATGTCTCCTGCATTTTGGCAAAAGTTATATTCTCATGGTGATAATTTCATATTTATTGTTAGTATAGCAGCCTACGGCAGCCATTTAATATAAAGAAATAGAGTAAATCATAACATTGGTGAGTACTGTTGCTTAAGGCTGTAGTTCTGAAGCAGAGAAGTTACACCTGTTTACTAAAATCTACCATTGAGGCCAAAAAGGTGTCTTATCTCATTCAGGGGGAAAATAAGTGGTAGACAGCCAGGCTTTGATAGCTTCTTTGAATGCTAATGAAAGCACAGGACTATGAAAAGGAAATCATGCTCAGACAGGAGACAGCACTTCTTGTGGAAGGTAATTAATGTGGTCACAGAAGCACCTGTAGGACTGTCGGATGGACAGACCTTTTCTTAAAGCTGTCTGAAAAATGCTGCTTTAAGAATTGTTCAGTGTGTTAATTTTTGGTTGGGTTGGGTTTGTTTGGTTTTTTTTCTAGCTTGGGGAACGAGCATAAGTGTAAGCTTCTGCTCTTTTAATCTTAAAGGAACTACTTGCTAAGATATTCTATTTATTTACAAGTAATAAATTTGTCTTCCTAACTTATTTGGCAGAATAAGAGTCTAATACTTCAGGAAAGTGGTTTTGATTCAGTGTTCGCTGCTGTCTAACGGTGCAGCACTTCTGGAAATAAACTGCTGCCTGAAATGGTACAGAGATGACGAAACACTGTGTTCAACACTGACGTGTGCTTTTTTGGTAACAAGCTCAGCTATTCAGATGTGTCTCTGTGTAAAGTATGTTTCAGACATTCAGTTTTGAGGGATTTTGTGGTCTTAAGTTATTTCTAGAACTGTCATTTTACAAATAAAGAAAATAATTGTTTAGGTGGGCCTATGAATTAAGCAATATGGGCAATGTACCAGATACTCAATGTACTGGTTCCTTCTTTTGTGTGAAAATCTCCTTTACCCACAAAATTTGTTTATATCACATGCTTAAAAAGAGAAGTAAAAAAAACCCTAAACAATGTGTGCACGCTTCTAAGAAGCATCCCTGTTTCTCTGTTTTCCATGACTTCTTATAATTGGGTCTGCAAGTCTGTCATGAAAACATAATTGGTGAGTAATAAAGCGCGTGCTTGCCCGAACCAGATCAAATGAAACCTTTTTACAGAATTGCGGTTAAGCGGGCTGTCGTATCGCAGTGCTCGGCAGCCTTGCCTGCAGAGTCCAGAAGGCTGTACCATCGTCATGGGAAAGCAGTTTGGTTTTCCAGGGGTGAGAGGGGTCTAGCAACCTGCGCAACATCACACAGTGTGATGGTAAAGAGCAGAGCTTGACTGCCTGGCTCTGATTTGTGTTTTTTTTCCACCCACTAAAGCAGGGGCTGTTGCTGTGTGCTGGGCGAAGGCTGTCTTTGGTCCTACCCACGCTGCAGGTCTCTAGCCTGGGCACGTCAGCTCAATGGGGTCAGTTTAAACCTGGGGTTTGGTGTCTGGTTTGTGGCTGCGCATGGGCAGCTGTGGTTTGCCACTGAACTGCTGCTAATCACACTGTTTGTTACGGGGGGACACTAAACCTGAGACTCCCTGGGTCTGTGTTTGGGTCGCTAGCTGTAAGCTTTTTAAGCAATACTTGAAATCAAATGCTCTGTTTTGAAGGAAGGCAAAGTAGGGTAGTAAAAATCCCAGTTTGCCTTTCTTGAAATCTTCGGTTTGAACTCTGTTGTAACCGAGAAACGCTTGTACGAAATAACATGACAACTTGCTATAACTCTCTGCAGTAAGCTGATTGGATTTTATAGCTGGTGTTTATGAAGATACAGGTATTGCTCATTCTGATGCCTCTAATTTTAAAAGCTTTTCAGACAGATTGGATGAGCACATAACCTGCTGTTACATTCTTATAACTGTTAAAGTTAAACATTCACAGCCCTTGTGGGAACACTGAGAATGCAGTCTCTCATGCAAAGGTAACTACAAGTGTAAAATCTACTTTCATTTGTCCTCCCACTCCCTCTTGGAAACTACATGTACCTTGGCTTTTGAATTGTCTTAGGGATAAAGCAAGTGAATGGAAGTCTGGCTTCTAAGAAACTTGGGCTTTTCTTTTTTTAAAGTGCAAATCTCTAATAACGTAAGAAGTGACATGAAAATTAGAGGAGATGGTAGGCAATACTGAGCAGAGAATCAAAATGATGCTATGCAGTGGATGAGCTGATGGCTATGGAACATCTGGCTGTTACAAGACTTCCTGAGTGCATCTCAAAAATTATTTCAGAAGAATCGACTTTTTTCTCTGATGCTGAGCAGAAACAGAAGTTGCAATTATTATGTAAAAACATGCAGGTTTGCACCTCTCATGTGAAGATATATATTGCTGGCATTTAGGTTAGAGGCAGTACTGTGTATTGTTTATATGAATAAAGTAGAAAGGAAAGAATGATACTTTCTTCCAGAATTTTACATCATCTGACTTGTGTAGGGGTGATCTTATTGCTTGGCAACACAAACCCTCTTTTTCAATTATTTATTCAAGTCAGTATGTGCTTTTAAAACATTGCAATAAAATTGCACTAGATCCGTGTGCCTTGTTTCTTTAATTAGTATTCAGACCACTGTGAGGCTATTTCTTTAAAGTATCTGCATATTTTTCTTTCGCTTGGTCCACTGCATAATAAACATCTCTGTGCCTTTTGAAATTTCTTTTGTTCAGGGACTGCTTTCTTCCAAGGAAATAGGAAGTAGCTCGTGTTAAAGAATACCAAGCTAAAAAAAAAAAAATAAATTTTGCTTTCAAAGCGTAGTGCTTAAGGAGATAGTAATTTTGCTATTCACGGATACACGCCCGCAGATGCAGAGCCAGTCTTTAACTTCACTGTCAGTTTTCTCACTGCCTTTGAGCACTGACATCTGTTGGTGCACTGAATGGTGATACTGATGATAACGCTTTGCCCGTGCTGCTGTCTGCAGGGATATCTGCTGCTTGTTACTGTGGTTGTAGTTCTCCACCCATCTGTGATTTTGAGAATTGCACTTCAAATTTTGTGTTGGACTTAGATAGCGTTACCAGGTTCTTTAAACTAAAGCTTAAAGAAGAGAAATAGATGTTAGGTGGATTTCCACGCCCCCCTCCTCCCCCATTGTGCAACAGAAAACCTAATTACCATTTAGAGAGTAGAAGAGTTATAGGCATTACGTATTTAAAAAGTCATAATACTTCAAAGCTGCATGCTGCTTTTTTTTGTTCTGGTGAGATCGGCTGAAGAATCACCACGGGAAAAACTATGCTATGTAAAGACAAACTGCAAGTTTTGACTGATATTTTTATGTCTTATTCTGTAAAGCTCTAGAGTAAGCATGGCACTGAACCCGAACTGAATCTTCATAGAAACACGTGTGGTCTTGTCAAGGGCTGAAGTGACATCAGAGATCAAGAAGGGCATTTCAAAAAAACGACCTTTCTGAAGAAAAGCCCAGAAGTGTTTTCGTGCAATTTCTTTTTAAAAAAATCACTGTATTCATATATTGAGACAGAGATGTATTCATAGCTCTCTCCATATATATGTTTTACATAAGTCTAATATATTGTACAGTTGGTAAATGATAAATTCTGTTGTCTATAGCTGAAGATGTAGTTTTTTGGGGGCAGCTCTGGTCTGAATAAACACCTTGAAAAAAGTAAAAGGCATAGTTGTTTAGGGTTTTTTACATCTAAGTTGAAAAGATAATTATGCATACGCTGCAAGCAAAATCTAGTATATTAGGTTGTAGCAAAGAAATCGTTGTATTTCAGTAATCAGTTTTGCTCAAGTTTATTTTTTTATTATATAAATCTAAGCCTTGCAGAAAGTAGATACTCTGTGAGAAAGTTTTCAGGCTTCATGGAAAGAGTTTTCATATGTAGCCTGATCATCTGAAAGCATTATGGAGACATGGTTGGTCTGCATTTATGCACACTGCAGTCCTGTTTGTTCTTTCTCCCAACCTTCTGCTTACCGTACGATTTTGTTGCTAAGGAGGAGGGAGATCCACGCTCACCACTGGCCCTCTGGAGGCCTGATCCCTTGCTTAGAAAGCAGGAATAACTTCAAAATTAAAAGAGGTTGCTCAGAGTCCTGCGTATTCACGTGTGGAATATCTCTGCAGAGGGAGGTTTTGCAGCTCCTCTGAACAAACATATTCCAATGGCTGAAGACCCTTATTGTAGTTTTTTTTAATTATTATTATTGTATCTATCTAGAATTTCTCTCTTGCTGCAACTTGTGACTACTGTCTTTTCTCCTTTCATTGTGCATCACTGAGAAAAGCTTGGCTACCTTTTCTCTGTGGGCACCAATTAAGTAATTAAGAAGCCTTCTCTTCTCTAGTCTGAGCAAACTCGGCTCAGTCTATCTCTTCTCATATGTCATGTCTTCTCAAAGCTGTTTTCTAGCCTGTAAGTTCCTATTGCATATTGTGGCATGTGACTGATTATTTTACATTAGGTATAATATTTTTGCATTTGCTTTTTTTGGGCTTCATGAGGCTTGTCAGCTCACTCCTCCAGCTTGTTGAGGTTGTTCAGGTAGGAACCCTACTCTCCAGCTTCTTGATTGCTGGAGTTTGGTGTTACCCATGAAGATGGTGAGGGTGTGTTCTGCTCTGTTATTCAGATCAACCCCAGAGAAATGTCACTTGTAGCTGGCTACTAGTTAGACTTTGACCTGTTTACTGCTGTCTTGAGCTTGTCATTTCAGCCACCTTTTTCATCAACCTTGTTGACCAGCCATCTAGTCCATATCTTTTTGGCTGCCATGGTGCTAAGGCGTCAAAAAGCATACTGAAGTCAAGGTAAATGATGTCTGCTGCTCTGTTCTCATCCACACAGCCAGTGGCTTCATCATAATAAGTAACTGGGTTGGTTGGGCACATGTTGCCTCTGGGAAATCATGCTTGCTGTTCACAAAGGTGTTTCTGTTCTTATTGTTCCTGGAAATAGATTCAAGGAGGATTTGCTCCATTTTCTTCCTAGGGTTTGGAAGAAATCTGACTGGCCTGTAGTACCCTGGGTCTTTCTTCTTGCTTTTTTTCCTCAGTTACTCAGTTACCCTTGATCACTACCCTTACAAAGGTGATCTAGAGAGGCCTTGCAATGGCATCAGCCAGCTCCCTTGGCACCGTCAGAAGCATCTCATCTGGTCCCATGAACTTGTGTATGTCCATTTTGCTTTAGTAATCCGACCATAACTTTGTCTTCATTTACTTCCACCTTTGCCCATGCCCTTGCCACAAAGCCCGGTGAGCGTCCCTCGCCAAGTAAAGAGCAAAGCAAAAAGACAGAGTGCTCAATCTTTTTCATGTCCTTTGCCACTGGTTTTCTGAACCTGTTGAGCAGCAAGTCCCTGTTCTGTTTGGTCCTTCTTTTGCTGCCGATGTACCTTTAGAGGCCCCTCCTGTCTCATGGCAGTTTCCAGCTGAGCTGAGTCCAGGGTCTTTATTACTGGTCTTCCTCAGTTCCTTCAAGATCTTATTCTCCTGTCTAGCATTTAAATGGCCTTGGGGCTTAGGTATTTCTCATTCATGCATTAATTGTTTTGAAGTGAGCTTTTAGTATGGGAGGTAAGGTGGTGGAGGAAAATGGCATGTAGCCTTTTCTGGCTGACTTGCGTCTGTGCTACCTCTTGGTTTCATTAGGAAAGCCCAGCAGGCAACCGTGTGTTAGCTCAGCGGCTATTTTGAAATTTTTAAAAATAAGGAGATGTTTACTGGAGAAACAGGTATGGTTAATATAGGGAATTCCCATTTGAAGTTTTGAAATACAAGCTATCGATGGAAAACCAAACTCTCAGTTGCAACTTTTGCCACTTTAGTGGGTGTAAATGGGTTACTAACATACTGACACGGGCTGCGAGACCTACCATTAAGGAATCTTGTGCTGTTTTGAAGTGTCTTTCCTCTGCATGCCTCTGATCAAAATATCAATCACCTGATGTTTATGCATTGCAAACATGAAGCTAGGGACTTGAAAGCTAATATAGTGTCAGTTCAAAGTTGATAATTTCAGGGTTTATATATTGTAACTGAAATGGCTACCATTGAATTAGATTTAAAGCACAGTTCTCTGATTTCTTTCTTAAGTATCTAATCACTATCTTACGAACTTGTGGGTTTTGATTAAATTTCTGTGTTTTGTGTGACTTATTGCATGGTTTACAGTGGGCACTGTAAATATTTTTGCAGTAGGGTTGTACTATTGCACTGTGCTACCAATTCATGAGAGTCCACCGTTTCAGCATTTGATTTTCTGTCACTTTTGACATCACAAAGAGGTCTGGCTTTACAGAAGCTTGGTTTTGAAATGAAGTCTTTCTTTATACTGCCTCATGCTCAGTGTCCAATCTCGCTAGTCATTTCTAAAAGGGTAGGTTACCAGCACTATAGTGATACATGAGCACCCCTTCGATTTGACGTGCCTGTTCTGATTTTGCGATGTGAGAAGCAAAGATCTTTCCAGCTGTAGCAGGGACTATATAACCTTCCTTTTGCCCCAACTTTATGATCCTTTGTTAAGGGAACAGTGATCGCCCATAGTTTTTATTTGACATTTCAAGTGAAAGTGTGAAAAGGTAACTGTAAAACCTACATGAATGCTTTTTGTGGGAATAAGTTTGAGGAAAGGGCTTCTGAGTTTTGGAAAGGAGTCAAGCTTGTTTTAACTTTCATTAGATGTGTTTTCCTTGTCTGTGTATACAGGTTTAATTTCATCAAGAAAGTAAGTTATTTTGAATCTTGTTTAGCAATCCAAAGCGTGACTGGTGCGTCTCCACTTTTACACTTTTGATCTGTGACTTGAAGTAAAAATTCAGCATTTCATTTTCCGAGGTAAAGTGGGTCCTGTAGTCTGAGCTATTGAAGGTCACACCACTTGGGTCTCTTGCATGTGAAAAGAAACTTTAGATGAATGGTCTTCTGATCCATATGTGCTGGGCATCAACAAAACATTTTTTTCTGGTCAGTTATAGTCTTGTTCATGAGAACCTAGAATGACACAACTACTACAAAGTTATTTGAAATGGATAATAGTATACTGCAAGATGTTACATGTGCTCATTTCAGAGTGACTTTATAGTAGCTTCCTGGTGTGCTAATTACCCATTACTGTGTTCTGTGATGGGAGGATTTTGTGGAGTTTTTTCTTCCCTTCTGTTTGAGTGCAATATTTTTGCGGTGCCTATTTTATTCTTTATTTGCCATGAGGGTTCTTATCCATTTCAGATTCATGCCACTGTTTGAAAAATACATATGTTTTATTTTCTGAGGAAAGAACAAGGCCAGCGGCTGATGCCAAAGGCTCAAAAACAGCTTTAAAAGCCTGTGTTCATGTGCACGCTGCAATGCAAATAAACGGGGACGTGATCTACTACCTCAATGTCAAGCACACCTAGTGTCTGTTTTACCAGCCCTACTTTATGTCCGCATGAAGAAACATTTCCCTAAGAACTTTGTGGCTGGTTTTACTGCAGCTTCACCAATAATGATTCTCTTGTACTTGGTAACATCGTGTCGCTGTTAGTCCTGTGTTATGTGGGGAACTTCTGCATGCTGTAAAACAAGCTGTGAATGTGATATAATCAGAAAGAAAATAACCTATTCATAATTTCTCTTGGATATTCCTGCTGTGCTTTAATATGCAGTTTCAAATACGCTGGTTATAAGAAATATCCTGGGTGGCATTGTACATGCCGTAATCAAAACAACTGGGAATTTGTTATGTGTTATCTTTTCTACTACCACTGTGCCCCCCACAAAAAAACCCACCCAAGTGTCAACTTCTGTCTTTTCCTTAAAATCATTAAGGATTTGACTTAATTCCCCAAGGATGTTATATAGAAGGAGGAGAGAAACTTTGTCGGTTTTCTGACGGGAGAAGGAACAGTGAAAGTATGTGAAGGAAAACTTGATTGTTTTTAATTTGAAAACTAATAACTGGGAACATCATGGATGTGCCACATCATACCAAAGAAACCAGCGTACAAAACAGTGTTTGGAGTGAAGTGGTAGAAGCTTTGTGTGTATGTATATATAAATACGTATGTGCGTTAATGAAAAAAGACCAAAGAAAAAGCTCATACCTTAATATGTGGAATTATTGCCAAAGAAGTAGAGCTGTACCATAATTTTTACCATCTTTCTAAACATGGTAAAGATAGGGTTGTAGCACACTTCTCTATCTGTATTTGCTTTTACTGTAATTAGAATGACCGTTTCACAGCCGTTACGGTTTGTATATGAGACTGAAGCCTGGGAAAGGCCCTCGTTTTGGCTGGTGAGTAGGGAGGAAGTGTTTCACAGCTCGGATGATGAAAAGTAGGTCTTGAAACTTACTGTATGGCTATATGAAGGTGTACTAATGGCTTTATTGTATGAAATCTGATTCAGTGTTTTATTATTCGTACGTTTTACCTTTTGCCCTGTGGACTGCTGGGGAGAAATAACATTTTTTGATCTTCAGAAGTGCTACTACTAATTAAATATAGACCTCTTTGGATAAGAACAGTATTTGCTTGCAAGTCACAACATGTTTAAAAATAAATTTTATTCACTATTTTATAGTACTGAAAATCCTAATCAGGAGTTCTCAATCAGTTTTTTTTATACAAGGAATTTGATAACAATGGATTTGTATAGTTAATCCATGTAGTTAATCCCTCTCACTCAGTTTCATTCACGCTCTCCGGCTTTTGTGATATGGTTAGTGTTACGGAAGTAGCTATGGCCTCACTAATACCTCCGTATGAATTTAGAAATATTTCATTTTTTTCTAGCAGAACTTTCATTTCTTTTAGCATCTATCCCTAAACCTAACTGATTCTGTTTCTACAGAAAAATACTGAAAATATGTATTATGAGGAAAAACAAATTATTTTTATGTCTTCATAACCTTTTAAGATCTATAGTCAACTGCTTTTCCCAAATCAACGGAAACCCACATTTCTTTCGTTCTCCCTTGGGCTTTGGCAGTACGCTTAAAAATCTAACCAAGCATGGCTCTGCCAGATCAGAGCTGGAGTCAAATTCACCCAAAACCCAGTGGTTTTTTTGGCACGCACCTTGCCACTGAAAAATCATCTTCCCTGAAGGCAGAGTGCATGTGCTGGTGTTGATCATAGAAGAGATGTATGTGCACTTGGGGCCAACCTTTTTGACTGCAGGGGCCAAATGTTTCTGGAAATTAATGTGGATTGTGGAATATTTGTAAGCCAAGCTAACTAAAACTATAGTTCATTTTGATCTGTAAAAACCATACCTTGCATGAACAAATTGATGAGAGTAGTTTGCTCCCAAGAAGAATATTAGTGTAGACACATGGGATCACCAGCAGATCCCTCTGTCTGGGGGAAGGGATCAAACTCTCCCAGTGCCTACCTTTTAAGGATACCCGTGACCTGATGGCATGAAACTGGTTTTTCCCAATGCTTTCTTAAAGCATTCTAATATCCCTTCTTCAGTACTGAGAATGGAAACAGATGAGAATTGGGGCATTACTGTGGATGAGCGCTTCCTTTCTTCATGGCCCTACCTGTCAGTTTCAAGCAAGGCAACAGTTATTCCACAGGGACTGCCATTCTCGAGAAAGAAAGCAGTAAGCAATTTCTCTTAAAATCAATGAAAAAACCCACCAGACTGCAAATATTAAACAAGTTTTTCAGGGCATAGGTTTTGAAGGACTGTGATTTTTGAATTTGAGTTTATTTAATACTGTCAGGAAACTTCAAATGCAGATGTTTTTCTGATATGTTGCCTCTCTTGCAGACCCTTCTTTTTCCATTCTGCTTGACACCCCCTTGGGTTTAGCTTGCAGTCTGATTACAGCACTAGCTTGCACCAGCAGGCGTTATTGACTTTTAGAAGGAGGTATGTACATTTGATGCTGACTTTAAAACTTCCTCACAAAATGTGAAATGCTTGCTCGGTGTTTAAACTTGTTAGTTTCTTGCTGCAGCTTCTGGTTATTACCTATTAGTAAGGAGCAGTAGCGTCATATATAAGATAGGCATGGAGTCAGCTAGAGAAATTGAAAGTCTGAGCCCCTGCATTTTTTAATTACACTGATCTGTTTCTGGGACCAACAGCAGGCCTACTCTAGCTTTCAGTTGTTGGCCACAGGTCCTGATACAAGACCAGCTCCAGTGGCACCACGCACCAGAGCAAAGCCTGTCCTCCCGTATTGCACAGCCCAAATGCTTTCCTGCCACTTCTGAATGCTCTTGGGTGGGAAGGTGAAAAGCTTCAGGCTTCAGCACTTCAGCTGTGGGCTCCAACTGGTGTGACACTTCTGGAGGCGTCAGCTTTGATTTAGCTGGAGCAAATGGTTATTGACCTATTTCAGAGTCCATGGCAGATGAACGCACTGCCTAGTAGCTTTTGTCAAAGCTACTATGCTAGTACATGTAAAAGGACTAGACTCAAAGATGATTTCTCCTCAAAGAAATGACAGCCTTAAAAGAATATAGACTATTAATGGATACAAGTAGAATACAAGGAAATGAGTGTCTTCTCTTCAGCAGGGTAGGGCAGTGGTAGTGTTGGCTTGTTTATTTTTATGACTGACAGATGGGACAATAAGATTTCCCCTTCAATATCAGCACCAGCACTTCATTGTCTTCCTTAACTCGTGCAGCTAAATTTTTAACCTGGTTAACCATGCCAGCTAAAAAATAGGCTTAACCTGGCCTGGTTGTAACTACACGTAAATCTTTTTGGGGACTAGCCATTACTATTAAGAACTATTACTATGGCAGCAAAATTAGCAGGGCAGTGTTGAGTTTCCTGGTATGGAGTTCTGTTGTTGTAGGTACAAAGTGTATCTTCCCATCCCAGAAGAAGCTTGTGCCCAGTAATGGGCACAAACTTGAGCATAGGAAGTTCCACCTAAACATGAGGAGGAACTTCTTTGCTTTGAGGGTGGCAGAGCTCTGGAACAGGCTGCCCAGAGAGGTGGTGGAGTCTCCAACTCTGGAGACATTCAAAACCCGCCTGGACACGTTCCTGTGCAACCTGCTCTGGGTGACCCTGCTCTGGCAGGGGGGTTGGACTAGATGATCTCCAGAGGTCCCTTCCAACCCCTACGATTCTGTGATTCTGTGATTCTGTGATTCTGTGATTCTGTGATTCTGTGATTCTGTGATTCTGTGATTCTGTGATTCTGTGATTCTGTGATTCTGTGATTCTGTGATTCTGTGATTCTGTGATTCTGTGATTCTGTGATTCTGTGATTCTGTGATTCTGTGATTCTGTGATTCTGTGATTCTGTGATTCTGTGATTCTGTGATTCTGTGATTCTGTGATTCTGTGATTCTGTGATTCTGTGATTCTGTGATTCTGTGATTCTGTGATTCTGTGATTCTGTGATTCTGTGATTCTGTGATTCTGTGATTCTGTGATTCTGTGATTCTGTGATTCTGTGATTCTGTGATTCGCTGCTCACTCATAACTTAATGAAAAGTTTCCACCTTTAGTGATAGGCTTAACTTTTACTTAGCAGATCTCACAGAACTGATTAGTTGTTCTAAAAAATAATTTTAATGACACTTTAGACCATAGCTTTTTATTTAAGTGACAAGCTAATTCTGTCAAGTCTGAATCTCCTAGTCATGCAGCATTCTATATTTTAACTGCTTTTTTAGAAGGTAACTTACTTGTTAGAACAAGTTCCACTACCCTGTTACAGAGTAGCACCTTAATTTTGTCAAACTTAGTCAAATTTTGATTTTCACACATTTTCCTTTGCACTAGCCCTCAGCTCGTATTTCAAATATGTACAGGTTTGCAACTGCATGAAGCACTTATCAGATAATTCTATGGAAAAGGTAGAAGTGAAAGTCAGTGGACTCTAGAATTAAGTCTCCTACTGTCTGTCCGTAGTGGACTGTAGGTTGCTTGGGTTCTAAATTTATATCATACCTTTCAAAGAAAAATACTTCCTTTTACTTCTCCAAAATGGCATATATATAGATATGTTCTGGCAATACTGCATTGCTAAAAATTAAGAGCAGAGAGGAGCTACTTCAGAATACCTTAAAATACCAAACAACATGCTCCAAATCAAGAAAGAATAGTTAAAATGAACTTGGATATGCCAGAGCGGAGGTCTCCAGGTTGCCTTTGTAAGCCTCAACAGTCAGACAAAGAAAGTCTTGAAATATTCCATGTGCTTGGCAGACCTAAGTCACTGGATGAGGGGGGTGGTGGGGCTTGCTTTTTATGATTAACAGGAAACAACAAGGAGGTATTTTGTTCTACTGTAAACGAGTGATGCTAGGAACTTCCAAAGTGTCCTGGTTTTAAAACAAACAAACAAAAAAAAACACAAAAAAACCCCAAAAAAATACTATTACAGATCCAAGTCATGATTTGCAGATGAGCTCTCTGTGTGGTTAATAATCTCCTGCGTATGTGGAAAATATAATTTGTCATTTTGTGAGAGTGGGCTGACAAGACAGACTTACAGATGGGTCAGGAGGTTTCTTTTGTGACGGTGTTCTTTTCAAGTGGCCATTACAGGATGGAAACCTTGGAATGAGAAACCTACGGAGCTTTTCTGTGTTAGTCTCAAGCAGAGCAGCAGGGGAGCATTTAGAAGAAATGAAATGTCTTTCTCAAATTCTTTGATGTCAGAGTGAAACATTTCACATTTTGGTGAAAAAGTAGTATTAGAATAACAACTATTTCTTCCCCTTTCATTTTTGAAGGAAGAAGTTATGAAAGAATAAGTTCTAGGAATGAAACATATTGCAGTTTTGAGAAGACTGTAAGAAGCTGTCTAAATAGCGTGTATGTTCAACTTCTGTGCTCAAAAAGGGAGCTTTGTATAGTTCTGGAGAAATGTAATACCCTTAGAAGGACTGAAGCCTCTGCTGTCCTAAACTGTCATCTGTAAGACATGTTAGTTTAACGTGCTAAATGTTATGTTTGAATCCTTAAAAATTAAAAGCTCTGGATTTCTGTAATTTGATTCTGAAATCAATAAGTGTATGGAGACTGTGAGATCATAGGCAGGTAACCTGCACGTCAGTATGAGCAAAAGGGTGCTGCACGTGAGCATGGTGTAGAAACTGAATGCTATGATAGCACTTGGCTATTTTATGTCCGTTTTTTATGGATGGATCTTATGAAGCATTTCAGAAAAGATCAGAACTGCTTACCTATTTTAGAATGCAGGAGCTAGGGCAGGTTTAAAGCACTTTAGCTCCTTCTAATACACAAATAGTAGATAATTAGAAGGAAGTTAAATTACACATTCCCTGACAGTCAGTCTATTCTCCACTACAACAATCATTACCAAAATACACAATAAAAGCATACTTTGTTTCAAAATTTTAAGATTAAATAGATTCAGTGTTTTCCAGAAAAATAATGTAATTGGGAGAAAGGTAATAATAAGACATCGATTTTTATGGTGCATTTAGTGGTGTTATTTAAGCCTATTCTGAGAAATATTCCTGTTTGACGAATATAGAGCACATCAAATGGAACTACTAGGTGACAAAATCAGAACAAACCAGTTCCTTACATATTATGTTGTAGAGCTGTAGAGCCCTTTCTGCAGGATATTGTAAATATCCAAAATTTACACAAGTTCAGAAGACAGTTGAGTAATTTCATGAAAGAAAACTCTACTGGGGATTATTAATCACACAAGTATCATATCTGGCCCTGAAACCCCGTAACTCTCAAGCTCTGAACACTCCTTTTACTCATAGGAAGTATTTCTGTCTGTTTGTACCCTTCCTAAACTTTTGTTAGGGATGGGAAGCTGTAGTCAATAAGCCTTTTAGGCTCTCATCTAGCAGTCATTTTTTGTTGTGGATCTTCTGAGAACTGGAGTGGTTGTTGCCTGGCTTGTACTGAGAGAAATCTATTATTGAGAGAGGAACAACAACCAAAAAAAGGCCCTGAAGATAGATGCTACAATTCTTTCAGAATGGCACAAACAGAATTCCTACCTGTCATAAATAGAATTACATTAGTACTACCCAAATGCTCAGTTAATGAGCTATAAACATGGGGAGATGTCTGTTCCATCCTGTACGTTGTTAGGACATCAGGGGGTGTTCCCCCCTCAAGCTGTTCCCTCACCAGCAGGAGGGGGAGCACGCAGGTTGCTCCTCACGGCATAAGTTGGATGCAGATATGACCAGAGCCTGAACAGATTTATTGTCCTGTTCCAAGATGCATTGATAGTGCGCCCTCAAACACCTGATTTGTTTCCCCTTACACTTCCTTCTCGCTTTTTTCCCTTTACAAGTTCTTTCCATTTGCCATCCTCATCGCTCCTTAATTAAATGTCTCAGTCCTGCTTCCCCTTCCCCACTGGCTTCAGTTCTGTTGACTGGCAAATTCTATTAAGCTAGCACTCCCCTTCTATTATCTCTAGTGCCTGCCTGCCCTTTCTCGTGTTGCTGTCTTGTTAGTGGTGCCACAACCACAGGGTGAGCCACCTGCATATACGCTGCTGCCCCTCTGTTATCTGTAGCATCTCATGCTTGGTGGTGGTGTTATCTTGTTAGAGGCACCACAAGCCTGGGCGTGTCATTTGCACGCTACCCTGATGTCTTGTAGGCTGTAATTCTTTGTGTCTGTGCCCCAGAAAAGATTGCAGAATAATGTAGTTTACATAGACCTTGATGTTCACATAACTATGGATGTGGCTGGGGATTTCCTGAAGTCTTTGTTATTGGGATAACCACAGCTGTTTGTATTGGAGATTAGGGAACTTGGTAGCTGGAAAAAGGTAGACTTGGAAAACGGATCAAACCCTGAGCTGGATAGAGGATGTTTCTTGGGGAATAATTTGAGATTTAGGGAAGAAACGTGAGACAAAAAAACAACTTACTTATTTTACAAAAATGTTTCACCAAAAATAGAATCTTCAGAATTTACAAAATTTGCTCATGGGCAGTCAGTAAACCAGAAATCAAAATTGACAGGACCTGTCAAGCAGGCTGCTGGGGAAGCTCAGCCCCTGTCTGCTCTGCTCCTCACCCATCAGCCTGCCTGGAAGGGACTTGTCAAATTCAAATTTATAGTCAGGGCAAGTGGAGTTGGTGTGTTTTTTGTTTGGGGTTTTTTTTGTTGTTGTTTGGCTGGTTGATTTTTGTGAGAGGAGGGGGAGCTGGTTTTTAAACATGAACAGTTGGTTCTTCCACAGGGAACTTCTGCACCAGTTCTATTCTACCAGACACTTTGTAACTCAGTGACCCGCCATAGGTAGTATTTCTTGGAAATTATTAGGACGACTTGGATGTATTGTTGTCACTTTTGCCACATAATTGGGCTTATCTTTGAAGAATTTCTTAGAAACAACTGCAGTAAACGCCATAGATTATTTTGGATATTTTAGACTGAACTATTCAAAACAGTTTGAGGGATAGCAAAGGCTTTCCCTTCTGTGTTGTACTTTTAGGTACAATAAATACTTTGATCTCCTTTGGGGAACTCAAAATAAAGTGTGGAATCAATAGAGCTGATGTGGTAAACTTGAATGGTTTTACATACCTGCCTGAAAAAGGCAGAGAATCAAAAGAAAGGAGTAGTGTGTGCTGGAAGACAAGTCCAACCATGGCCTTTCCTTTCTCCAAGCTTGCAAGTCTGTTAACCCTATAGCTGGCTTCCCCGTTTCTGCTTAGGAAGGGACAGAAACCATAGAATGGTTTGGGTTAGAAGGAACCTTGAAGGTCATCCGGTTCTCACCCCCCTGCCATGGGCAGGGACACCTCCCACTAGACCAGGCTGCTCAAAGCCCCATCCAGCCTGGCCTTGAACACTGCCAGGGATGGGACATCCACAGCTTTCCTGGGCAACCTTTTCCAGTGTCTCACCACCCTCACAGTAAAGAATTTCTTCCTAATATCTAATCTAAATTTCCCCTCTTTCAGTCTAAAACCATTACCCCTCGTCCTGTCGCTACACTCCCTGATAAAGAGTCCCTCCCCATCCTTCCTGTAGGCCCCCTTTAGGTACTGGAAGGCCACTATAAAGTCTCCCCGGAGCCTTCTCTTCTCCAGGCTGAACGACCCCAGCCTGTCTTCATAGCAGAGGTGCTTCGTTTGACTGCATTGCATTATGGACCAACAGCCCATCTTCTATATTTTTTTAATGATACCTTATGTATTTGTCTGAGGCACCATATATGCCGAGAAACTGTTAAGTTTAAATGGCAATGCAAAGCTAAAATTTTTGCTTACTGGGGGACTAAGTCTGTACTGGGTGGGTGGGGTGGAGGGTGTTTCCTCCTAATAATACTACACTGCATGAAAGTCATCACACCATTAGCTGTGTTACAGATAGCACAAACTGGAATTATGCTCCATTTGTGCTGTGAAAGCTATAAGGCATTTGAAGCACTTTTTGTTAACAGCTTGGGAAGTGCAGTATGAAATTTGAGCCACTGTGACCATCTGCTCTCTCAAATCCTTCCATATCTCAGTAAGTTGTCACTGTATCTTCTGGCAATGATTCTTGAGTGTTTGCCTTTTTCAGTAACAAACCTAACACTTGTGTGTTTCATTGTCTCCTTTTCTCATTTACAAAGATGTTCAGGAGGAGCCCTTACTCTCTGTATGCCTTTACTTTTATCTTGTTCTCTTTTTTGTCTGTTTACAAATAAGTAGAGCTAATTTTTCAGCCTTTCCATTGAGGAAAATATCTCCATGCTTCTTAATTGAATTCTTTCTTTTTCTTCTGTATCCTCTACTGCCAGGAGGTGATTGGAACAGACCGCTAGTACTCATCTTGGCTGTTTTAATTTCCTATCAGTTTTATGGTTTTCCATTAATTTCCTTGTACGAGTGAGCATCTGATTTCTTCTGCCTGTCATGGAAGCACGAGCACAGACATTCTCTGTAAGCCTGTGACAGCTCTTCTCAAACCCATGTAGAGCTAATAAAATATTAACAGTACTATAATTTGCTGTCTCATTTATAAAGGCTTCTTGCTGAGGAACATATATAAGAAAAATGTTGTGTAATGCGTTAATATGCTATGTATAGCACTAGAAGAAATACTACCTAAAGGTTAAATTACTTCTACATAAAGCAGATTTGTATAGATTTTTTTAAAGCTGCTTTTAAGTTGTATCCTTCCACAAAAGGATTCACTGAATATATATACTTTTCAGTGTAAAGGTGTCATTTCCAAGCTGTCATCCTTAACTCCAGATTGAAGGAAGGAAATTATAGATACCAGTAGGTACGTTTCATTTGTTGGATATGAGGGCAAGTGTCTTACTACTCTTTTGCAAATGTGTTTATGTGAACTGGAAAGCTAACTTAATCTGGTCACTCTTCTGTAGTGGAATTAAGCAAAAGGCGTAAAGTCTGAGAGTCATGTATTTTGGGCACTTCACCAGAACTGGTTCCGTCATGATCCACAGGGCAGGTAATCACGTAACTGTTTTAAGAGGAAAAACAAATGCCCCACAAACAATGGTAATGCTGAAGTTTACAATATCAATTTCAAATGCTGTGATAAAACTGCTAAAGGAAAATAACTGATAGCGTTTTCTGTAGTGGTGGTTCTCTCACTGTTCGTACAGAGAGACGTGATGACTAATTTACAACAGATTTTCACCTCAGAAAATTTGCTACAATGCAGCCCATGTTCCCTGGAGATAGTTTGAGGGCTGCAGGAATAAATCTTTCTTAAAATAATTTTCTTCTGAAATCAAATGCAGCCCTGGGTAAGCTGTTTGATTAGCCCTGACCAAGATAAGTAGATGTAAATGTGAAATGAGCAGAAATCGTGAATTTGTGCATGACACTGGATCTTCATCATGTTTCGCCAGGTCTGATTATCTTAATTGTTCTTCTTGAATCTTTCAATACTAAGGCAATAGCTAAGTAGATAGCTCTTAACTTCCTGTCAGAAATGAGCTGGCAGTGTTTTGCATAGCTGAAGTAGTTTATTCAATACAGAAAATACCTTGAAATATTTCTGAAGGCTGGGAAAAACCTTTAGTGACTCATAATTCTCATCTGAAATATTTTAACCAGCCACAACCTTGGGCTGGAATTTGAGTTGTGTCCTTGTTGTTGATGGGGAGAAGCAGGTCGATTTACTTGCTCTGTGAAATTTAGGTAAATATGTGCAATCCATACTAAGTTTAATGGGATCTGGAGGTCCCTGGTCGATCCCTGCCGCAGCAGGCTCCGCGCTGGGGTCAGCTGGGGCTGCTCAGGGCTGTGTCCCCTGCGGGCTGGAACCCGCCCCCCCAGCATCTCTGGGCAGCCTGTGCCTCGGCCCTGCTGGCCCCAGGGAAAAGCCTTTTCCTCGGGTCCCATCTCAACCTCTCCTGCTTGGTCCAGCTGATGCCCCTTGCCTCTCTGGCTCCCTCATCTCGACCACCTCTCCACAGGTATGGGCGTTGCTGCCAGGTCCCCCCCCGACCCCCCGCAAGCTGTCCAGTTTATTGGTATCTTTCCCTGTACTGGGAGTGCCAGACCTAGACGCAGTATCTAGATGTGGTCTCCTAAGCGCTGAGAACAGGGGGATGGATAATCCTGTCAGTTGATGGATGGGCTGTGGTCCTGTTGGCACGTGCGCAGCTCTCTGTGCACCAAGAGTCCCACACCTTCCCTGCAGAGCTTCTCCCCAGCCTGTATTGTTGACAGGGGTTATGGACTTTGCATTTGTCCCTGCTGGATTTCATGAAGTTCCTGATGGCCAGTTCCTCCAGCCTGTCTTGGCCTCTGTGAATGGCAGCCCTGATTCCCAGATGGGATTTCCCTCCCTCACCCCAACTTGGTGTCACCTGCAAACTTGCATCACAGCCTGCAGGTCACTAATAAAGATATTAAAAGGAGGGAAAGGGAAAAAAAAAAAGTCAGAAACTAGTATCATCTGCTTTTGACCTCCGTGTAACTGGTTTTCAGCTGTTGGGAAACAGTCCAATCCTTTTGCTCTAATTTCAGGCTATTAGTCTGAAGATACTTCTCTGAGGGTAGCGGTAATGATGCAGACTTAGCCCTTGATCTGTGCAGCGACTGCGTATCAGATTAATCTATGTAAATACTTTTCAGTGAACAGGCTCTCTGACTTCTGAAAGTGCTGTTTCACCATGGCCACAATAATGAGCTTTGGCAGTGGAGTACTTCAGCCTCTTTAACTGGATGCAGGAGAGAGGAGAGGGGAGTGGAAAGGAAGAACTCATGTGGGGCACGGGAAGAGGAGAAAAATATTTAGAGCTGACAATTAGTGGTGCATGGATAACAATTTGTTATGGTTTCGTCTGGTCTGGCCTCTTGTCAAAAGCTGATGGCCTGAGGATGGGGAAAGTATTTATTGCCAGTACCCAGTACTTTGGAAAGCTTGAAGTGCCCTGCACTTTGTGAATTGAATGACAACATCAAGCTTAGTAAGGTTCTGCTTAACTGATATCTAATGGTTTTTATAACTGGTTTGTTTTTACTTTGTTATTAGCTAGTGAACTAGGTTGGTGATAGTCCCAAATCTACCAATAATGCATGGCTTGCTGTTTAATTTTTTTCCTAAAGAAAAAAAAAAATACTATGAAAAAATGTTTAAAAATATTTGCTTCAAAAGAAAGCAATTAGATAAAAAAAAAAAATAAAACTAAAGAAAAATTGCATTTAGAAAATACATCTGAAGTGTTGCTTTTCAGTGCCAGTCTGGCATTCCTATCACAACTAAGACTTCTTACCAGTAAGGATAGTCTCTTGTCCCGCCCAGTTTCTGGCATGTGCCCTGGTAAGGAAGCAGGATTGTGGGATGAATGTAGACTCATTCTGCAAGGGGGAAAAACTTCTGGTCAGTGGTTGTTGGTTTTTTTGGCTGTTCCTGTTTAGTTTTTGTTTTGAAAGATACCCTGGATAGGTCAGGTGTGGACAGAAGTTTGCTACTGACTTTAGCGGCAGAATAAAACTTACATGCATGGGAGGGGAGATTGTGAGTTCAACATGTGCGAAAGAAAAATAAACAGGTTCTTTGAATCCCCCTTACTTGCTTTTTGTGGATTTTAATCATGCTCTGAAACAGCAACTTGAATCACCTTGATGTTCATCGCTTCATCTGGATGTGTTGTGCTGCACAGCACTGTGCTTATTTTTTATTTGCATTACCTCTGCTGAGATTGGGAACTTCAGTAGCAGCATGGCTATGTAGTGCCAGGTACCTAACGAACAAGTCGGAGATGCAGTCTATGCCATGAATAACTTATAATCTAATTAGAAGCAAACCTTATCAAATAACTGTTTAAAGAACAGTAAGAGAAAAACAGAGAACAAAAGCATGATTGTATCATGCAGTTGCGGGAGCCTCACTCTTCACACCGTTCAGCTTGGGAGTTCTTGGAAATTATAGCAAGTCATAAGTAGACCAGGAAAAAAAAAATGACACTGAGTGGGATGAGTCTATGTATACCACTATTATTCATAAGAGTAGTATTTCCACAAATTGCTTTCTTTTTTCTTTCCCTTTTATGACATTAGTCAAATTATGCATGAACTTCAGAGGCTGCTACTAATTCTGCACAAGATCAAAGAAATACTTTAGCTTTTTGTACAACTCTGCAATGCTTTTCTGTTTTAAGTGAAAATACTTCAGCTTTCTTTCTGGTTATTGTCAGTAAAGAACAGCGACTTGAGTTCTTGCACATTACCTTATGATGGATATGTTTTTCTTTTAATGGATATTTCACTAGCGCAAAACACCTGTGTGATTTGATTCTTTAAAAATTAGTCATCAGTGACTCCTTACAAAAAAAACATTGGAGTGTCACTGATTTGTCCATCGTAGATATTAAAAAAAAAAAAAAAAATAAAATCCAAACTGCTGAAATCATAGGTTGTCTGAAGAAACATCATCTACATCTTACGCTAGTAATAAGGAAATAATTTTTCAGTCTATCTGTTAACGAGTGCATCTGACTCTTTTGTTCAGTGTTTGGAGAAATACAGTGGTCTTGAGTGACAAGCTGTAGGCTTCAATTTTTTTTCTGAAATGCAGATCTTGGTAACAGTTGCTAAGTTGTAAGATAGGGGCTGTATGGCTTATTCTTTAGACTGCTCTTTTGTTCGTAACTGGATGACTTGGACAGTTCATTTCAGATTTCCATCTTGTGTATGTATACACACATAAATGGCAACTGAAACAGGTTGAAAATACAGCATCTTCAACATTAATGTTGGCTATGCTTAATTTTGTAATGTTGCACTTTGATACCATATTTTCATTTCTTTTTCCACTCTTGTAATTACTGAGAAAGGGTCATTGGTTCCCCCACTAGTAACTGAGAGCTGGAGGCCAAAACAGTTCAACAGATTCTTAATTGATGTTTTCAAGGCACGTGTTTTAAGGAAAAACTCTTAATGCCTACAGAACGTACTCAAATCCTAGCTTACCTGAGGGGAGAAACAAACAAATATATTTTTCAAACCCCTCCATTTTCAAAGGGATTAGCGATTTCTTGCATATCTATTTTGCTTTCTATACATTGGGCGAAAGACAGCTGAAGTTGAGCAAATGAATCTAAAACTGATCTACTTTGGATGATTCAAGGTAGGATGAATGCTTTTACATTAGATTTGGGTAACTGTATGGGCAAGATTTTTGAACCACACTTTCTTTTTTTCTTTTCCTGAAATCGATAATTTTGTTTGGCTGAAACTGGCCAGACCTTCAGCTTCAGAAGGTGCAAGGACAGTGCTCTCTGTGGGAAGGGTTGTATGTTGTTCTTGCCTTCCGAGTTTTTGTTTATTCAGGGAAAGGGTCTCAGCTAGGGTGCTTCTGTGCTGCACCAAATAGTTTGTTTTTCTTATACCCGTGATGTTGGGCTGGCCAGGTAAGAAGCAGGCTGTAGATACCAGCTTGTACTGAATGATATTAGTGTTTGGAGTATGGAGGTGAACTCAGGTCTTCGTTCAAGCCTCACTACCCTGTGACTTCTACTAAAACCAACCATGCAATACTTAAAGCACTATGGCCCAGCTCTCAGAAACTAACTGTAAAGCATTCTGGTATCTCCATTTTTTTCAGTATACTCATAATTTTAGAAGTACTTTACTGTTCAGAAAAGAGAGGGATGCCTGACAAATGAGTAAAGCATAGCTTGTTATCATTGAGTAGTTTGGTATGTCGTATAATCATTTTCAAATGAACTCCTTATTTTTTTTTGTTGCAGACATATCAAAGCGTCAGGGCTGCCGTTCTTATTTCTTACATGAAATAGTCGTGTTTTTCCTGTGTGCTTGTGCATTAAATAAAACTTGCAGTAATTGAATAAGTGCATAAAATACCTTACCTGCAAAGTTCCTGTTCTCTTTAGTCACCTTTTAATTAGAATTCTTGTTACAGAATTAATAGAATAATTTATTCCTTTTAAAATGTGTAACAGAATGAAACACTGTGCAACATCTGTCTCTGGTTAACAAATGATGCCCAGAACAGCATATGATGAATATTAGTTGGATAGTTTAATACACTAGTAAAGAGGCTTACAAGCTACTGTGAGGAGTAGAAAATATAAGAATAGAAGCTTATCTGTAACTTAACGTAACACATGTGGGAATCATACTTTGCATTTCTGTCAAGCTTTCCGTTTGAGGATTTGGAACTGCTTTGCAATACAAATGATGAATTAATCCTTAGAATAGTCCTTAATGTTTTTATTTTCCCTCTTATTTCCTTTTTTATATGCAGATATTAGATTTTTTTTATTATTTTTAATTTGGTTTTGGATTTAATTTGTTTTAGGATCCTGAAATGCTGAGGAGCAGCAGGAGTTTGCTCGCACATCCCTTTCATGCAGAGCATTAAATACAGAACCATATAAAATATTTCTTGATACGATGTGCCTGGTTGATGTTAATGGAGAAGCTTGTAGATCGGTTTGGCTACCTTAGCTCTATTGTCATTTTAAGAGTTGTAGGTATTTCCCCCACTCGGTGCGTGGCAATACCCCATGCTGTGGGTAGCACTCTCGGACAAACTTCCGAGTTGCCAAGAGTTCTTTGTTCCTATCGCAATGCAAAATAAAAGCGTGAGCTATATGGCAAGTGCCTAAACGTTCCCAAAATCTCTAGCTGCTCTTTAGTGGAAAATAGCAACTGGGAATCCTTGTTACTGGCCTGTTAACTAATGCAAAAGTCTCCTTTGGGGTTTTACTTGGCTAAGTGGAAATCCCGTCAGGAAGCACTTGCAGGAACTCCTCCAGCCTGCGTGGGCTTCGGACCATGCTTGTCACCCACCTGCTAAATTAGAAACGGTGACACATTGGCAGTGACTGTTAAACAAACATTGACAGTGTGTGGCTTGCTTTTAACTCGGGATGATGCCATTAGGAAACGAGGTTATAAACACCAGAAATCTGTCAAGCTCTTGATTTGCAATAATCTTCCTGCTGACAGATAAGAAGTGGTTATACATATACGTGAAGGCTCATAGTGACAGGATTTATTTTATGTGTCTTGAAGGAGAAAAACAAATTTCTGTTGCTAGTAGGGAAAGGGAATATGTTGTCATTTGTATCTTCTTTTGTCAGATTCAAGGAAAAAACGTAAACAGTATCCAATGAGATGAACCTTCTTTGGATATTTGAGACTTATTTTTTTTTATTGCTTTGTTTCCAGAATAAGAAATAGTAACTAAAAATGAAGAGCTTAGAATAAAATTCTGTTGACTATAAGTGCTAATGTTTAATTTGAAATCAAACTCTAGACACCATTCTACCTACAGAAAAACTCATCTGAATTCAAACCAGTTTTATCTAGTTTTCTAGTGAATCGTGGTCTTCAGTCAAGAAGTTAACTTTGAGTTTTTGCTTTATGAAAAGTTGCTTAAAACGGATGTTGCCAGCAGTCTAGCATAACAGTGGACAGCGTTGGTGTAACTGAAAAAACCAAAACTAGACATGTATCACTCTTAGTCGTATGTGCATGTCTGCTTAGATAAGGTCATGAGAAGAAGTAACTGCAGTAGAACACCCTGCCTCTTTACCTAGAATTTCTGCTATAGAGCAAGTCTGAACGGGGTAAAGAGCTACAAATACCAATATAAATTATTTTAAAAATCCAATTTAATGTTTTTAAGGCAATCCAAGGCAGTTATTAGTGATTGAAACACTTCCAGATGCAAAAGAAATTGGGGTGTGTTAAGATTACATGCCGAACTGCAAGAAAGGATTGAAATAAAGAGTTTGAAGTACTACCAAAGCAATAATAGTGAATTATGAAAAAGTAACAAGGATCACGCTCTGAAACAAGGAAAATTGTCAAATGATTTCGCAATGTATTTGTGTTTCCTAATCCTAGAAAAAGTGTTATTTATTGAGATATAGAGAAAGATGCACCTATTACTTCATGTTTCTAAGATGCAAATCATTCAAGACCGGATCAATAAACTCAGTTAATTACTTATATTTCTTTAGACGTGCAATATTACACTAAATACCGTTATGAAGATGATGAAAGAAAAATGTCACACTTCTAAAAAATAAAAAGGACAGTGTATTGTCAAAAATAATTACTGATAATCAGTAGATTTTGTAAGAGCATATGAAACAGAGCTGTTATTTATGCAGCATGATTTTATGAAAATTGATAGTGAATCGGTTGAAGGAGATCATACAGTTTTTCACAGAGAAATCCTGATTGGTGACAGCACCTTCAAAGGTAACATTACATTTATTAATAACAGATTTCTAGAATGACTGTGAAAATTTTCAGCTGTACTAGGTTTGGCTGGTATTTGGGGACTGCGAAAGCAGTTGACAATAGATCTTTTGATGGGTGTTGGGCAAGATGACCTCCAGGGTCCCTTCCAACCTCAAACCTTCTCCGATTCTGATTCACCGAGTCTCATTTATGTACCGTTAGTTAACAATAATGGGAATGGAAAGTGAGAAAGTAGGGCTTTCTAAAGCTTGACTTTTTGCTAATGCTTAATGCAAATTGTCCTCAGAGTGAAGAAATCAGCTGGTGGTTGTGTTTTGGTCACAGACTTCCCACGCTGGAGATACTATGAGACATTGTGGTGGGTTCACCTGGACCAGCAGCCAGGCACCCACACAGCTGTTGGCCCACCAGGTGGGCTGCAGGATAGAACAGGAAGAAGGAAAGGGATAAAACTGGTGGGTCAAGATAAAGACAGTTTATTAGGTGAAGGCAGGAGGGGGCAGGGAGAAGTGATGCAAAGGCAATCAATCACTCACCACCTCCCACAAGCAGACTGATGCCCAGTCTGCCACCTTGGAAAACACCTCCTTCTTCCTCTGCCCCAATTTTTGTTGCTGGACATGATGTTATAAGGTAGGGAATATCCCTTTGGCCAACTGGGGTTAGCTGTCCCAGCTGTGTCCCCCCCATCCTGCTTGTTGGGGGAATCAGGGAAGGGGCAAGAGTTAGAAAAGGAGAAAGCCTTGATGTCGTATAAGCACTGCTCAGCAATAGCCAAAACGTTGCTGTGTTATCAACTTTTTCAGCCACAAATTCCAAACACCATATGGGCTGCTCTGAAGGATGGTAATTCCATCCCAGCCAGACCCAGCACAGTCATCAACCAAGCAAGTTGATTTGTACAGGAGGAAAGTTTAAGTGGAACGCGTATAGAGTTTTCTTACTAATTCTAGGGACTTCCTTCATTTCCCTTGCTGATACTGTGAAAGAATGAAGTTTTAGTAACAGTAACAGGAAGGAGAGAAGGTTCAGGGAGACCAGACTGAGTGAACATGTAGTTCTGGTAAGAAGAAGCTTAAAAGGTGAGAATCGCTTAAATGTGTAAAAAGTTCAGTGTAATCTGAGAGAATATTTAATTGAACAATGAGAGTTTAGTAGAGATTAGACAAGCAAACTGTTACATTTTCTTCAAAGTTTTGTTTTGGTTTTTTGGTTGTTTGGGGTTTTTTTGGGTTTTGTTGTTTGTTTGTTTTTAAATTGTCTCTTCGTTTCTTGGGCATCCAGTCTTCTGCCTTCGTCCCTTGTCTTGGCATGGTTTAAATGGCTCTGTTGAAGGTTAGGATTTCATGCAATGAAATTTTTTTCCTTTAATATCCCAGTTCTAGAAAGTGCTGAAATTCTTTTCCTGACATCCTCTTTAAAATCTCCCCAGTTTGTATGTAACTGCTAAAAATAAACCTTATTAAGTTTCTTATTATTTTCACTCCACCTGGTACTGCAGTAGTTTGCATCTAAATACCACTATTACTGTGCTGATTCAGCATTGCTCTTGTTTTGTGCCTGAACTCTTGGGTACTCCTGTTCGAATAGAACTGTGTATTCCACATTTCAAGTGGTTTATGTGTCCTCTGTAGACATTATATTAGAGTGCTCTGGAAGATGGCAGTAACTAAAATACCAACAAATGGAAGTGCATTATCATCATCTTTAGGTTGGCCAGCATTATAGCTGTAGAAAAGGTTTTTGCTTCTGCTTCTGGAGAACAAATTTGATATTTATTTTTTTTGTAATGTACAGTGGGTTGTGAAGCATTTTAAAATTATATTTCAAAATGCTTCTTTTAGAGTTCAAAAAAGAAATGCACAGGTCCTTTTGCGCATAATGTCAGACCTTCACCTTTTTTTTTTTTTCTAAGTGACTTTGCTGATATCAATTACAATAGCACTCTTCGTTATTCTTCAACAGAAGTGGGGTAGTATTTTGGCATTTTCTGACTTCCTAAGTAAAAAAACAGTGGCCCATTTTTTTTCTGAAGATGTAAAAGCAGCCAGCTTACTAGTGAAACAGTGCTAGCTAGCCAAGCCTTCAGCTGCTGCTTCTGATTGTGAGTGACCTGAGGTAGAGCTCCATTGGAAATGGACTTTGCTAATGTAGACACGAGGCTTCTCAGTAAGCTGTCAGGGTCTTCGAGAGTTTGAGCTTCAATGAACATATCTTGGTAAAACCAGAAGGACTGAGCAATACGTCTATGCAAATGTAACTCTGCCTATTGACATCCTGGAGGACTAATAAGGAATTATTTGAAAGCACTCGGGTGAAATAATTTCATTAGTTACACTGTAGAGAAGTTAGAGAGTATCTGGAGTCATCTGGTCAAAAGCTGTTAGACTCTTCATCATTAGGAACTTCTTTTTTTAACAGGATCCTTAATGTTATGTTGAAATACAGATGTTCTCAGTAACTGTGGACTTTATTCAGTTATAACCTTATCTCCTTCTATGACAAGGTGACCCACTTAGTGGACAAGGGAAAGGCTGTGGACGTTGTCTACCTAGACTTTAGTAAAGCCTTTGACACTGTTTCCCACAGCATTCTCCTGGAGAAGCTGTCTGCTCATGGCTTGGATGGGTGTACTCTTTGCTAGGTAAAAAACTGTCTGGAAGGCTGGCCCCAAAGGGTTGTGGTGAATGGAATTAAATCCAGTTGGTGGCTGGTCACAAGTGGTGTTCCCGAGGGCTCGGTATTGGGGCCGATTCTCTTTAATATCTTTATCAATGATCTGGACAAGGGGGTTGAGTGCACCTTCAGTAAGTTTGCAGATGACACCAAGTTAGGTGGGAGTGTCGACCCGCTTGAGGGTTGGAAGGCTCTGCAGAGGGATCTGGACAGGCTGGATTGATGGTCTGAGAGCAATGGTATGAGGTTCAACAAGGCAAAGTGCCAGGTACTGCACTTGGGTCACAACAACCCCGTACAATGGGGCCTGGGGAAGAGTGGCTGGAAAGCTGCCTGGTGGAAAAGGACCTGGGGGTGTTGGTCAATAGCTGGCTGGATATGAGCCAGCAGTGTGTCCAGATGGTCAAGAACACAAATAGCATCCCGGCTTGTATTAGAATTAGTGCATCCAGCAGGAGTAGGGAAGTGATAGTACCTCTGTACTTGGCACTGGTGAGGCCCCAACTTGAGTACTGTGTTCAGTTTTGGGCCCCTCACTACAAGGAGGACACTGAGATTCTGGACGGTGTCCAGAGAAGGGCAATGAGCTGGTGAGGGGTCTGGAGCACAAGTCTGATGAGGAGATGCTGAGGGAGCTGTGGTTTAAGCTGAAGAAAAGGTGGCTGAGGGGAGACTTTATCACTCTTACAATTAACCTGAAAGGAAGTTGTGGAGAGGTGGCGATCAGTCTCTTCTTTCAAGTAATAAGCAATAGGACAAGAGGAAATGGCCTCAAGTTGTGCCAGGGGAGGTTTAGATGGGATATTAGGAAAAACGTCTTCACCGAAAGAGTTGTCAAGCATTGGAACAGGCTGCCCAGGGAAATGGTTGAGTCACCATCCCTGGAGGATTTAAAAGACATGTAGATGTGGTGCTGAGGGACATGGTTTAGTGGAGGACTTGGCAATGTTAGGTTAACAGTTGCATTTGATGATCTTAAAGGTCCCTTCCAACCTAAACTATTCTATGAATTAAAAAAAATCTGGATACTGATTTGAGCATGTCTCC
This sequence comes from Larus michahellis, assembly GCF_964199755.1. Taxonomy (NCBI): domain Eukaryota; kingdom Metazoa; phylum Chordata; class Aves; order Charadriiformes; family Laridae; genus Larus; species Larus michahellis. Next base: position 76,405,930 of record NC_133898.1, read on the forward strand.
TGCAAACAGAAAGGTGAAGACTGCAAAGATAGATGGTTTTCTACAAAAGGCTGTTAAAATTCATTCCTGAACTACCAGTGCTAGGAATTTGGCCTAAGTAAAGAATAATTATCAGCGGGATGGGTTTATTTAAATGGCTACTCAATATTTTAGAACTTTTTCTTTCTTCTGTAGAAAACAAAGCTATTAACAAATAGGAAATTCATTTAGTGGGAAACTTAATACAATTTTTTGATTTTCACCGGGGGGAAAAAACATGTAGAGTATTGAATTCTAGAAATTGAGACTTCTTGCTAAGGAAGAAGCCCAAACTCGCATGTCCAGCAGGCAGTGTTGATTAAGATAGTTGTTTTAGGCTACTATATGGGTGGACTATTTGCCCAGTAAGTACAGTAACACTGAGTCCTAGTAACTTTTTGCTAAATAGCCTATCATATTTGTATCTAGTTGGCATAACTCCTGTCCTCTTGAAACACTAGAGGGCTCACTGACTGCTTTTGGAGTTGCATTTTGCTTTCAATGTTATGTCCATAAACCTCCAATTATCTAAAGCAAGGATGTTCTAAAGGCGCATTTTCTTAGTAGGAAACTTACTAAGCTTAGAGGTTTTTATCTAGATTTAGACTTTCTGGAAGAGTTCTAAATTAATACTTTGATTAGATTTTGGTGTTTTTCTCTGTGGAAATACTTCTTTAAGTTTGGGGTCTTTTCCAAGTTACTGGTTTTGTCTGTCTGCTTGGCTTTTCGGATTCATGCATTATAATTTCATAGAATCATAGAATTGCTGAGGTTGGAAGGGACCTTTAAGATCATCGAGTCCAACCTTTAACCTAACCTGACAAAAGCCACTTCTAAACCATGTCCCTAAGTGCCCCATCTACCCTTTTTTTAAACACCTCCAGGGATGGTGAATCCACCACCTCCCTGGGCAGCCTATTCCAATGTTTAATAACCCTTTCAGTGAAAAAATGTTTCCTAATATCCAATCTAAACCTTCCCTGACGTAACTTGAACCCGTTTCCCCTCGTCCTATCACTTGTCAGCAGGGAGAAGAGGTCAGCCCCCATCTCTCTACAACCTCCTTTCAGGTAGTTGTAGAGGGTGATAAGGTCTCCCCTCAGCCTCCTCTTCTCCAAGCTAAACAACCCCAGCTCCCTCAGTCGTTCTTCATAAGGTTTGTCCTCCAGACCCCTCACCAGCTTTGTAGCCCTTCTCTGGACACGCTCCAACACCTCAATGTCCCTCTTGTAGCGAGGGGCCCAAAACTGAACGCAGTACTCGAGGTGGGGCCTCACCAGTGCCGAGTACAGGGGGATGATCACTTCCCTAGTCCGGCTCACCACACTATTCCTGATACAGGCTAGGATGCTGTTGGCCTTCTTGGCCACCTGGGCACACTGCTGGCTCATATTCAGCCGGCTGTCAACCAACACCCCCAGGTCCTTTTCTGTCGAGCTGCTTTCGAGCCACTCTGCCCCAATCCTGTAGCGCTGCATGGGGTTGTTGTGACCCAAGTGCAGGACCCGGCACTTGGCCTTGTTGAACCTCATACCATTGGTCTCAGCCCATCGGTCCAGCCTGTCCAGATCCCTCTGCAGAGCCAACCTACCCTCAAGCAGATCAACACGCCCGCCCAGTTTAGTGTCATCCGTGAACTTACTGAGGGTGCATTCAATCCCTTCATCCAGATCATTGATAAAGATATTAAAGAGAACCGGCCCCAGCACCGAGCCCTGGGGGACACCACTTGTGACTGGACACCAACTGGATTTAACTCCTTTTACCACCACTCTCTGGGCACGGCCATCCAGCCAGTTTTTTACCCAGCGAAGAGTACACCTGTCCAGGCCATGAGCAGCCAGTTTCTCCAGAAGCAATTTTTTCGTAAGAAGCAATTAGACAAATGTACCTGAGTGGTTAGACTCAGCAAAATGGGAGGACATTTTGGAAAAAAGAAAAAAAAAGTTGTTCTTTGTTAACATGCAATAATAAATATTATTAGAAGGTAGTGTCTACTGCGTGAGTCAGCTTTCTGTCTTACTATCGAGGGGTTGACTAATAATAGGGTAATCAGAGTGGTTAAGAACTCACACGTGCATTTACAGTGCAATATGATCAAAACATCAATCAGTTGGAAAAACTAAAGGCAACTGAGTATATATGGGACATCTTGTAGTGTCACTTTGTGACTGTCTTGGTTGAACTGAACTGGGTCTGGAGGTGTTCCTGCCTTTCCCGCTTGGTAACTCTGATACTCATGGGAGTTGGACTTGGGGAATGAGACAGGACAAAAATGATTGTTTTCTCAAAACAAAAATTTCACTTGCAAAAGTTTGTTTCCTCAACTGACTTGGTGTGAGGATAGATGAACACTGCACCACTTATGCAGGAGAAGGAGCAGAGATGTGCTAGGAGAAAAAGGAGGGGGAAAGGGAAAGACTAAGGCAGTACTGGCTAGAGCAATTTTAATTTTGTTATAATACTGCATCTTCAGGCACTTTGATTCAGATGGCTTAATTACAAGTTTAGTTTTTAAAAAAAATAATAAAAATAGCCCTACTGTGTGGTGTTCCCAGATTAAGATTAAACAAATTAAAAGATTCTGATGTGATTTTATGAGAAAATAAGCTTTGACAATGTCAGGCTCAGTGCAAGGCAGGATTTAGCCTGCTGAAATCTTTGAGAGTTTGTAGGTTAATATCTAAAGCTGAACTTGCAGCTCTGGCGCATGACGGCAGGGCAGAATAAATCTTTTTTTATATAATATGCAAAATTACTGGAAAACTTCAATTGGTGAATTATAAAATATGCTGTGGCCAAACGACTGATTTCATATTATCTTGATCACTGTAGCCAGGGATTGGGAATGCCCCATAGACATAAAATCTACCACTTGTCTGCCTATTACACTTCTGTGTTGGGACAAAACGCCCCGTCCTTGGAGAGCTCCAAAGCCATTTTGCAGTGAAGTCAAGCAAGGGACACCACTCCTGTCATCTGGCGTATTGGTGCCATCCATGGCCTGAGACCATTTCCACAGAGCCTCTTACTCCCTGCCTTTCAGCTGAGATTTGACACCAGGCTAACCTTCTGGCTGAAATAGCTCACGTATTAAATGCAGATGCCAATTTTTGCATTTGTAAAGCTGGGCCTGTAAGGGCTCTAGAGGAAATTAACATCCCTGAATTTTACTGCAGGATAGATGTGCATTTGTGCTTCCATAAATAGCAAAGAAACGTTTATTCTCACAAGTGTAGCAGTACTCTTGAAAATCTGTTGTCATTTATTATTGTCTGGCCTAATGTAAATTTTTAATTGACATAACTTTCCTATGTGATTTGAGAAAAGGAAAGAAAGTGCAGGATTACTATTATCAGCGTGTCCCAAGGCTGTTGCTTTTAAATTTGGGATTATAACTGTTATTTAACAGAATTACCCTTGACACGCATGGCCTCAAGAAGAGGTCTGAAAGCAAGGGCAGAGCAGTGTTGTCAGCTGACAACCTGAAGCAGTATCTTTGAAAAGGTCTGTAATTGTCACTTCTTGTCTAGAAGATGACCTCTGGCATTCCCAGCGCTGCTCTGCCTTGTGGAAGAGGGGAGGAGGGACAACAAGGAGGCAAAAATCTTTCCTTCTGTTACGTGAAGCCAGGCTGCTTGTGGTGGACCTTAAAGAAGTGCTCTTCCTGAGCAGGCACTAAAGGTGGTGGTTGGTAAAGGGAGGTGTTGGACCCGCTGGAGTGGCCGTGGTTCTTCACCAGGCCTGCAGAGCTCTGTGCATTGTCCTCGCTGCGTGTTTGAGGAGGTACAGGCAGGCTTCTGGCTGTGCACCTGGACCACCCCCAGAAAGGACCGTTTTGGCTAGGTCTGGCTGATCGTGGTGGTAGAGCGTGTGAAGTGTCCTTGAGTTAACCCGCTGCCCCGGCTTCTGACGTGGATGTCCTCTGCTCTTAACGCAAAACTGCTGTGCTGGGTTCCCTGAGGCAGTTTCCCAAAGCGGTATTTACTTGTGGTGCACCTCATTATGCAAAACACGTTTTTTAGTGATACGTTTAGTTATAAAAGTTCTCAGCTATTTGTGCATAATGACATGTGAAAGTAGCTGCAGATACATACAGTAGTATTTATAGTCATAGAAGATCATATCATAATAACCTCAAAATCTTCCCTAGGTGTTCTGCCTGCCCACTTTACCTTCCTTCTTCTGTTATTAGCCATACTGATTTTGAAGAAATTTTATGCAAGAACGTCTCTGCCAGAATCTGAAAACTACTGTGAGCATAATTTTGACCTTGAAAATTCCTGCTCTAGGAGAAAAAACTTCTTTAAAAATATTTACTTCCCTCAGTTTGAGGTGTATGCTTAAGGGAAATAAAATCTTATTTGAATTGGTATATAACACAATAAATTTGAGTGTGTCTTCCCCGTAAACATGCAGATAACGGTAGAGGTAGATGGGACAGACATGGAATTCTTCTGGTAACCATCCAACCCACTGCCCCCCGGAAACACAATGCCACTGTTATTCTGTATTGAGTAATGCATACAACATGAGTTTAATTAAGCATTGAATTAAATGTTTAATATTGAGAATATTCTCAAGTCAGTATTTGCTGTGGCTTCTTGCTAAATCAACATTATAATCCTGCTTTCGTTTCCCTACAGATGATGAAACATGCCTGGGATAATTATAAGCGTTACGCATGGGGATTAAATGAGCTGAAACCCATATCTAAGCAAGGACATTCAAGCAATTTATTTGGTGAGTAGAGTGTATTTTTGTGCTTAGTGACGTTAGTGTAAAACAGTAAATCAGCTGAAAAGCTTATAGGTGATAAACATGTGTTCCTTCTACCCTCTGTCATGCAGCGTGTTTCTTGCTTATGTATAAAAAGTAACAGTAAATGAAGGTTATGCTTTCTATGACTCTTATAGATTACCTTCTGAATGAGAATAAATGGAGCATGTCATTGCTGCGTGATAAAGATGTAGTTTTGTTGCATTAAATACTGCCGTGCCTTAAACTTTTCCTATGAAGTGGAACGCATTGATACCACATTCAATAAGCAGGAAACAAAAACTGTAAGGGGGGGTGGGGGGGAAATCCTGTACAAAGAACAAAAGATACTCTCTATATTCATGAAGGTAGCTGAAGCTGTCTACAGTTTTCAGGAATTTATTTCCATTACTTAAACCAAACTTGTTAATCTGTATCAGTCAGGCTCCCTTTACCAGGACATGGTCCTTTCATGGACATACCCATTATTTGCACCTCTAAATGTTGCCCAGGAGATGCTTAAATAATGCACAAGTTGTTGTTATTGTAGAACAAATACAGAGCCGAAAAGTTCTAGTAGGAGAGGCATGCCGCAGAAATGCGGTGTAATGAGGCAAGACTTTTTCAATGTGCAAGTGGGACGTAGGGTTGGATGAACAGCAGCTGAAGAGCAACAGCATTCTGAAGAAGCATTAGAAAGCAGTCCTATGAACTGTCATCATCTTCATTTTTGCAGAAAAATGAAGAATTAAACTGTTTGATGGCAAACTTTGTATTCAAATAGCTTCTGTTTTCCAAACAGAAAGCTGAAAAATGAACTAATTTCTACAGCTGAGACAAAATCAATATATTATTTTGATTTTAACAAGAACTTACTTTAAATGTTTGGAAAAGATAGTTTGAAGTGGAAACATTTCCTAAAACAGCCTAAATAGAGCACTTATCAAATCCTCAACTATATTTGGAAGTTGCTAAGAGACAGCAGTTGTGATTACAAAAATAATTTTGAAAATACAACATCTACATTGATCTTGCTGCACTGCTTGTCTACCCAAGGTAACATCAAAAATGTAACTAGGTGATTATCATATAGTTAGTTATTGGACTTTAAACATGAGTTGGGTGCTTGAAACCAAAGTAGTTTGGGTGAACTTCAGAGTTAGGTCGGGCTTCTGTTCTCTTCTGTTTTCTTGAAAACTAAAGTTTATTATCTTCATTCAGGTGACTGATAGTTGTGCAATTTAATATCATATTTGAAGAACTACTTAATGCAATCCTATTTTCTTTCTTTTCTTGGAGGACAACAAAATGTCGTGTGATGTCTTGAAAATTAAAATGCTTAAGGTAGTTTCATTTGGAATCAGAAGTGGTGTAAAAATTGACAAAGTTTGAGTTCTTAATGATGTTGCATGGATTAGCAGAAAAAGCTGTAGACGTATTTCCTTGTGAAATTTTGAAGCAGGAGTTCTGTGGATGTTGCATAAGAATAAGTCACTGCAGGCACTATTCAGTGTGAAAAAGGACAAGTGTGGAATTTGAAAATAAGACTGCATTTAAAGGAGTAAGAGCCAGTCTAAATGCAGATCGCTTTCTCATCGTGGTCATCTAGTATAAGATCTTATTGCTGAGGAGATTTCCTTAGAAACATCTTCACTGTTATTGATCTTGGTGGCAAATCAAAATAAGCATTAGGTCTCTTTCTGCTGAATTGCTTTACAAAATACTAAAGAGCAGCATATCTGCAAGCAGTTCTGTCTCATAAGCTACCCTTTCCTGAATCCATAATGTCCTTTTGTTTTTTAGAAGCAAATCCTTGCTTCTGTAATAGTGTCCTCAGGTCATTAGATCTGATCTCTACCTTCATGTTTGAATTCAACAAATGCTGCCTTTTTTGTAAAGCAATAAAAGGATGATCTAATTTTTCTGTTTTTCCCTTTTTTGTCAAATAATTGAACCTCTTTTTCCTTGTGAAAGGACACAAAAGTTTCCTTATCTTCTCTTTTTCTGGCTCCTTTTTAAAAAAAAAAAAGTGAATTGCAAATGGTTGGCTACTTTTAAGGTAATTCTGAATTGAATTAGTTGAGAAGAGGTTATCTCTAGCTCTGTGTCCCATGAATCTCCTCACAGCCTTCAGAAATCAAGTGAGACCTTCAGTTCTCTGTCATCCCTCATAATTATCTCCAATTTGCCATGATTGTCTTTTCTTCTTGCTTCAATTTTTCAAAATTACAAGTTTCTGATTGTCTTAATAGCAGTAAGATATAGCACATTTCATTAGCCAGCTGTTTAATTTTGAACACTTCCCCTCCTATGAATTAATTGGTGCGGTTATGAATTAATTGGTGCATATATTGGGAGTGGCTGTTATGGGATAGAGACTTTAAGTACCTGACTGTGGGGAACAACAGGTTCCAATGCTGGAGCTCACTGGTGCTCGATGCTGTACAGGTAACAGACAGTATAACTTTCCTGAGACAGAAACAGAGAATTGTTTTCAAATGGTATTGCAAGTATAAATGCTTCAGTCCTTGCTAGCATGATACAGCATTTTGTAGCTAGATTATAATGACAGTTGCGTCTTGGAAAGCAAAACACAACCATCATGATGTGTTTCTCTGAAACGTAAAAATCAGATGGGCTTTTAAGAAGTGTAATTACACATAGATGTGACTGTTAGGCAATACCAGCATGAATTTGGCAACTATACTGGCACTGTTGTTAGGCACGGGGAAGAGGAATACGGCCAGTGGGATGACCATGACAGAAAGGATAGGGATGACTGGTGGTTCTAACCTTAGGGGAAGAAAAAGCGTCCTGCTTTAACACCTCATACAAATTAGGAGTTAGCAGAGCGGTAGCTGAGAACTTCTTGCCAAACTTTGAAATGACATTTTATTTGTCCTAAACCCAGGCCATGAAACCAACTTTTAAAGACAAGGACCTGCCTTTATCTTGCTGGTATTCTGTGAGCAGCGTGTGTGGAGGGTGTATTTGGTAAGCTGAGGGAGTCTTTAGCCTGGTAGACTGTAGACATATTCACATTATGATAAGTTGCTTCCTCTCATGTGTGCACACTAAAAATAACTAAATTTTAGACAATGTCTGAAACATATGTAAACTGAAATATTTCTGTTTCAAGCCAAAGCCACATACTTGCCTCTGACCATTGCAAAGTCTTTCAAGCACATCCACGTAATGTTTTGATTTCCTTTTTATTCGTCACTTTAGCTTTCACCATGATGTCTTGGCAAGTAGCTAACATTATTGTGGTTTTTTTTAATAGTTTACTCCAACTACAAAGTATTCAGTTACAATAACAACTATTTGAAAAGGCAGAAGTGAAAAGTTGTCAGTTGCCATCTTTGTAGCATTCTTATTAGTATAATTCCATGAAGTGTGCGACTATTTCTAGACTAATCAAGTAAATTGGAATAGCTAAACATCTGTTTGCATCATACCAGTGCATCAGTGAAACAAGGCACGTCTCCTACTCTGGTGTGACTTCTGCTGGGAGCACTAATCATTCTCTGCCTGTACCTGGTAGAAAGTAGGCCCTGAGATTTTGTCAATTATTTTCACAGTACCCCCCCACCTGTACCAACCCACCCCTCCCCACCCCCCTCCCCAACCCAGGAGCTGTTTCTCTCCAAGCCTTCTGTGCTAATTTTAAAACTAATGATCATTGCTACACCGGCAGAGAGCTCTTTCTAGAAGCATTTTCTGCACTTAAGTGAGTGTTACTAAAGGGCTTTTTTAATTATCTGTATTTCAAGTGCAGTATTGCAAGTTTAATAATATTATAACTTGTGGGCATAGTATAATTAGTCTCTGCAAGTGAAAAAGGACTTTTTCTGCAGGGGAAAAGGGAGGCATTTAATAAATACTCACAATCTGCAAAGCCAAAGTACTATAATTTAGCAAGATCCTGTTCCTCCCGCTTTGAACTAACTTTTGTAGTTTCTTGTACAGATTGCTGAGGTGTATGAAGATTTTTAAAGCCTGCCAAAAATAATTTTCAAAACTGTCTTGCAGTGTACCCACGTGTGTGTTTTTAAACTGTAAGTTTATTAATGTATGTCTAGAAAATTAACTGTACATGCACTTAAACATGTTTAAATATGTTAATTTAAATGGGAAATCTTCAACGTGTCCCCCCCTGCCCCCCTTCTTGTTTCTCTTCGCTGTTGCTCCTGGCTTCCTTGGAATTTTGCATTTCAGTATGTAGTCTTAATTTTGGAAGTAAGCCTGATGTCTTTCCAACTAAACTAATAGAAACTTGTCTAAAGAATAACATTAGCAGATATGTGGACGAATGACTCAACACAGCATTTGTGAGAGGAGGTCACGCTGCTCCACTGCTGTTTTTTCAAAGAAGTTGGTTGGTATGAAAACGAGGAAGTTTATTGTCTTTTTAGATTTCCAAAGGAGCATTTTTGAGGGTTATTACTGACCTCTTGCAGGGATGCATTACTGCTGACGCCATGCTCTCAAATTACTTATCACAGCACTGAAAAATCAAGTGACCAGCGTGACAGTTTGGCAGTGCTAACAAGTTACTCGAGATACCTGCAGCAATGGCAAACTGCAAGCAGTTCCACGAAACCAGGATTCCCTGAGAGACGATAATTGCACTTCAAAATAGCAAATGGGGTCTAACGTACCTAAATTTAAAGTGGCCCATAGCGGCATGGGAGACGCTATTCTAAGTTAATACACAGAACTGGTGGCCTTGAACTCAAAACAAGTACTTAAGATTGAAAACTTTTCAGTATAATATATGGAGGCCAATAAAATGTGGCATAGATGGGGTGAACAAGGATTTATTGTTCCTTGTGGGGAACATTACCCTTTGTAAGGGGTGGAAATATCAAATCAGTAGGTGGCATGTTCAAACAAACGAAAGAAGGTGGTTCATAAGGAAATATGTAGCCGAGCTGCACGGGTGCCAGAAGTGTGGTGGATGCCAAAGGCTTCCACAAAAAGCAAAGAGACGAGCAATGGAGGAAAAATTCATTGAGCTCTATTAAATACAAAGACACCCGAGCTGGCTCTAAAATGCACAAATGTACAAAAGGCTAGAGATCATAAGAGTATTGTAAGAAATATCACAGCATTGTTTCATGTTACACATATGAAAAGCTAGATCTGTACAAAAATTGAAAGCATTGTTTCTTTTTCCCACCCTTACCAGCTGGTAATAGTGACTGAAGTTAAAAATGTTAGTGTTGCTGGGGGTTTGCCAGTACTTCAGTAAGAGTTTCATGTTTTGGCATAGCGCACTTTAATAATTAATCACTCTTGACACTTTAAATTGCTAATGATATTGGATAGGAACCTTTTCAGTGAACTTTAAATAAAGGAAAACGATGTTTTAAAATCTGAGTCAGCTTTTGAAACAGTGCTCTAAGAAACCTACAGCTCTTATCAAAACGTTAATTTTGTCAAACCTATATGTATTCTTGAATATTCTGAGAATAATATAGTTCAGGGTTGTTTCTGTACAATATATATGCGTATAGAGCTGAAAAACAGGGATGCTTGATTTTTTTTTTTTCAGTTTGTACATTTAATGTTACAAAGAGTCTGGTCTTACTCCCCACGTTAGGAAAAGCTGAACTGTTCTTAATGGCCAGATTAAGAAAAAAATGTGACAGCTTATATTTCTGTATTTTTGGCTGGAATTTTGAGTCTGAAATGACAAACTGAAGGAAGATTTCATAGAATACAACTGCTTTGACTGAGCTACTTCAACTTACAATAACTGGCAGGTAACAAAACAAGCTTGCCTCGCTGGCTGAAAACAATGAAGAGTCTAAGAAGATGAGGGTGGGTCTGAGTGCAATTCAAATACAGATATGTATAACTTTTTTTTTCCACAGTAGTACAAAGTAGTCCTAAAGAGCAGTTCTTCTGACAATAATAGAGGAAACTTTTTTGAACACTTTCACTTTAGTTGCAGGGATATCCATTATTATTTGTATGTGCTGAATTTGTATCACATTAAAAAAAATAAAAATATAGATTTCCTGTATGAATTTGGATACTTCATATCAGAAACACAAAAATGCACTTTTTCTGCAAGAAAAAACAACATTCTACTCATCTTCTACAGTCATGCAAGAAAAAAGAATCCTAGTTTATGACTCTTGTTGGATGATAAGCTATAATAGGTGAGGGAGCTGATGTATAGCAGGACCTTAGGCCACTTCATCTTTCCCTATCTTCCGTTTTTGTGCTGTGCTTTGCCACAGTTTCCTTCCATTCAGAACATGACACAGAGTCAGAAAAAGAAAAGCAGATGAATTTGAGAAGAGTAAGGGGCCTGGCTTCCATCCTGTTATAGACAGTACATTAGGACACGTCTGAAACTTTCTTCCATGTAAAGTTTTGTATGATATTCTTGCAGATCACAAATCTTCATCTGCTTCACATATATGTAAGTGTATGTGTGTATATATATCTCTCTCCAAATATATTTGATGGTGACGAATATGGATGTTCTGGAGAACTAAACCTCATACTTGGTATACAAGGGATGGGAGGAAAGTTGTAAACAAACTGTTAAGTGCACCCAAGATGCATTGACTCTGGCATCCTGGCAGTGTTCTATTTCAGACTCTTTCGGCCAAAATATAAGCTGCGTCTAAAAGCCTGGGCTAGACAAATAAAAGCTGCTTTTGGCCCACCCTCCAACCAGTTTGGCCATAAGCCAGCTGTGGTTCTTAAACCATATGGCCACATAAGCTCAGTCACAGAGCTGTGCTAACAAGCTTGTCATCCATAGCAGTTCTCCCTGCAGTGACACCCTGGAAACTCATACGAAGTTATTCATCCTCCCATCACTCTTTTTATTCTGCTCTTCCCACCCGCCCCTGAGGCACTACTCCTTTCTCGAATGTAATCTCTTTTTCTTGTTTGTGTGCACGTACCTTTGCATTGTTAGGTATTAAAAAGCATGCCGTTTAAATGGACCCATTGTGCATCATCCAGAGGTGATCTAGACTGCTCTGTGCTTTATATCATGCTATTCTGAAATGCTGGATGATCAGTCATCTTAGTTAACCATCCACAACTCTTGTTAGGAGTAGGTTCTTTTTATTTTCATCCAGATCATTGCTAAAGATTTCAGGTGTTAAACTGGAAAGGATGCTCTATAGATGCTGCTAGATAGTCCACTTGAAGTTTCATGTTGACTGATTTCTTTTGTTTTCTCTTCAGTTAACTAGCTTGTAAGCTATTTTACGTGTTCTCTATGTATCTCTTATATGGAACAAATGCTCCTGTTAGTAAAGAGGAGAGAGAAAAAGAGAAGCAGGTTTAACAAAGAAAGTGACATGGAACGTATAGGGGTACTTGGTCTGGAGGTTTTGGTAGAGACTAATAATATCACTTTGGTAGCTGTGTGCATCTGATTATCCCTTTTATCATCAAAAGCATCCACTTCAAACTTATGTTTTATGCATTTCAGCCCATTTTCTCTACCTTGAGTATACTACTTTTTTGTGTTATCTGCAAAATAATTCTGTAATTACTGTAGGTGTATGAATTTGCTCCCAGTGTTACTTATGATATTTTCCTTCTGCCTAGGGCAACTGTGAAATTCTGCCATGGTGACTGCAACTTTGCTGGCACTTTTTGTAACCCAGTGCTCATTGTTAATCAAATAGCAGTTCCTCAGGTGTATAACAAAACAGTCCTCCTGTCCAAATACTCTGTCATATGAGTGTGCATTGTAACTGCCTAGCAACAATCTTTGCCTGTTGTAGACCAAGCCTGCTGTGTCGTTCCTTGGGAATGTTGTGTAGGAACCAAGATGAACGATAACTGTATTTAATAGTTTATGTGGTGTGCTTTGTGAAGCATAGCATATATAAGCTTGTGAAATATTTGGTCTTATTCCATAATAAGAAATGTTCATTTAACTTCATTGCATTCCTTTTATTTCCTTCCCCCCTCCCCACCCCCGACCTTGTTTGTCTGACTGGTTATAAATGAGCTGTTTAGCTACGCAATTTCCTTAACACTCTTAAATTTGGATTATCCTGTTGGCTAACTTAGTGTAAACTGTGATTGTTCACAAGTCATAACTCTAGCCTCTAAACTGACACTTTAAGAGGGCACTCTGTGTTCTTTTATCTTTTATTCAAGAATTTTGGAGTATAACTGTTCGGGACAAACTTGACTATTTATTGTTAATTGCTTTATTCTATTTTCTGGAGCCTTCAGAATAATGGCAAAAGTTGTTCTAAATAAAGTAAGATCTACTTGGGATTCTCCGGTTTTTTTCTGTCTGCCTGCAGGGAGCAGCCTGTGCTCTAAGTAGGCCATATTCTGGTTCTGTATAGGCCAGATTCGGGGGGGGGAGAAAAAATATAATAAAAATCATAGGAAGCGGGTGACTCCAAGGGCGATTTCTCAATAAGGTTGAATTCTCCTCTTTTTCTTGTGACTCAGTAGTGAGTTGCAGCTCAAGTACTAATCCTTAAAATTGAAAGCTCAACTGTTTAGAGGTGGTGTTAGCTGTATTACAAGAGGATTATCACAAAGAATGTCACTGCACAGTGAGCCTATCGCAAGCCACTCGAGCAAAGCAGGTTATAGATGATTTTTCTCTAAGTAGAGCTCAGTTGTAAAAGTTCACCAGGAGCTGCTTTTGTTGTACAGAGTTACTAAACATCTCTAGAGCCTTTGCAGTAGTGTTCTTGAGCATGTGTCCTCCAGCAGTTTTCCACAGTCTCTCTCAGTTTCTCATGAGCTTGGGAAAAATAGAAGTTACTTAGCTAAGTTTAAAGGGATGCCCTTCCTTTAATATGAGAGAAGGGGAGCCAAGCTCCAACTAAGCTCTGGGAAGATACGATGTCCTCCTTCCCAAAGTATGCTACAGTTTTATTAGTGGAATATCTAGGGGAAAACTTATAGATTCCTTCCTTCAGAGTAGAAAAGGGACATTCCAAAAAGGGATGGCATAAGCAATTAGCAGTTGCTAAAACAGAGCATCTGGTTCTGTTAAATTTACCAAGTAACTATTATAATGATCTCAAGTATTAATTTGTTTAAGATGATACAAATGGAAAGCTACTTTCTAACAGGATGCTTAAGTTAAGAAAATGATGTCAATCCTGCTATAGGGAGGCCTCCTCCATTTCGTCAGGAAGCAAATTACTACCTTGATGGCAGTAAACACAGAGTTTACTGAAATAGTGGATTTCCTACTTAAATATGAATTATTCAGTTGTGATACTTGATAACTCTACAAACTAAGTTTATTTTTTCATCAGGTATTTCAGAGGCAAGATGCTAATCAAGTTCTGTAAACTTAGTTGCAGCTACCGTCTCGTTAGTCACACAGTGCAATGAATTCCTGAATGAGTAGTCAACCATCCACTCTGGTCATTAGCCCTGCTGGGGGAGAGAGACTGGACCTAATGACTTTCTCTGTTCCTTGCAACTTAAATTATTCTGTAATTCTAAATGTTTACTTCTGTATCTAGGGTTGTCTTTAAAGAATACCTTAACAGTAGTTTGCATTCCTAATGAACATTGCTGTAGCTAAATTCATAAACACAAAATAAAGTGGCCAAAATTGAATTTTTGACACTATTCAGTAAATAGGAAATCAAACTCTTCTTAGATGAAAAAGATGTTTTGAAAAGGTCATTGTAAATTTGAAGAAAGCACAGGAAAGTCATCTGAGCGGCTTTATTTTCTCCCCAGCTCTCCACACTACCCTTTTGGTATGTTTCACGAACGTTTAATCCATGCCAAGGTGAACATACTGATGATATTTCGTCTTGCAACGTTAGGTGAAAGCTGATAAACTGACTCTTATCCATCTTCATAACAGAGGCAGAAGGATGCCACTTTTGCAAACATCCATAACTTGCTCTGAAAACCGACGTCTGACTGTCTGTCCTGAGCTGACAAATTCAGATGTGGCAAGTTTGCCTTTCCTCCCCTAGTGCTGTCTTGTGCCGGTTACATGGTGATGCACAGTATCAGAAAAATTGTTTTGTAGAGAGGGAACTTCTTAAAGGGCTTGCTTAACTGAAGTGTGATCACTGCTTATCAGCTTCTTAAAGCCTTATGTATATTATTGAGTATAAAAGCAAAAAAAGCAACTGATTTTTTTACTCCAAACTGGAAGAAACAGTCATTTCCCCATTTATGGAGATTCGTTGTCTTCTGTGAATTACATTTTACAGTGAACTGTTCCATCAGTGTTTAAAAATGAAAACTCATGGCTGAAAATGCAGTGCATCAGAACCGTTCTTCAAAACTTCATTAGTGGAAGAAATACTTAAATATTATGATGCTGTGTTGTGGCATGAGAATCAAAGTTAAGGCTGTGAATTACTAGTTGCCCACTTGAATGCTTATATGCCCAACTTTTAATTGGATTAATTGA
This sequence comes from Larus michahellis, assembly GCF_964199755.1. Lineage (NCBI taxonomy): Eukaryota > Metazoa > Chordata > Aves > Charadriiformes > Laridae > Larus > Larus michahellis. The sequence continues at coordinate 76,421,111 of NC_133898.1, forward strand.
AATTGAATTTGAAATTAGAATTAATTTAAATTAATTAGATCTAACTGAAAAGCCTTCTGTTGGAAATTAAATCACCGGCTCTTCATGTATTTCAGGTAACATTCAAGGAGCAACAATAGTGGATGCCCTTGATACACTATACATCATGGAAATGAAAGAGGAATTCAAGGAAGCCAAGGAGTGGGTTGAAAAAAACTTAGATTTCAATGTGGTAAGTAGTGTTGCTGATTAACATTTAATGCTCTGTTTAGTCTTTGGGGGCCAATTGACGACTGGGTTCTAAGATTGAAAGCGCGATGCAGGGCTACAGTATTTAGCTCATTGGTAGATAAAACAAGGCAGGAGGCAGAAACATAATAAATTTACTGCTCCACTTATACAGTTTTTCAGTCGGAGAGATTTAGATAGGTAGGAGGCAACGAGCTGGACTGAAGGAAGGAAAAAAGAATAGAGTATTTACCATCGCAAAATAAACAACAAACTTTTCAGTCCTCTAGGATAGAAGAATCGGGACACTTCAAGCATTAATTTTTTAGTTACGCAAACACTTTACACTTTTGCTTTGTGAAATCTTCCACAAATTAGACTTGCGTTTAGAGAAAGCTCCGTGCCATGCTTGCCATTTAAGTTCCTTTGTGTATTCTAGAAGAGTTGAATCCCATGAGTTAGGCTGAACTGTTGGCACAAACTGATCTGCTTTAGTCTTACGAGGCACCAGGTCATCACAAGTGCACGTTGAAATCATCCTATTAACTGGTAACTATGCAGCTGAGAGCAAAGTTCGTTATTAAAGTTTTTATTCTAGGAAGGTTCTGAACATGCAAGAACCTCTGTAAAACTTCAATTAAATTGGGAAGTCCTGGTTTTGGTCTCTTTTTTTGGTTTTTCTTTTTTTTTTTTTTTTTTTTCTTTTGTGGGCCGGGGTGTTTATTGTAACTGCTTGGTACAGAGAGCTAATGGAGTACCTCTGCTAATCAGTGTAGTAAAGGAGGAAAGCATTGTAGGCACGGTACACTGAGCACTTAAAAGCTCTTGTAGTTGACGTGCGTAATGGTAGAAACACTTTCTGAAAACAAAGTACTCTTTCTAATATGTTATGCAAAAGTCAGGATTAATTAGCTTCTCTAAAATGCTTGAGAATTAATTATCATTTTAAGAAGGAGGAGTTAATAAGAGTGGATAATATATAGTTTATATAAGCAGCAATTTAGTGTGCATTTATGTTTACATTAATAATGTAAATACAGGATATTAAACTGTGCTTCTGAGTAGTGTCAGATGTCTGATGATATACCTTGTGCTGGAAACTTCTACTTCTAGATGGTGTTGCCTACAATTTCAGGTCCTGTTGTTCATGTACTTTTAAAAATTATGTAGCCCGGATTTTTTCCTCAGTAATGCTTAAAAGCCTATGAATTCTTTCAAAATGTCTGCAATTTTGTATTCTGTTAGTCAATCAATGCAGCAATCCAATTTAGCAGATTTACCGAAACTACTTTACAGATAATACTGATGTGCATCAGGAACAGTATCTTATTCCTGATATTCCTGTAAGTAGCTGCCTTGGCTTCAACACCTCACAAAATTATTTTCGTAATACTCCGTAGTCATACAGAATTGAATTTTACATTGGCATCAGTGATGAGTGGATGAAAGTGGAAGGAGGAAATGAGAATAAGTAACTGCAACACCAACTTTAATAATTGATGTCAGTTTGTTTAATGGCTGAATTGTTTGAAGCTAGTAAACTTGTACTCTTGTTTAGTTTTCCACTTTAAATATAAGTTCTAGTTTCAAATTCTGCTTTGCGTTTGTATCTTACAGTTTGAAGTTGGAAATTACTTAACACAAAGGGCCCTCTTCTCTTTTGTGTTTAAGCATTTATTATGTATCGGGTATTACTTGACATTTTCGGCATTAATGTTTTGTACACTCATGCTTGCTGCTGTTTTTGCAACCTTTCTCCCATAAAAGTGATTTAGTTTTTAACAACTGACACACTGACATATCCTTAAGCGTTATTTCTTGTGAGTGGTATAAAATGTGTTTCTGTTTGATGTTTCTGGTCATTTCCTGGGCAGTGACTGCTTAATCAGCTTTTGGGGAAGCATGTTTGGTCTTTATTTGTGTAATAAATAGGATTAGTTTGTCTTTCCATTTAATCTTAGAACTGTGCTTTTTCAATCTTAAATTTTCTTTAAGATGTTCTTTACAAAAATAGCTGTGACTGTATTCTGTGGCAGAATCTTTTCTCTTTATATTCTATGTCAATGCAGCTAGATAAAGCAAGTTTTCCTCTCCAGGAGTTTCTAATATGTCAGATACTCATTGTACATCTGGCATTTGGCCAGCACTTGATCATTTTCATCACCTAATTGTAAAAGTTTCCAAATGTCACTTTGTAAAGTAGGCACTAGTTTATCCACATAGAAGGATTTATGGACTAAAGATGACTTAATGGGAAGTGGCATCATCTCTTCCCCTGTTAGATTTCAGTCCCTCAAGTCAATGAATTAGTTGTCAGGGTTACTCTTGTTTACCTTGCTGAAGAAAGCAATGTTTTGATTTTGAAGGAAAATTCAAGATAAGTAAAAGCCACCTTTCTTGGCAAACTTGTGAATTTTGGTAAACTTGTGAGTGGATGTGTTTGGAAGCTTCCCCTTTTGGAGTATAACACTCTTAGACTATTCTTGTTATAGCTGGAGCTGGTAGCCCTATGGTTTTATAACTGGGATATCCACATTGCAATGCTCGGAGTTTTTTTCTCTCATAACTGCTGAAATTCCTCATATTTGATACCTTGCTGAAGTTTCAGCCAAACTGAGTAGTCCTTCAGGAATTAAGTTGCATTTTCTGATTCTGTCAATATTTTAAGAGATTTAGACATACATGCACCTTTGGAAAGAGCTGACACTTAGCAGTGGGTACATCCGTGGTCTTTGCACCATGAATGTGTGCTCTGTTTTCCGTTAAATCACTTCACCTCTGAAGAGCTGTATTTTTGCTCTTCAGTTAATATAGCTGAGGGCTTGGTCTGACCTCCCCACGTGTGCTGCTGCCCGCACACCTTTTTGGCCGTGCTCGTGCATGACCCTGCGCAGGGCTGCCCTGCGCCGCCTTCTATATCAACACGTTGCAAGGGAGGAAAAAGGAGCCAGTCTTTCAGGGGATCACTGGGGAGCTTGGTTGTTTCCTAGCTACAACTATGCGTTGCTGTGTGCTGCTCTGTTTTTATTTTTTTCATTATTTGCTTTAGGACCTGCACACACACAGAGCGTTTGTAGCTTTCTGAAAGAGTTTCTGTACCACCACCCCAACCCCTGCTTCACGTTGGGGAGGAAAAAGCTATCGGCCTCTGCAGCGCAGGGGGGTAAAACCACAATGAATCCATACTTGGGAAGAGATACTGGAAGAGGGATCTTAATGAGATGGATGAAGAGGTCAGGGTTCAGTGAGTAGCAATGGAGGAGCTGAGCCACTTGGCCACAGCAGTGAAGGGTTGGGAGTTGTTAAGTACTGGAACTGATGGTGCTTCACTTTTATGCCCAGATGCCCCCCAGCCTCTTTAGGATGCGACACTAACTGATCCATCCCCCTCTTCATCCCTGCTAAACTCCTTGCACACAAAAGGACGGTCTTGCCCGTACTGCATACTGAGAACAGTTCTTGGCCTACATGGTGTCCTAAAGCTTGCCTGGGCACTGGGTGGAACAACAGGGACCCAAACCAGACCAGAAGGTGCTCACAAATGGTATGTGGGACAGTGCTTGAATTTCACACCTCGACCCACTGATCAGCCATCTGATGTGGGTGTTATCAGGCAAGACCAGGATGGGAACAGGATATGGAGCAGGAAGCCATATGCTTGTTGGGAGAAGAGGAAAATGGTTTCTTCCACCAGAAGATATCTCAAAGGTGAATTTGGATTCAAACTTAAAATCACCTTCCTTTTGGTTATTAGGGAATTTTGCTTTCTTTGCCTCATCCCTTTCTGGTTTTGGTCAAAATGAAGGATGGTGGGAAGTTATGTTTGCTCCAGTGGCACCAGTCTGTGCAAGAGCTTTGTGTGGATATAATTTAGTTGACTTCCGCTGACATTTTGTGCAGGCACTGACTCATCGTGCATAATCCGTCTCATCACAGATACCTTCCCTTGTTAACTGCACGGGATGGATCAACCTAGGAAAGAGTGGATGTTGTGCTGTGGGGAAAGTATGAAGAGTGTTTCGTATTTGTTCTTGAAGATAGGTACTAAATGAGTTGAGGAACTGCCTAAAGAGAAGGGAATGAGTAAGATGGCAAGGGTAAGTTGAGGATTGTATCCTGCCAGCACTCTTAAGCAAAGCTGTTTACCAGAGGTCAGTCAGTCACTGTATCTGATTTAATAAGCCAGCCTGAAGGTTTACTTACTGGTTCTGATTTTTGTCTTTGTACTTAGCTTTGCAGATTTGAGTGTCTTTTTAAAGTAGCTTTGTGTGCAGCTTCATGCAATGTAGAAGTTTTGCATGTAATATGTCTATTTTGAAACTAGAAGAGAGTGGAAAAAGTACAGAATCTTGAAAATATGTTTATCTCTACTGCCATGTGTAGATTAGCGTGCCCCTTTTCCAAGATCCCAGAATAGCAAATATTATTTGGATCTAAGTATTAATGCTTCCAGCATTTATCTTTAGCTCAAATCTATCAATGGTGTCGCAGTCAGTAACAGGACAAACTTTTAGAATCCATATTGTTTACTTCAAACTTCAACATTTACAAGTTTAAATGCTATTACTCTCAAACCGTAGGTATTATGATTGACTTGTAATTATATTTAACAGTCCATAACCTAATGTTCTGGCTTGGAGGCAGATGGTTTTTGGCGCTTTATTCTTGGTGGTTTTTTTCTCTTTAAGTGAGAAAATCAGAAAGTTTCCTAATATAACAATTTGCAATAGGGTAGCTTTCCTATTTAAAAAAAAGAAAAAAAAAAAAAAAAAGGGTGTGTGGGAAGTGAGAGTAAATGGACTTCAAGTAAATTTATAATGGGTCTGTGAGGAAGCTTAAGAAAGCCAGCAGTTGAAAATGGTTCTTTAATTTGTGGGACTATTTGTTTACTAGTTTGCCATATAACTTGTTAGTACACTTTAAATGCCAGACTTCAAAATGACTTGATTTTGTTTTGATTATGAATAAGAAATTATTTTGATGGGCTAAAAGAAGATCTTGCAAATTCATTATTAAATGCAGTTCTTTTGCTGCTAGCGTTGGTTGATGCCTTCAGTAACACTTTATTTTTGTGCCTGTTTAAGATGTTACAGTTTGCCATGGGGGGACTTCAGCAAGATTAAATAGCATGTTATGCAATAAACAGGCTTTGATACTTGCAATAAAAAGGTTGCTAAAATTGTTTCCCTTGTCTATGAGAACTGAGTATTTTAGCAAGCTGCCACTAAATTTCATTTGTGGAATATGAATGAAACTTTTTTTTTCCCCCATAACTGCAAGTAATTAAAAGGTTGTTTAATACAGTAGTTTAAAGTGAGCTATTGTAGTACTTTTTGTGCCTCTATCATACTCCCTGGACTGCTTGAAAAATGCTAAGATTTGGTTTTGTTCCCAACCTTTGTGCTTCAACAGGGGAACATTATTACTTAATAGCAATAATAATTACAAATGCCCCTCATTTCACTTGAAATGTGGGCCCTTTGTGTCCATTGTTTAGTCTAGAATTATGTACATCATTCAGCATTGTTCAGTGTAGGGTCCCTGGCGTTCTGTTGCACAGCTTCTTAACCTGCAGGGTAGGGGCTGTTTGCAATGGTACAGTATGGCGTGGGGGTGGGGGTGTCACTTTATTCCTTGTACACAGGAGCAATAGATGGAAACGCAGACGAGGTGACTGAACTTGTATTGCACTCTTCATGAGAACAGGAGAAAGAAAGTAAGTTTTGGAAAGAATCTGTGCAACAAAGATGACTGAAACAAATTATTTGGTAGGATTTGTGGCCTTATTTGTATCTTTATAAAAACTAAGACAGTAAGCTCTTTATCAAATGTAAATTTAGGTGACTTGGTTATTGTGAATACCTTCATCCACATAAAGAACACACAGTATTTTCTGCAATTGAATTATGAATGGCAGAGCAAGTACCAGCATTGATGAGTGCCAGGTGGAAGCTGATAGTAGATAAATAAAATTGGGTTGCATTTCAAATGTTGTGTTTATAAGTGAAAGCGACTTCCCATGAGAGAATATAGATGGAAATTGTTTTGGCCTTGGTTTATGAATTTGTGGAGAGGAAGACTTGCAGGAAAGAGATGCATTAAGGAAATGATCCAGAAGGATGTGAATACTGATTTTTTTAAAAGCTGGAGGAGTCCAATAGAAGAAGGGCTTCAGGAGAGCCCAGCTGACAGTAGTTTTGTTGTCTGAACAGTGCTTTCAATATTAAATTCAATGACAGCTGGTTGAAGCTTCAGCAGTTTAATGGTTATAGACTTAATCCTCCGGTTTATGGAAGGGTGAAGGAAGTGGTGAGGTGCAGCTGAGATCAGATTGACCCAGTCATAGGTTTGCAAATAAAACACAAATGCAGAGTAACACAAACTAGCTAATGTAACTCTTGGCACTTCGTATTTTTTCCCCTGTTTGGTAATATTTGTTGCTTTTTGAAGACGGGGCTTTCTAAGGTATAGTCAGCCTCCCTTTTTTTAAAAAAAGTTACTTAAATAAGTTTACTAGTTAAATCTGTCACGTTCTGCAGCTTCTTGAGTGTTTCTGATCTATGGTTGTTCTCTTGCTTTAAAAAAAACCCCTTATTTTAGCATTTCTCCTTGTCAAGACAAAATGTGGTAACACTCAGCTGTTTCATCCTTTGATTGTAGAGACTTGGTTATTTGCAGAGCCTGAGTTTGAGAAAGAGCAGTCTCTACCATATGTGAATAGGTTCACTTTGGTGTTATGTGTCTAGCCAGCAATGTAAAGGATGTTACATCTTTTTGTCAAAATAATTTTGTCTTTAGAAGCTAATCAAGGAAACCAGATGAAATTCCACAAGGTCATCACAGTTTTGCTCTTGCACCACATAATGTATACATATATTGCCTTTGGTTTTCTGTTTCTCTAAGCAGAGTGAGCAGCAGTCACATTTTCTCCAGATTTTGTATAATACTTGGACTGTCCCATTTATGATTCACTTATCAGAAGATCAAATAGTGAATGATAAATTATTGATCATGTGTAAGATGAAAGACTTAATTACTCATGTCCTTCAATTAACATAAAAGCCCTGGAAGTAAAACAAAAAACACGTTGTTCCCAATATGCATATCACTTTCCCAAGCCATCTACATACTTTCAGAATCCTTTATAAAAGGGAGACCTCCAAAACTAGCAGCCAGGGCAAGATGATATTGCATAGGAACAATAAAAGCTTAGCAGAGACATGTACTAACAAAGGTGTTTCAGGTATCATCGTACACAGCACATGGCCGTGCAGGCTAATTGGAGTACTAATGAAAAGACTGTAAAATTAGAGATATTATCTATCCAGTTGGTCAGAATCATCTTATATACTTGTGATCTTGCAAAAGGAAAATTGTAGTCATTTTAAAACAAGTATGTTGTCACTTCTCCTTACAGAAGTTCCATTAGATATAATGGAATTAATTCAGTCACTTCTCAGACCTGCTATGTCTGAGACATATATATTCAAACCATCATATACAATGATTGTTTGAAAGAGAAGGTTAAACTTGAAATAAAAAATAAAGTAAAATAATTCTGGCCTCTTCAGCTGGTGAAGTAGAAGCTTTGGGAAGTGCAGATAAAGATTTTTCCCATATATTTTGTCACTGTTATGTGCATCATGAGGTATTTGTGTACAGCCAGATCTGAGACCTAAATAAAAGAATAACATTGCTTACTTGGGATTTGACTGCTGAGTAGAAATATACAGACTTATTTGTGCAAACTGTATGTGGATGGTGATTAAAAATATGAAGAGAGGGTAATGATCAGGGTGTGGCATCTTAAATGCATAATGCAAAAATCTTAAAAAATCAAACCAAAAAGAAAGGTAAAGTTGGTGTAGCTGACATCTGCTACTTCTAGAAAAAGTTCACTTGTTTTAACAGACTACTTCTTCACACAAATTTTCCATGTAGAGATGAATGCTTCTTTGACATGAAATTGTAAAACTAACTGTTCTGGAAAATGCAATAATTCCTGTGCTTTCTGAGAATACTACTGGCCTGGTATAATGAGTTTTGAATAACTATGTATTAAGCATACAGCTTTCAAATCTACCATTAATGAAATGTCTGTCCATTTCATTAATTGCGTCTGCTTCAGTGGTTTGTATAAAGATTGTAGTAAGAGATGAGGATTTCAAACAAAGGTTCAGAGACATGTGCAAGTGAAGTATTGGAAATCTGATAAAGCTAAAACAATGGTTGGCTTCAAGAAATGTCCTGAAAGATCGCCACTTCAGCAAACAGGATTACAGTGCAATTAATCTTTGTGGTTCGACAGTAAAATCTTTATTCACATTACTTCAGAGTCATCTTTTTGTCTATAACTGAATTCCAGAAGCAGATGTCAGTGCACACATACTGAGCTTTTCTTAAAGGGCCTTCACATTCCTTGAAAAATAACAGTGGTTTGTGAGTGGCCATATTAAATCCAGAAAGGTAAAATGTAAGGTTCTGGAGACAAAATACTCAGCTCATATATCACTCAGTTTACTTTGAGCAATTCAGAATAAAAACATAATTTAATTTCATCCTTACAGGAAGCACAAGTGTCTGGGATGTCTGATTAACTCATTTCCTTGTTTAATACCTACCTCTTTACATCTTCAACTTTCCCGCATCAAAGAAAAATTCTTAACATGTGTTGAGGCTCAGGACTGTAATGGAAAGACCTTGAACTTCTGAAGCTGGTTCTCAAGTAAAATACTATTTATAGGAGTTTCAGCTAGCTCAAGTTCCTGGGAAGAGAAGCTGCCCCCATCATTCCTTTAATCATCCTTTCTTCAGTCAGATCAGATCAGCCTTTCTTAAGTCACCTCAGTTCTCTACAAGCTGTTTTATGCATTGGATTTAGTTAAGGTAGACTTCTTTATTTAACATAGAGTTCTTACATAGGTAGCCTGCTGAGCAGGTGAACAGCTGTATTGTCTAGCTGGTTCAGCTTTCATATCCATCCCCCCAGGTTTACCAGATATCACAACATAATAAGAAGAAATGCACAGAAAGGGCACTAGTTAAAGTTGAAGTGAATACCTGTTTCCAGTTACTTCATTCTCCTTCTTGCTGCATTCAGTGAGACAATGACTGGACACTTGGAAGGAGAAATATCAGATTAATTTTGGAAATAGGAATTAAGCCTCCTTTTTTTTTTCTTTTTTTTTTTTCTTTTTCTTTGTAGCTTCTTTCAGAAAGAATGAGTAGACCAGTATTGGGAGAGCAGTGAGTGAGGAGAAACTGCTGAGTCTTAGTACACTTAAAATAAACTTGAAAAATGCTAAGTTCTGACCAGTGCAAGACAGGAAGATAACTTTTTCAGTTTGCAGTCTTAACATATGATGCCAGGTGTGAGTTTTCAATAGGCAGATGTGTGTGATGGCTTTGCTTTGATCCTTTGAACTGTGCTTGTGTGCATAAAAGAAACTACACAGGCACACACATGTAGTATATATGAATTATATATTAATCAGAGCAATTCTGTGGATGAAATTATATCCTCCATTTTTAGAGGGGGAAGTACACAACAGATTTTAGAGGAGAAAAGTTAAGTGCCTGAGGGTAAGTGGACAAACATTGTAGCAAATCGGTGGTTTTTTGAAGTCTGTACCTTTACAACTGATGAAGCATTAAACAACTCTCTGAAATGTGTCTAAATACTTTTCCTTAATCAGAGTGCCTTGCAAACTGGAAAGCGTGAAGTAATATTTCTAAAAAGTAACCTGGTGCTGTTTTCTTCTACAAAGGCAGTTTACTAGAATTTAAAATCCATAGAAAACAGAGAGCAACTTCTTCCCTCCTCTGTAAACTGACATCTGAACATTTAAACTGGAAAAGTACAAAAACTAGCTGAGTGAGAAAAGTCGTTCGGAAGAAAATCCCACAGCTCCACCATGCATTGATTTATTTTGAATATAGCTATAGTATCTGTCAACAAATACAAGATGGATAAAAACAACTCAATAAAAGCAAGAGATTGACTGCTGGGTACAATTTTTCTACAGAAATAGAAAAATGTAAAAAGTAGTATTACATCAAAATTGCATTTAAAAAAGCAAAAATTAAAAACCTTCAATAGATCAGCTTTTCGACTGAATGCCTCTTGAGTGGATCGGATGTTGTGTAGTGGGGTAAAATTGGAATTGACTTGGGAAAGAACAAGAGAAGGTAGTGATCATGAGACTCAGATTCTTCATTTAGGTTTGGATTTAAAAAGGCAAAGAAGAATGTACTTTGAATTTTGAAACAGGTAATGGATGTATCTGTACTGCTCAGTACAACAAACCTAGTCTCTATCATTTGGCCAGTCCAGCTTGGGAAGGGCTGGCAGTGATGGTGAAAGATCATCTGCTTCCTAGTAAATACGCGTCATGATTACATTTTTATCATTAACATATAATTGACCTCCCCTTTTACAATAATGTCCATTTAGACTGAAGTAGGAAAACTCTTGGGCATTCTGATCAAGAACTTGTCATACGGTGTCTAAGAAGAGATGGTGTGAGGTGAGGTAGTGTGAGACGTGGTCCGAGAGCACTTTTTGTGTGTGAGCACTGAATCATTTGCAAGGAAGTACTTAGTTATGTGGATTTAGAGAATGCCTTATGTCCAAGTGGAAGAGATAAAAAGGTAAAAAGGATGAGGATAATAGGATATTTCGCTTAGTTGAGGAAGAGAAGGAAATACTTTAAAATGCTCTTAAGTTCAGTTATGTCGGCTTTCCCTGTGTCTTCTGTGTTTTGCCATTTACAGCTGTTGTCACTTAATACCTGCATGTATATATATAAAAAAGACAAAAATAAACAAACAAAACTGTACAGAAAAATATCGGGATAAAACTATGTTTGTTTATTTCAACAGAACGCTGAAATTTCAGTATTTGAAGTGAACATCCGTTTTGTCGGTGGACTCCTTTCAGCTTACTATCTTTCAGGAGAAGAGGTAAGACATTTCCACATGGTTTATCTAAAATATCATCATCTAGATAAGTAGGTAACTTTATTTTAATAATCTTATTTATCTAAATTAAATTTGTTTAGAACTTTAAAAATGGCTTGTGCAGCAGAGACCTGTCCAATGTGTTTTCTTGCTTTTATCACTGTTGCTTTGTATAAGTCTTGAAGTTATTACTTGATGTAAGTGTTAAATGGTTTTATTTTTTTTTTCCCTGAGTTGAAACCATACCCAGTGCATTTTTACCAGGCTTCATGCCAGAGTGTGTAATTATGAAGTTCCTATGCCATGGTAGTGGTAGATTTGGTGCATCAGGTTCCTGCTTCACTGATTAGTTTGCAGTATATTCTTTAATTCCTATAAACTTTACTTCTGTTGGCCTCACATGGAAAAGACATGTTAAGACCAAAAAGGTAACTGGTAAACCTATATATGTGAATGTCTAAAGCGTTAGTATCCCATTAATCTCTATTGCCTGTCATGGTTTCTAGAAAGGATGAAGAAGCAATTTCATCTAAGGGCTTTGACTAATGCAGTTATTTCTGTAATATATTTGGAGAAGGCTATAGTGGTACTGTGATATTTTAAATTTTTAGCTTGGCACTTGAAAAGTCTTTAATCTTCCTAGTCTAAGTTCTTGTTCCTATCTCTGGATTATCATAGTATTTTATTATAGGATTACCAGAAGTTAATACTCTTTATCCATAAGTTGAATTTATCATTGAATTTCTTTAAATCCAAAGTAATTACTGGTGTAAACTCCACAAAACCCTAAAGGTGTGTAATTTTCTTTCATATGTAAATTTCCCAAATAGTAGGTAAAGCCCTGTTTTGAACCTGTCACTTTAAATTAACTTAAATTCTATGGTGTGCATGTTGGCTTTTGTTAAAATTTAGCATTATGCTAAAGCTGTCTTAGCAGGTACTATTGGGTCATGGGCCTGACAAAGCAGTTATAAGGAGGCAACGTTCCTCTGACATTTTTATTGTACCTATCTATTTCCCATGGTCCTACCGTGAGTGTAGGTGGTATTGAAAATACATTAATGTTTTAAAATATACAGTTTTTCATGTTTTAACTGTCTTAGATTTTTCTGGAAGAAAATTTTACACTTAGACCCATTTAAAATTCGCCCTTACCAGTAAGGAAAAAAATCAAGAGGTTCTTGGTAGCTGGCTTCTTTATCTTTACTAAATATTGGTTTACTTAATGTTTCATCTTCAACTCTTGAAGGAAATCACTTGTCCTCCTACAGTAACTCAGCAACCAGAAATAAGCATATCTAAGGGTGTCTAGAATGGAAAGCTCTTCCTTCTGCGATTAAATAGTTCTATCTTTCACTGCATATCTGCTCCTTGCAAACAGGCATGAACTTTTCCAGTATAACCTATTGCTACATTTTAATTAAGCAGTTCTGACGGAAGCAGAGGATGCTTCTTGGCAGACAACAAGCTGGTAGAGGACTGCACGTGAGCCTTTACATCAAGTGGCAGTTGTCTGCCAAGAAATGCCCGAACCATTTGTCATCAGTGCTGTTGATTTCATGTATATGTTGATGGTTTATATCTTGTGTCTGTTAATGTGCAGGCTCATTTTCAATCAGTGCAGATAGTTTCTCCTAAATAACACCTAGCCATTGCTTCTCAGGCATTCCTTCACCTTTAGAGAGGCAGTTTTACCACCACCTCTTGGACTAGATGGATAGCAATACTTGTGTTCCAATAAAACCCTGTTGTACAAACGAAATGAGGAAATATTTAAAACAAAAGGAGGTATTTGACTCAATGCATAATTAAGTGGAACTCTTTGCAGTGGAGCATTAGTGACACTGGATGCTAATGTCTGTTCTAAAAATGAATGTAATGTTATTGTTAATGAAATTAAAATTGTTAATGAAAGTAAAATGGGCCCCTAAACACAAAGATGACGTGTACGATTAAGGAGGGTCCTGAGCTCTTGCAGGCTGGGAAAGACACTGTCTATGCTTGCCACTGGGTTTTGTGCTCTGTGGTAGACATCTGCTATCCAAGACAGAATGATGCTCCTAAGCTAACAGTTGTCCTAGTGGCTTGGAGACTGCAACTCCCTGTGCTCTGCCTTGTATCAGATTTGGGGAAACTTCCCAATTTGTCTCCTAAGTCATAGAATGGTTTAGGTTGGAAGGGACCTTAAAGATCATCTAGTTCCAACCCCCTCCCACTAGACCAGGCTGCTCAAAGCCCCATCCAGCCTGGCCTTGAACACTGCCAGGGATGGGGCATCCACAACTTCCCTGGGCAACCTGTTCCAGTGCCTCACCATCCTCACAGTAAAGAATTTCTTCCTAATATCCAATCTAAATCTCCCCTCTTTCAGTTTGAAACCGTTCCCCCTTGTCCTATCATTACTCTCCCTGGTAAAGAGTCCTTCTCCATCCTTCCTGTAAGCCCCCCTTTAGGTACTGGACACTGAAGCAGTAGCCGGCTGGTGCCTGTAGTAGGGTGGGATGTGGCCGGTCAGAGGACAGAGCAGCCATGCAGCGGTGTGAGGGTGCCCATGCTGCCTGGGTCTGTCCTTCTCTGGTGCTGTGACAGCTGTGGAAAGGACCCAGGGCCCCACAGGCTGGCTGCCACCACAGAAAAACCATCTTTAATCAGCCTTTAGTCCATTATATTAGTGGGCGTTCCTAAGGAGGTGGAACAACCTGTGTGCAGGCTGTTTGGAGGATTAAGCTTTCTCACTTAAAAGCTCATTTTATTCTTTATCAGATTAACTGTTTAAAAATCTTGTATTTGCTGTACACACTTATCAGTGTCCTAATTAAAGAAAGCCATGTTTCAGTAAAAGGAGTGATGGAAATAATTATTGTTTGTACTTCTGAATTACATTTCCATGGGTAATGATCCAAAGCTGCAACATATTGTATGTTCCATAATCATTTGTAAGTCTAACTAATCATGATTAAAGAATATCCTATCACACGGACTAGTTCCTAAAACATCCTGCTCACATAATAGTTCATTTAGATAAAGGCACCAAAGTGAATAATTTTAAAAATGAACAAATTGAATACTTTGCCTCTTGATAAGTGTGTGCTGCTTACTTGTGAACAGAGCTATGAGATGCATTATATTAAACTTCCTAGAATTTCTGTCTTACTAGAATTAATACGAAATGCCTAAAAGTGCTAGAACAGTAATACACTTTAAGTAACTTTTTAAAATTTATTCTATGATTGCTATTTAAACCCAAGCTAGAAAGAATTCCAGTCAAATATCAAACTTCATTTGTAAAACAGCTACAAACACCAGAAAATTTGATTTCAAGTTAAGTAACTTTTTAAGGACTGCTCTTTTTTTTTTTCTTTAAGTCCCTCATAGTTACACTATATATGAACACTTGTTCATATGAGTGCTTCCCTGTTTTCTTTCCATGAGTCAGTGGCTATAAGGGATTACTAAAAACAAACCTGGCTCCTTTAAAGCAGTGCTAGTATTGATTTTTTTGTTTGTTTGTATGAAAGCATCTGGAGAAGCCTGTAATATGGTAAGTTTAAACCATAGGAACAGGACAGATATATTTGCAAACTTTCCTGATTGTTTTGTTTAAATTAAACCTGGATTCATTAGTAGACATGATTCCTCTTCTAAGCAACATGGTATGTGATGGTTTTTGGTTTTGTACTGGAAAATAAGATGTCTAGTAAGGGAGAGATTTGTTTTACAAGTGCTTTGTGGTACTTACTAGTCTGATGTAAAATTCTGGTATACCAAGGGTCAGGAGTATTAAATGTAACAAGATTCCCTGTTCTGCAGACCCAGATATTTTTTTTTCCCCTTGCTTAAAGCACATTTCCAAATGTAGTCATATAAGGAGATAATTTGTTAACTTTTGGAGAAGGACAACACTGTGTCCTCTAACAGCAGCTAAGACCTTTCTTGGAATTCGTGGGGATGACAAACATTCTGAGGGGAACGGAGGGTCCCATATGCAGGCTGGACCCTTCCCACAGGGAGGTCTGTTGCCTCCCTGGGGCCCATGTTAAGGATAAGAGAGGTGGGTGTTGGCCTCTTCTCCCGGGTGAATAATGACAGGACCAGAGGAAAGGGTCTGAAGTTGCGGCAGGGGAGGTTTAGGTTAGATATTAGGAAGAATTACTTTACTGAAAGAGTGGTCAGGCACTGGAACAGCCTGCCCAGGGAGGTGGTCGAGTCACCATCCCTAGAGGTATTTAAGAAGCGTCTAGATTTGGCACTTCACGGCATGATCTGAAGGGCAGAGATTGTAGGTTTTTTGGTTGGACTCGATGATCTTAAGGGTCCTTTCCAACCATGAAGATTCTGTGATTATTTCTGAGCACTGTAATCTTCACTGTTGGGAATAACGGTGATACTGGTGCTGAAAGTCACAGTAAGTGTATGGCACTGCTTGTAGAGAATATACAACCCTAAATACTGATTTGACTAGCTCTTCTGGTTTACTGATAGCTGGTTCTTATAGGTACTGTAAAAGTACCTATAGGTACTAAAGCTGTGTAAAAAGGGGACTGTTTTACTTGAAGATTGGTTCCACAGTCAGGACATACATTGCATAGGCAGAAATAAAAGGAGTTTTTAATAACTGCTGTTTGTATGAGTATCAAAAAAGTAAATCCAAAATGCTCTGAAGTGAATGAGGAGCATGTGAGTTTCAGATCCAGCTGGTAAGTTCCCAGATTCCTTTGAAGCTCTTCCATTTTTTGAATGGGATGAGTAATTTTTTTTTTTCCTCAGAGTTAAAATATTTTGAATTCAGCAGCTGTTCTTTCTGCATAATATAACCTTCTCTTTTCTAGGACTAAAGATAGTTATCTTCACTGGAAGAAGTCAAAAAAAGTTGATAATGGTGTTCATACTGCCATTTCTCTCTACAGCATGAAGCACAAATGGAGAGCTTTCTATATTTTTTTTTTTTTTTCCATTTTTTTACTCTGGCAGTATATCCTGTTTGAAGGAACATGAATGTATCCTGATCAGGATGAAGGAATAAAAAACCCACAAGAAACATTTCTTCACAATAATAAATGTTGGACTTTCTGAGTTTCATCTGTTACTCTCTACCAACTGTTAATTAGAAGTAAAAAAGAAAAAAAGAAGGGAGAAAAAGAGTGATGACATATCACCTAATTAGTTTATATCTGCATTTAGAATAGGAGTTGCAGTGCCACTATTCAACCTCACTTGATCTTGGCCTGCTGTCTGACTTCAGACCTAATCATTGCCCATTTAAAGCAACCATCCATCAGTGATGGCAGCGCTGTCTTATTAATGAGGAGCAGACATGAAATAATGATGCAGATGCTATTGATCTAGAGCTGCCTTTGCCAGGCTGACCACAAAACATTGCTGACTTCATATACCACTAAAACATTCCCCAGAATTTAGCTGTAGCTATTTCCATCTGACTCTCCCCCTCTTATAGAGGTCTCCCTTCATAGAGAATATTTGAATTCTGTAAACACAAAAAAATATAATTCATCATTTAGAAATCTTCAATAGTAGGAGGGTGAAGTTTGTCACCCATACAAAGGTACTGGCCTGTTTCTGCAAATGAGGAATTTAGGTTCCAGTATAGATGCCTTAGGGATCTTATCTCGCCAGTGTGAGAATTGACTACATGTTTTATCTCCTGCTTCCTTTCACTTAACTTGACACTAATTAACAAGAGGACTTTTCCTTTTATGTCTTGGAAGCTTGATTTCTAATGCTGTTTGAAACTCCAGGCATACTGTATCAGCCTGAGCACTTCTGCGTGAATGCCACTTAACTCCTCCTTAAGCATCTTCCCAGACTGGCAGCAGAATTCCCTGTTTGGTAGAAACTAGAAGACTGCAATCGCCTGTAGTTTTCTGCAGCCCCGTTTTCAGATTTGGGTCCTGTTTGCCACCTACCATCCATCTGCTGCCACTTTAAGTGATACATCAGTACTTCAGTGGTGTCATGTTTTAGTTCCTTTAGAGCTCTGAAATGATCTTGATGATTTGTTTCATTTTTATCAATTTATAATTTTTTTAACCTTCCATATTTCATAGAATCCTGGAGTTATTCAGCTTGGAAGGGACCTCAAGAGGTCATCTAGTCCAGCTTCAATATTGGGACAGTGCATTAGGCTTGTCCTTTTAAGAATCTCCTTACATGGGAACCTGTCTGGGCTCTTCAAGACGGAACACTGGGGCAAATTTAGGTTTTCTGCAATGGCTTTGTTTCGTGCACTATGCTCTTTTACACAGGCGTGTCTTAATTGTTCCTCCTGGCTCTCTAGCAAGCTTCATGTTTCTCTTTTTGTTGTTTTTCGTTTTAACTTCAAAAACTTGTTCTTCAAAAATTACTTTTAGCCTGACTTAATAGTTTTTCATTGAACTTGTCAGACGTTATCAGTTTCTGTATTCCTTAATCGGACTTTAATGTACTTTTGCTTTTAATTACCTTCTTTATTGTCATATCAAAAGAAGATAGAAGTTATCTGAATCTTTTGATTTGAGAATCTCGTGACTCTGAACCTCATCTGTTATTCCCCAGGTCATCTCCAGGCATTTTACCCATTTGTCTGTTCCTTTCTAAGTTCATTTCAGCTGGTCTTCTTGATTCTCTTTCCAAACTTAAACATTACCAAGGTCAACCTTTCATTTATAACAGCATTTTGAATTGGAGCATGCGGCCCCTCTTAGACAGTAATATGTCAAACTATAAGTCAAGAGCTACTTTTTCTCTTATAGACTCTGAGTTTCTGCAAGCAGCTGTCATTACAGTGTATAAAAGCATGGTTTATATCTGCTCTGATGTAGCACTTAACAGCCTACTCGGGGGCAGAGAAGGATTTAAAATCTCCTCTGTTTCTCGCAATCACAGTCTGTAATCCCCATTAGTATTTCAGTCTCTTCACCACCTTTAATAGATCTAACACTGTTCTCTTTCTGCGCTAGTCGCATCAAAATGTACTACAGCATCCCTGTGGATTCACATTCTGGAGATAACCTTGACTCCTAAGATTTTCTTTGATGTGGACTGTTCTTCTGCTGTTCCAAGCAGACTGCTCTTCAGTCTTCTATTTCTGTCTCTTAAGTTCCTGCGGTGCAATTATACTGTCGCTGTTGATGAAACCCATCTCCGTTAAACAGGTTCCCTGTACTCCAGAAGCTTCCTCGTTCCTAATACTTCTGTCCCCTTTTTCCCAATGCTACTTGCTGAGATGCTCTGTGCAGCTCTGCCTCTCAAGATGGCCCCACACATAATGCTGAGGAAACATCAAAGAAGGGTAACAGAAATGCTGATTTTTCAGCCTAGCACTTAATTCAAATTTTGCTTCTTGGTTTTCCTTCTCTTCCCTCTCTGCTTTGGAGGTGCTGATACCATGACTGGGCACTCTTACTCAGCTCAAGTACCTGAAGCCTTGTGGAGCCTCTGCCATCTGTACACCAGGCACGCAGTCAGCTGCCATCACCAGCAATTTTTGTGCCTCATAATAAAGACCCTGGGGCTACTCTACTAACGTAAAGTGAAAATAGTGGCAATTTACATTGATTCAGTGAATTGCTGTCTGCCGGAGTTCACCAGTGGGTAGGTTTCTCTTTGAGATGTCTGTCATTGGCGCGAATATCCGCAGCAGGGGGACAGAGCAGCTATGGTGATAGCCTGCTGCAGCTGCCACAACTAAGCCTAGTGTGAAACCAGGAGCCAGGGCCCCGATTTTGGTCTGAGAAACATGAGTTTAGAAATCTGACCTGTACATAACCACATTCTTCGCTTTTAGTGGTTTGTTTCCTTTTTACATAACTGAAAGGCATTTCTTTCTGGAGTTCTTTCAAAACAAAAAAATAATTTGGCTTCTCCCATGGCAAACTTATTTGACATGTGTTTGCATTCCTCTGTTGACTTTAGAAATAACTAAACCAAAAAGTTCTATTGCTCATTACATTAATTTTAACTGAAATCCCTGCTCGCCTCCAGACTACTGTAGTCTGGGGCTAAAGCTGGTAAACTTTTGGAAAGGAGAATGGATGATAATGAGAGCTAAGTAATATCTGATTGTGATTGTAACAGCTGGTGTGTTTGACATGAGCTTGTGAGCTATATTATTAAGTAGAATTCAAGCAGCTGAGAGGGAGCTGGTTTGTTTGTTCTGAGGATTTGGCTCTCAACCAGCTCCTGCAGTTTCGCTTGAGTGTGGTTCTACAGAACAGTTGGAGAGGGCATGTCTACCAGAAATACTAGTGTGGGGGCTTTCCTTTTGCGCAGCAGCTCTAGATAGACCCGAAAGAAGGATTCTTTGCATGTGGGTTAATATGCTATACAGAAGAAATGTTATGCTATTAACAGTCTGTCCAGAGTCACCATGCACCTGCAAAGGAACTCAGTCTCCAAGACATTTGTCTCTTTCGTTTATCTCAGTGTTCAGTTCTGTCATTTTGCAGCACTAAATGCAATTGAAACAATAAGGAAGAATAAAAGGAGAGTAAAAACATATTGCCTGAAGAGTTAGTGGGATTGTTCTGTTCTGCAAATTTAATTGAAAATGTACAACGTATGGTTAAATATAGGGTTCTGTGGAGCCATTTGCAAGCAGCGGTGAGATTCTTGCAAATATACTATCCATATCTAAAGAATAATCCTTATGTATAATTTTACAGCCCAGAATTTGACTTTTTTCTGCAAATGAAAGCAACCTAAAAATATCTCAAGTCAGTGCTGACAGTAGGAATAGATCAGCATTAATTTGCCCCCCTTTAATTCCAGGCTATGTAAAATATTTGAGAAAGTATATTCTCTCTGTAGATGTATTATAAAAATTCAATTAGGTGATAAGTAGTAAATGTTACTGAATCATCAAACTGAATTTTTTCCCAGAAAAAGTACAGGTAAAAATAATGTATACTTGCATTTTACTCTGGGCATGGAGTAACTCTTCATTTCTTCATCTAAATCTTTCACAACATTTAGCTAGTTTATGTAAGATTCCATTTTGTGCTTTGTCTCCATAGACAGTCTGATCCAGAGGTCATTTTTCATTAAGTCGAGAGTTAAGTAGATGATAATGTCCTCTCCTTATTAGCTTAGAGAAGATAAACCATCCAGTAGATTCCCGTGTTTTTCATTCTGTTGTCAACTACTAAGGTTCCCAAATATGACTTTAGCAAAGAATGCTTCTACTTTTGTATATTTTTGCAAAAACTTAAATTGCTTCTATTAAAGAACACGTAAGCATTAATTAATTCTAAGTACTTTAAATACGAACCAAGTGAATAGAAAATTATGATGAAATTGGCAAATTTCCTCATCCAATTTGCCATTTGAAGGATCAGATTAGAGATTTGTTACAAACCACCACTTTGTGCTCAGGACAAGTCCTGCTGCTTCAAGCTAACTGAAAATCATTGAGCAAATTGAACGCCTAAAATCAGACGCAGACATCATTGCTGTTCTTGCATGCCCTTCATGACTTCAGCAATAGGAACAGATAATGGCATCTTTGCTGCAGAAGAAGTAGATACCCTTTTAGTCTCCTTTGGAATTAGCAGTACATCTTGCTCAGCAGATCAAATCTGAAACAGATACAAACAAGGTTCAATGGCTTTAAGTTTGCATGAACTCTTGGGATCAATTTATGGAGAGTGCTAATTGGCCAGAATATTTTTTTTTTGGCAGGATCTATTGCTTGCGCTTTTCAAACAACATAAATCTGAAAGATTTGAAAGGAAAGATAAGGAGGGGGCTTTTTACCAGATCCATTGGAAATTGCAGGAATCCACATGCAATTTGTGTGCCGTTTATTTGTAGAAATGCAACAGTTGAATAATGTTGATAAATGTTGTGGTTGATAAATGAGTGCAGTTCCTGTCTCTCCTGTGCCAAACGCTTGCCTCTGCCATATGCAGACTGTATTTGCACCCTATGTGCAAATGATTGAGAAGGAATTTGGAAAAGATGTTCACATGAAAAATCCTGTGCCACTTCCAGCACAACGGATGCCAAGGGGAATTTGGGTTTTTGGCAGGTGTTTGCCCCTAATCAGAGCTGTCACGAAGCATTTGAAAGACAAATCTTTGTTTTCCTCAAATCAGTGAATATAAGGGTTCAGTTTGCATAGGGCTAAGTGCAGAGAAATGGGCAAACTGCAAACTTTTCTTAAGCCAAGGACTGGCTTAAGAATGAACAAAATCACTTCCATGAATATTTGAAAAGTGAAAAAGAGGAGTAGTATATAGTGACAGTGTTTCATGCAAATCTTGCTTTCTTTCCTCAACGAAAAATAGTTTAGGATATATTTAAACAGCGGATCCAGTTTCTTAGCTCACTGCTTACATTGCAAGTCTTTTGTCAACAAGTAATATACTTTTGTATTCCCACAGATGTTAGATGGTCAGCTATCTTACTGTTTAATTTTCTGTAAAGTGTAAGATATAAGAGAGGTCAGGAGGTGGTAAAATATTCTGAAGAACTTGGATTCTGTTTGATGTGTTCAGCTCTGATATTTTTCACTTAACACCTTTGATTCCTTACATTAACCCACCTGACCTTGATAACTCCTTCAAATAGTAGATAGTTAAGACAGTATAGTATGAGGGGACTCTCGTCATTCAGATACATGAAGGCTCAAAAGCTTATTTTAACATCCAAAAAAACCAACCTTATGTAAACTGACAAAACTCTAAAGCAAACAAGGAAAATCATTCCAGCAGCAGTGTCACTGGAGTAGAGTCAACCTTCAATTAACAGAAAGCAATCTTCCTTCTGGCATCAAGGGCCAGTTCCGTTGTTCCTTGTGATTCAGATGCATTGAACTACCGAAAAGGCTCTGTAACTAGTTAATCTGAAGAACTAGATGTGTCTGGTTTGTTTCTTTTTTCAGCCTTTAGGCAGTCATCTGCTTTTGCAGGCTAAGCAAAATAACACCACCAGTTGTTTTTGGAAGCTGGTTCAGTCCAGTTAGTGCTTTAAAGTCATGTTGTCCCTTAAGGGGCAAGTTGTCCTTAATTTTTGCAAGCTCGACTAGATAATTTTGCAGTCCAGTAGATCCTCAGGATCATCATGTGAAAAGGATACGCTGTGAACTTCATTCTCTTCCATTTTTCTTTGAAAACTCTTTTTTATTTTCTTCAAACCAACAGCTGCAGAACAAAGTCAGCAGCTCACAATGCTGTTTCTTAAAAGATGCTATTTTCCCCAACTTGTTCTTAAAAACACTATTCATAGTGTACAGACAGTTCCCATCTTTTTCTCTTTATCATGCAAAACCAGTGAATAACTCAAACCTTCTCATCAGCATTTGCTGCTTGTAGGGTGCCTCTTACAAACATCCTTCAGTCTATGCTCAGTCTTTTTTCTCCAGGGTTGCTTTTATTTGCATTTATATTCTAGAGGGAAGAACAAATAATATTCCTGATTCCAGGCAAGATCAATAACTGCTGAGATGCTCTGGGCAAACGTTGCCACACAGCTGCAGGAGACTGTGGGGATGGTGCTTGGCACGTCTGGGCAGACTTACTCCGATCTTAAATGCCATCAGTCTTTCTGATTTGCTCGAAGGTTGTGTGTTAAGTTAATATGGTTATTAACTGACCCAAGGCCAAAAGTAAAGACTTATGGGGATAGCGAGAAGAACTCCTTGCTCAACCTGTTTTCTCTTGACGGACTATGACAGTTGGTGGTAGAAGTGATGAGTGCAGCTGGTGCTAAAATGCCCCTTTTCTAAATCATATTTTTAAGACCTTTTTTATATCTAATTCCAATTTGAAATTACAGTTAAGGTACTATCATGTTTTAATTAACATACCATTAAATATAAAAATAATGTAGTGAAACCTCTGAAGTATTCTCTCTAGGAACAGCTATGTGAAGTGTTCGGTCAAACGGTAAAAACACTAAAGCCCTGTCATGAGTTTTGGTAAAAACAGAGAGAGTTTACGTGACTGTCATGTCTTTTTTTTCTTTTCCCCTGCTCCCAACGGGGGAATGAAAAGCAACGTAATGATACCTGTATATGCTAATATGCATACTTGAAATATTTATGACTACTTCTAACCATTATTTCCTCCAAATATACGCTGCATTCAAAAATAATGTTAATCTTTGGGGAGAACATCTTATGGCTGTTTAATTATAGGAATGATTTTGAGGTTTAACTCTAAAAAAAGTTTTAACTGCAGGGAATTCAGAGAAGCAGTTGAATCTCCCATAAATTTATTACTTGCTGGCAGCACTGCTCTTCAGTCAGAGCACTTGTTTCTGACTCTTAAGAATTGGAAATGTCTGCTTGCCTCCTTGTATTTCAGTCACTTTAGTTTTATGGCTTGTCCAGTAAGAGAAATAGTCTTACAGTAAACAGAAAGGAATTGAATTAGTCTGCCTGATGATTTAACTTGCAACATAAAAGCAGCTTCTTAAATCAGAGTTCTTCTCTCTTGAAGCCTGCCATTTGGCTTACATAAAAAGAACTAGAAGAGAGTTCACATTTCTTATATTTAATTTAAGGAAAATACACAAGCACTTTATTTAGACTCATTTTGGATATGTCCGTTATTCATCAGACAAGTCAGTGACTGTTGTCTTTCAGAGAAATCTCAACCATAAGAAAGCAAGCGCTGAGTTAAGAAGCCATCATCTTCTTTTTCTGCTATACAAAAGAAGTTTTTTCTTGTTACATTAGTTACAGAAAAAGCCATTTGAGGTCTTGTGGAGGGAGGAACCTGCAGAGTATGCTAAATTTTAACTTGTTGCTCTCCCCTGAAAAATAACTTTTTAGGAATGCATCAGCACCGCTGGTAGTGTTACAAAACTCACCTGTCATGGAGTCCAGCTAAGCTGTTTGCACAGTTGCAAACCCCGGGCTGAATTTACCCAAATGGCACTTTCTGTATCCCATTGTTTTTAATGGAATTTACCAAAACAAATGAAAGAAGTAGTTTCTATGATGTTAGTGGTAGTGACAGTCATCAATATCTACTTGTAATCTCAAAGACCACTGAAACGTTAGGGCTGGAACAGATAAAACTCTTGGTTCCTTTTCCTTATATATAAAAGTGAAGCAGAAGGAGTCTGTAGCTGCTGGTGCCCAGAAAAAGATCAATGAGAGAGTTTTATGATCAAACGGCTTGTTCCTAAGTGATCCGTGCTGTAAATCTAACAGAGGGACGGTTGGCACTGTCTTTGTACTTGTGATCATTGTACTTTTTAAGATATTTATGATGCTTCCAGTATCTGAGATCACAAAATCTGGAAATTCCTGTGTCGGCTTCAATCCTAGTATAAGGATTAAAAGAAACGCTTTACTGTTTAAACATGGGACAGCCTTAACATACAACGTTAATTTTCAGTGAATACTCATTATATCTGATACATATTTAAAGAGTAGAAGGAACACTCTAAATGAGTAGTTTTTAATTTATTATTCTTGTATCCATGAACACATGAAATTAATTGTCAGTGGAATTGCCCATGCAGGAAGAGGAACAGAGGATCTCTGGTGAAGGACACTAGAGTAAACTTTAATGCAAATGAGACTCCTTAAGCTTTTTGTGTTTAAGGAAGACTGTGTAAAGCCTGGAACTCTGTGATTTTATGCCCAACATCATGACTTGTTTTTAAAACTTTGGTGTTCAAACTTGACAGTTTGGATTCTCATCCTGCTTTGTACCTTGCCCTAATCCTTTTGTCACCCGCATTGCATGTAGTTTGCTAGTTATTAGTTGTTTTTGTTGTTGTTATTATGAGTTTACTTCTTGCTTCTTTCTAAAGGAAGACACTGCTACATTACAAGAGGGGATTCATGTTGATAAGTAGTTTCCAGTGTCTACTGAAGCTATAGCTTGGACAAAATTCACTTAGGACTAAACTATGACACTGCCCTGTACATGCCCTAATGCTGTGCCACAATATATGTGTAACATTTATATAAAACTTTCAGCAGAAACTGAAATGTAGGAGGTTCCCTCTGAACATGAGGAAACACGTTTTTACTGTGAGGGTGACTGAGCACGGCACAGGTTGTCCAGAGCAGTTGTGGAGTCTCCATCCTTGGAGATATTCAAAAGCCATCTAAACACATCCTGGGCAACTGGCTCTAGGCGGCCCTGCTTGAGCCAGGGTGGTTGGACCAGATGAGCTCCAGAGGTACTTTCCAACCTCAACCATTCTGTAACTCTGTGAGTTTTCACTCACAGCTTCATGAAAACACAGCCCCTTGGCTGTCTGGAGCACTTTGTGTGAAAACTGCAGGGAAAAGGAAAACTTTCCTTTCTCAGGGCATGGCACTACCACTGCAGACCCACAGCAATTGCTCTACAGCCATAGGAATAACTCTCTCCAGAAGGAGCAAATCCTCAGCTGGCTGGAGGAGAGCTACTCTGTGCTACCTGGACTGAGGACATTGTCAGTATAAATTTTAACCGTTTGAGGACTTGTCTGTGAGAGATATAAATACCTGACTTAAAATACCTGTGATGGTGTCAGATTGAGCATATGTGGTGATTCAGGAAGACCACCCTTTTGAGGGGGACCAGAGCAAGAGGACAGAGTAGTTTGGTTTGTGTTTTTTTTTCCATTGGCTTGGCAAGGTGACCAGGTTTGCTCTGCAGGTTCCCATAAGCTCGTGGTTTGTTCAAGGAAGATGGCAGAATATGGGAGATCCTGAGCCTAGGACCCTTTTGATTCTCTCTGCTGAGACTTGTTTCATTAAGCTAGTATTCTGATGTTGGAGTAAAATATTAAAGTCAGCAAATGAAGTTAGACAAAAAATAATGATCAGAAGAATGATTAAAGTAGGCATACCCTGTTCACACTGTTATACTTGTGTATTTGATAAGCATGATTTAAAACTCTTTCCATTGACAGCTGGAACAAACTTACAAGTATCACATAACACTGGCTGAAACAAACAGCTCTCCATTTTCTGTTGAGTTAACATTAAAAAGCAAATAGAATACCCTTTACCTATGCAGAGTGATTTTAGCCTTTTCTGTGCTTACCGTCGTGGACTAGGAGTGAACTTTAGAGTGAAGGCATCACTCTAAATCACTTAATGATATCGGAATTAAAAGATACAGTTGAATTTACAAGGCCAGGAATGAATCTTCTGTTAGCACTTTATGCTACATTAACTATGTAATTATTGATTCACCATGCAAAGTTTATTAGGGTCCTCCACCCCACCCCCTGCTTTCACACAGATGGTGCTGCAAATCACCTCTCAACGGTCACCTGCTTGAAAGGAGAGTTTCATATGCAAAGTGCTATTCTTTGTTTAGATACGATAGCTTGCAAGACGTAAAATGAGGCAGCTATTTAAATTTGTTGTTACAGCACTTGGGCTGGGTACACAAGATTAAATAAAAAGAAAATTAGGAAGCAGATGCTTGTGGCTTAACAGAGGAATTGTGCTAAAAGATACTCTTCATTACTGGTGGATATGAGTAATTTTACTAAGGCAGCTGTTTCCTTAATCAGGAAAAACACAAACCTCTAAGATGACATCCAGATGTTTTCTGTATCGCTTCACAAAATAATGAGTTTCCATTGTATATGCCATATTTTTAATTCCATTCGTATTTACTTATGACCAATATATTTTCAAATAAATGTATCAACCCCCTTAACTGTAGAAGACCCAGAGTGCTAAATATGTGACATGCTTTGTGCTCGTGACATCCTTGCCTGGTGTTAGTCTACGAGTTGCTTTTGGGACTACAGTGTCTCTGACCAGCATCCAAGCGTTTGAATATCAGACTTGTGCAGGTTTTAGGGGCATTTGGTTTGTTGGGGATGGGAGGGGTTTTCTTGGGAAGGAGTTTTTTAGTGATAGTGTCTGTTCATATTTTAGATGTGCCATTTTATGGTGCCTTTTACAGGGCAGGACATACCATAGTGTTGATACATATATAATGGGATAACATCCTGTTCCGGTTATGTGGATATCGGGTAAAAACAGAGATTTAAAACTTCCACTTGCTCTTAGGTGTGGGCTCAATCCTCCGTCCCGGGCTGCTGACAGTTTTAATGCCTGCTAGCTTGCCATCTGCCCTTGCTAGAAACACATGCTTTATTTGACTGGAGACCTGGGATTCCAGGCTTTCTATTGCTGACAGGACGCAAGACTGGCATCTCAAATCTTTGACACCGATTTACTGACACTGAGCTGTTTCCTAATTTACTTACTTATTTATTTGGGGTGGTGTGTCATTTCACAGTCTTACAATTTGAGCGCAGCTTTTGTAGGCGCGAGCCTTGTTAGCTGTGGTTTGGGCCTCGGGAGCCAGCTGCCAGCGCACAGTCGATCTGCACCTCTGCAGCAAATCCAACCCATCACTCGCTGGGCATGCTCTGCATCACACCTCTGGAAAAATTAAGGCTGCCCTGAGTTTGGGGTGAGGAATTCTCAAAGGCTTTTATACCTAGCAAATTCCTTTTATAACAGGCAATCGTTGAAGTTTCTTTACTACATCACCACCTTTTCTTGAATTATCGCAACAGAGAGATTATTAAATGGTTGGTTCGTGAGCTTTCCGGCTACTAATGGCTTGTAGCTAAGCTTTTAATTGGGCAAGTATACATAAGCTTTAAAAAAACTAATGCTTTCTTGACATTAGTAGATAAATTAGCAGCTACTTTTTTTCTTGCAGTTTAAAAGTTCTTCCTGTTAAATAGTTCTTGTAGTTTATGTCTGTGCAAGCAGTCTTAAATACACATGAATAGGGCAAAAGGAAATAACTAAATATAACTGGAACAAAGCCTTCCTTTATGATTTTTTTTAATTATGCAGTTATTCAGCAATCCCTTCCTTCATTCCAATTTTAAAGTGCAAGTCAGATGTGTATAAGTTACTGTACATTAATATTTCTTTGGTTTATGCCTTGCCTTCTTTCTGCCAGTTTGTACCATTTATTACTGACCTTCCAAAAATAAGATTTTCAAACACAATATATCAATTTAGAAATTCTTTAGTTCAAAAACAACTGAAGTAATTACATGTGTTAGCTACTGCTGATAACTTGAGGGGTTTTGTGCTTGTTGCTACGTACATTTGGATTAAATCTGGAAATCTCTCACTAATCCAGTTACTTCCATTTGATTAAGTTCCCTACAGTCTTTTCTGCAGGGAGGGACTCTTCATGGTACTATGTGATTTCTTTGGTACAATAATCAGCTAGAAAATAAAATTAATTTTCTTGCCATCAGTGAAACCATAACAAAAAAGACTAATTGAATAAAAGAAAGGATTTTTTAATTTACGATTGGGTTGGTTTTGTTGTTTTTGTTTTGTTTTTTTTCAAAAATGTAATCTAATTTTTGTAATAACCATCTTTTTAAAGTGGATTTGCTTCTATGAGCTGGTGACCAGCGTACTGGATTATTCTGTAAATGGCAGTACAAATCTAAAAGCCTACCCGTGTTTGTTATTTCCTCAAGTTGTGAAAAAGACACGTACTGCTCTAGCAGTTTGCAGGTGAGATAGAGTTGTGGCACACAGATACCAAAAGCTGCCTGAATCTCTACAGTAAGGTTATTTGTGTACTTCTACAGTCACGATTTAAAAAAAAAAAAAGAGGAAATTTATGTGCACCTTCCTGAATCGCCACCGTCATCTTGGGTGCCAAGAGCTCTCGCAAGGTCTGAGAGCACTGATGCCTGCTGCTCTCTCCGATGTGTGCAATATAAGCTTTGGATGTCCGTGCTGAAGAGCTCACTATAAATGCTACCTCGTGGCTCTTTCAGCCTTAGGTTGGGAGAGAAACTCCTCTTTTTACTACAGGATCTGTATTTTCCAGGCTCTCTCTCTCTTCACTGAAAACCGTTTGTCTTTTAACACGTTCCAGCCCAGCGCCGGATGACGGTAGATGCTGAGCAGGATTGTGGGAATGGCTGCAGATTGTCATTATTTTTAAATTAAACGTTCCTCCGGCTTTATACAGCTGTGATATTGTTTATATGTGTGAGGGAGAGATTTCTACGAAAACTAGTGCTGCTTTGAGAATTATAATGAGAGGGGAGCATCTGCGATTATTTACCAAACTAAGTTTTGTTTAAATTTAGTCCTTTTCCTGGGATTTCTGACAACTCCTAACTCCAAGATGCCCCTGGGCTGTCCTTTGTTAACAGCTTAACTTGTGCTCCCTCTGCCGGTATCCCGATGGGATAGAAACCCGGCCAGTTGCGTTTTGCTAATCTCCAGGGAGGAGGTGACTTGTTTAAATTCTCCATAAAATAAAATGCTGCTCTGTCCAGTCAATATTCTCGTGTGAAGGTGTAACAAACCATGCTTTGTAAAGGAGCTAAAGCACAGGTTTTTGCCTTCACTTTTATGTGCTTTTATGGAAACAGTGTGGATTTAAATTTCCAGCACATCGTCAGCTCTTCACTGTCCAGGCTGACTACGCCTGGGATGCCCCATTGGTGGGTTTGGCTCAGGCAACGTTGGATACTTCAGGGTGTTTAGTGCAGAAGCACCCCCTTGCCTCTGTAGGGAAATTTCCCACATTCAGCCAAGCTTCTGAGCTCCGGGTTGGTGCAACCCCAGAAGAGCCAAGCCTGCTCCGCTCGGCCATCAGTGACCCTCTGGTCCTGGGGACTGGAGGGAGGCCTATTAGTTCCGAACAAAGTGATACAGACGGGCACAGGTGCTTTGGGTCCAACGCTATGCCTGCAAACCAGAAAGCCTTCCCAGAACTCACAGTGCTGAAGATCATGATGCTGACTCAGGTGTTGGCGTATGTAATCAGGCTGATTAGCTCTGGCTTGTCTTTGACCCCTGTAGGTGTAGCCTCAAGCGGAGCCACTTGTTTTTCATGCACTGTCCTCTTCTGTATCCCAGTAGGAAGCCATGAGGTTGGGTGCAGCCCTGGGCTGGAGGTGGGTTCATGTGTTGATGTGGCATTTCACAAGTGCTCTGCTCAGGTCTAGCGGGAGCAAGGCTTGCCCAGAGCTAGCAAGTTGCCCTTGGACCCAGGCTGTTTTCTGGGAAAAATGCTCAAAACATGCTCTTGGCACTTCTGGATCTAGATGTACAATAAATACGACTAGAGCTGTGAAGATCCTAAATGAAGTCCATTGGGCTCCTTCTGTCAGGACTGGTTACCACATTGACAAGACTCATTGCAGTGCTTGTTTCCAGAAATGTTATTAACTGTCTCCTCACCTGATAGAACAGATGATTCGTAACTGACTTATCTCAGTCAGGAGTAAGTGAGGACTAACTGAAATTAAACTCAAACCCACCTGCTAGTGTCAAGATGACAGTAACTGTGAAACCAATAATTGCTGCTAAATTAGTGCCAGCAGCTGGGTAACTTATCCAGGTGTCATGAGCGCTGAAAACATGTTATAGGAAATGATTTCAAATAATATGATACTGAAGTGTTGTGTCATTTGGTATTGGAGATAGTAGAAGAATTCAGCTTGTGGTATTTCAAGTATTCTGGTATTTTGGATGGAACACCACAATTTTTGTAGCGTTTCTAATCTTTCATTGTAAAAATAAAACAAACGGAAGCATAGCAGAAATATTGTATTGTCTTTCAGGGAAGAAGGTATTGGAACAAGTTCTTCTAAGGAAGTTCCCTTTTGTTAGCAGATCACTTTAAACCTAAATCAACATTTGTTACACTGAAAGGATTTCTACTCAGTGTTCTGAAGAGCAGCAAAGCGGCCTGTCCCTGTTCATTTTTCTGCTCTCGTTTTCTGCTTTTGCACTGAAATATTAATTCCTTACCCTACTGGGAAAGGCAGTCAGGTACAGGAAAGCAAGCAATAAATCTTACTTAGTGGCTTGTCAGTTTCTATCTGTAAATAAAAACCAAAAATGAAACATGCTTAATTTGACAGTATTAGAAATGTGGAGAAAATGTCTTTGTCAATTGAAAAAAAAAAAAAAAAAGTAA
Organism: Larus michahellis; assembly: GCF_964199755.1. Taxonomy (NCBI): domain Eukaryota; kingdom Metazoa; phylum Chordata; class Aves; order Charadriiformes; family Laridae; genus Larus; species Larus michahellis. The sequence continues at coordinate 76,452,175 of NC_133898.1, forward strand.
AAAATAGGATTGTTTCCTCCAGTGTTAAAATTTAACTTCTGAATTCCCTCGTCTGGAGGACTTCTTAAGGCAGAATTCTGGCTGTTCTTTAATTTATTATATTGTACCACGTTATGGTCTTTTCTGATTAGACATGCGTCATACGCAATTCTAAGATATTTCTTTGTTTCCTGTGTTTTCTTTTCTTCCTGATTAGCAACAGCAATTAAATCTATTATGAGGTAGTCTAACATTTTCAAAGGGGTTTGTCATTGAAGCCAGAGGAAACATTTTTGTTTATCCAGAGGAGATAACATTCTTGCACTATAATGAAAGCCAGTGCTTACCAGATGATAGCTCTGGTCTTAGCCCTGCAGTTGCTTCTTTGCAGGCAGATCCTCATTTCTCTGTGGGAACACTGTTTTCCCTAATGAGATTTGATCATGGGCACAAGAGTCTGCAAAATCTGATTGATTGTAGGACTCGGTCTTCTAACACGAGCAACACAGTTCTGGGTGTATGACCTCTTTTAACAATGTCTTTTAGAAGAAAAAGACTTCTTCTCTAAAGCCATTTAAAAAAAAATAATGACGAAACACACTTTTGATGTCTGCATGCCACAAGGTTGTGTAGAGAAATGCGAGTAGCTGCTTTAAATTAAGTGGGTACTTGGAAACTTGGTTCATTAAATTCACAACTTCTTTTTCATCCGTCTCTGTATCCTAATTCACATCCAAAACCTCTACATTTGCATCAGGGGCACAAAGTAAGCAGAACCTAAAAAAAACCCCATACCCAAACTGTTTTTCTAGTAGTGCTTCGCTGAATTAAGGAAATTTTTATTAGAAAAAAAATTACTGTGGGAAATCTGCCAATGGAAGTACTGTATAGGTAAATGTGGTTACTTTCCTTACCCTTTTCAGTGACAGTGCTAGCAGTCCTACTAGAGTGAAAGGTACAGATTGAATGACTTTTGGTATTGGGAATCACAGTGTGCATAGGTACGGTGCTGTGCAAGAGCACGCCTCCTAGCAGCTTGTGCAGTGGTTGTGTGGTAGGGGACATTCCCTTAGTTTGTTCTCTCTTACGAAGACCACAAATACTTAACACGGATTGAAAAAAATAATTAAGAATACCGAATGGAGTGAGAAAAATAGCGTTTTGCTCCTTGGCTTGGTATGTGTGTTGCCTGTGGAATCGACAGAGTAACAGGAAAGCCGAGCGTGCGCAGCAGTGAGGTGGATTTCTTGGTTACGTATTACAGGTTACTCAAGATGTTCTTCGAAGAATTGCTGGCTTGGTGTAATGGTGGTGGTTGGAGTGACTTTTGTGTTTGTAAGGCACTTGAGACTGGTAACTCAAAGGACAGTGAAGGTGCTGCTTTACTGAGTATTGAGCTAATTTTAACTAACAATTCATAGCCTACTAATATAAACAGAGATCTCCATAGAAAATGTAGTAACTCTGTCTTCTGTATAATCTATTATACGACTATAGTAAGTGTCTAATTTGCTGTAGTGCTAATTTTAATTATCAGTAGGACTGCAGAGTGTGAAGGAGTCCGTGTACTTATTTCACAGAGGAGTCCTATTTACGCAGGACCTTCCAACAGTGAGAATCAGTATCATACTAGTTTGTTAGAGATCTTACCTAAGCCTTTTAAAAAACATTAATAATACTTTGAGTTTAAAAAGAAGGATTATCTCACATCCAGTATCTGTCTTCTGGTAAAAATTAGGTTTGAGAGAAATGTTTGAGAAAGCATTTAATATCCTACCTAACTTGGTAGAGTTACACACCGATCATGTATTTCTGACTGGTTTCAATTACCATTTTCTTTCCTGAATCACAGTGCTTCAATTAGATACTACACTACAATGAAGAAAATTATTCTATCTGAGTTAAATATTAATACCATTTTTAGTGGTTTGGTTGCTTTTTAGAGGTAGCTATAGTACTTTTCCTCTGAATCCTCAATTTAAAAGAAGGGATGGATGACAGTGTGGCTTAGTCATTGCATCATCTGATGAAGGGACAGGTGATATGTCAGGTAGATAACTCCACAGCCCCTCTTCCTTAAAAAGTTTGCAGTCTAGATATGATACAGCAGCGGAGCAAGTCATGGAGGTCTTGGGAGTAGTTTGTAGACTTTTAGAACTAACATGAGAACTAATGTGGAGTGAAGGGTGGGTGCAGGCATGGGACTGTGACAGCTTCTGCCTGGTGTGATCCAGTCGGAGTACTTCGTGCGAGTAAGGCTTCATTACTGCTGGCTGAGCATCCATAAAGAGAGGCCAGGAAAAGTCCCCAAGCCTCTCAAGATAACCACTGGGATGGGAAATTCTGCTGTGGATCTTTTCCTTTATTATATATAATGTGTCTCGGTTTTGTGCTCTGTCATTTCTGCCTTTACTCTGTGCATCTCAGTAATGGCTGTCATACTTTGTGCTTACCAAAAAATGACTTTGCTGAGTGATAGTGGGGAGAGATTAGGGCCTGGCAAAAAGTTGAAATTCATGTCAGCAATAGAGATATTAAGTAAAAGTTTCTATTGTTTCTTTGCTTCTATTATCTGAACAAATATCTTACCCTCTACAATATTTATTTCTTGTCCAACATTAGAAGTTTCTGCAAAAGAAAAATACGCTGAGCATTGCGGACAGTGTGCGCAATAATCACAACCCCTGCTTTTCCTAATGTTATTTTTTAACTGTTAAAGCTGCAAATTGAAAAATAAAGTGGTTCCTTTGTTAATCTTCACCCTTTCACCCTTGCTTTCAGAGCATAATTTTGCTGAGTGAAGTTGCTATTTATTGTGTTCAGTCATTCAGTGTTTTATTCTTGTCGTTCTTGCCGATGCTGTTCTACTTAATAGATAGTGATTTAGCAGTCAGTTGTTCAGCCATGTTAAATTAGCCCTAGAGATAAAATTGGATAATGTCCATAGTTGATTTTTTTTTTTAAAAAACTTTGGAAGGGGAAGGAAAATCACTAGCATGCATTAATAATAATCTGTTGAAATTCTCTTGTAAACAAGAAGTGCATCTTCACCTCAAGACTTGTTCCAAAATTGTATGATGGTTTGAAAATATTTTTTCTTTTAAATTCTCTGTTCCTAGTTGCCTACTAGGAAAATTGTTTACTACATTGGCAGAGGTGTATTTTGGACAAGAAAGAAGTTAGAACGCCTGGCTTTGCTGTGTGTTCTGATGTTGGTGTTGAGAGCACTATCCTTGCCAGAAGTGAATTACATTTTCCTTGCGTATCTGTATATGGAACAGTATTTCCGTACTGCTTTGTATCGGATGTGTTTGTTTTTTCATAACCATTATTTTTTACTTCATTTCCATAAAGTAGGCAATTTTATTTTGAAAGAAAGCAGGTTGTTAATTTATAAAAGAAATACAATAGAATTTAAAAAAATATGTGAGTTGGTAGAAATATTTGAAAGCAAAACATTATTGCTGTACATCAAAATCTTAATTAAGACACTAAAATGTTACTTTTTTGTCCAGAAACAAATATTGTAAAAGACCTCTTTCTGAGCTTGCACGTAATCTTTTTAATGATGAAGGATTAACACAGCCTGTAAGGTACAGCAGTTATTGAGCCTTGCTGCCACTGCTATGCTTAAATATGTATGTGCTTTTTGAAAGGGAGATGTCCTTGAGTACATATGGCACCTTTAGCCACATTTCATAACATAAAATATCCACCCCCTTTTACATGTGGCAAAAGATAGGGTTTTACATTGCACAGCAGAAGCTTCTACAGAAATTTGGGGTCCCTGTGCGCCCATTGCTTGTGAGGGTCATTGTAACCTCTCTCCTGTTTGTACGTCAGTGTTTCAGGGCAGAGGTGCTAAGGTAAGCGGGTGAGTTGATCGCACTATATGTTGTGACAGGCTGAAAGAGCAAAGCATAGGTTTGGGTTCAGCAGACCAAAGTGGAAAAATGTGGCTGCGTAGTGTGACGAGAGCTCCTGGTGGGGTTACTGCCACTTGCTCCTCTCAAGGAAGTCTATTAAGAGATAATTATGTTCTGCACCAACTGTTTCTCAGTGTCCCTCAAGGTTTTAACCCTTGGGGAGACTGAATTATGTACTGGATGAAGACCAAAAATCCATAACCAGTTCTCAGCAATTGGTACACAAAATTGATACACAACCAGTAAACCAGAAAGTCAGAAATAACGTTGATTATGAAGGGATTTCCAAGCAAATTATTTTCCCTGTTGCCTTGCTTCAAGATTCTCCCAGCACTCACTTGCAATCCACTCAAAAACATTTTCTCACTCCAGCTATAACTTGACTTCAAATTACTTAACCTCCCTCAAAATATCTTGTACTGTAATTGTAAATCTTGGACTGTTGTCAGAGAAATCTTGAGATCTGTGTCATACAAAGAGACTGTGGGGTAATCTGGAGCTTCTTTGTGGTAATGTGATTATCCCAGAGTTTCATATTCTCTCCTGATCACATATCTTTCAATAATAAAAACCTTTCCTCAAAGTGGCTTTTAGAAAGTGGGGATTTTATAAATTGTATTTTGCTTGTGTGGGAAGAAATTTCTTCACTACCTTGTTTTGACCAGCAAATGTCTTTATTTATGTATTCACGTAAACACATATGCATTTTTTTTCCTTCTCTGAAAATTTGCTGTACTGTACTTGGTTACACCGCAGGATGGATCAGACGTATGAGTTGATTTCTAATACATAAATAAATAAAAATTCATCATAAATATGCCTGAGGGGAAAAAAAAATGAATTGAAGGGAGCCATTATTAGAAAGAGAGAGCGATGAAGGTGACTTTGCTATTTTGGCTACTACACCTGGGATAATCCCTTTCAGTGTTGTGCAGAATCCCAGTGTAATTCCAAGTAAATAGGCCTTGAACATCCACATATTGAAATCTCTAAATAGGTTTCTATATTTAAGTTGGAACAATATTGCTTCTAATTAAAAACTCTCTTATTAGAGCAGTCAGTGCTCGAAAAGTCAGGTTAATGTAACCTGGGTTGAGCTGGCACTTGAAGGACAGCAAAATCCTTCTAGCTTTGTAACTATTACTCTGCACGTAAATCTTCCTGCTGTTAAACTCTTTAGATGCTAAAGACCATTTAAGTCTCAGTTATCTGTAGTGTTATATTCCAATTTTTTGATTAATCATGGCATTGATACCCATTTGGGTATAAGCCAGCTGAGTCTGTAAGACTGTGGTGCTGCAAAAGTACAATTTTTCTTTTTTATTTTGTTGTGTTGTTTTGTTTTGGAGAAGGGGAGGGGAGGGGATTGATTTTGCCGCAGATAGTGCATATTGGCCATGCAGCACATTGGCAGAAGGGCAGGCACACGGTGATCCAGCCTGGTTTCCCAAGGCACGCTGGGCCACCAATAATAAACCTCACGCAGAGCAAAGGCGGTGTTCCTGTGGCCACATCCCCACCACTTGGGGAGGACGTGTCCCTTGGGGCAGGGAGCTGCCTGCCAGCCAGCCTGGATCCAGCAGCGCCCGGATGATGGTCTCCATCCCTGACCCCAGAGCACCTGGCAGGCACGGCGGGGAGTGCACAGGCAGCTCTGCGCACACAGGAGTGCGTCTGGCCGCGCTGATGTCTCTGGCTTGACGCCAGTCGTGCCAGATGCAGGTCATCTGGGCATCGTCATCGCATGATCCTGCTGTGTGAGTTCTCTCACGTCACTGTGGGTGATGGAAAATGGGTTGTGCTACTTCGTTCCTTCGACGTCACTCTGAAGGACACTTCATTGTGCTGAGATGACACACTATACGCACAATAACGATATTATCTAAATTAATTTAGTGGGATAACACTGCATTTTCCAACACTTTGTTTCTTCTTAACTTCCAGGTTTTCCGAAAAAAGGCAGTGGAGCTTGGAGAGAAATTACTACCTGCTTTCAACACTCCCACTGGGATACCTTGGGCATTGCTTAATATTAAGAGGTAAAACAACTGCTTTTTGGTGACTACAGCATATAAAAAGTTATGTTGAAACCATCTTTGTCATAGGACTACTACAACTGCTGCACAATTTTTGTCTTTCCAGCTAGGTAAAAGTTGACATGAGATACTTGGTTCTGCAGTTTAAATTAGGAAATTTAAGTAGATATATGTTTTACGCACTAGAATACATATAGAAATACATTCATGCACCTCAGAACTGGCTGGTTTTTGGTCAGTTAGTATGTCGCTAATCACTTTTCCTGAAGTCCTTCATTTCTTTTAGGGCTGTCATACATAGGGTAAGGGCCAAAGGACATCTGCTACTCTGAAAGGGTAAATTTTCCTGCCGCTTTGTACTCATATTCTTACCTGTTCTCAAACGTGATGTCAGCATTCCGAGAAACAAGAGTAATACCTGCTACAAGTGACTCGCTGTTTTGCACCCTCTCCCGAGGAGTGGTTGTGCTTTGAAGACAGGTGCGTGGTTGCTGTAGGAGATGCTCTCCTGGAGTCACTCTGGCCTCCAGTATCTGACTCCAGGCAGATCTCAGCAATTCTTTGCACTGTCTGGGGAAGAATATTGAAAGTTACACCTGGGCGGTATAGCTGTGTATTGGCAAGGACACATCAGCTTTCTTCATCCTGCGGATAAACCCCAGCACCACCTAGCACGCAAAAGGGAAACAAGGAGAATTTCACATGTGTGTGTGTGTTGGTGTCATGTTGTGGTTCTTTGCCTGATTCCCTCCTTGACAGTCAGCGTCTCCCACTGTTGTCTGCTTGATCTGTATTTATGGGTACATCTTTTCCCCAGAGCGGGACATACACAGGTGCGCTTCCTTGGTTGGCTGTGTTTGCTTCAGTCTTCCCAGTAAACTGCTCAGAGCCAGACCTACAGAGCCCCCTGGTACGTCAGTTCAGACAGGTTTATCTTCTGCCTCCCTTTCAAACACAAGTGAGGTGGGAGGCAAAAAGCACCTCTGTGTGCAGGAGAGGGAGGAAATTCACGCCTCCTGAACTTTCTCGTCGTTGACGGGCCTGATTAACTTCTGCCTGGTGATGATCCTTGGACTTTGACTGGTTGGTTACATGCACGCTAATGATCTCTTCTCAACAGACTGTAACAACTTCTGCACAAGTTCAGTAGCACAACAGCTGGAGGTTTGTTAGTTATTTGTTTTTTAAGCTGTTACAAAACCTTATGTTATATGGAACCCTATTCTAAACCTACGTAGTAGAAGCTACGTATTCTAAACCCTATATAGTATGTGTTAAACGTATTTGAGGTATTTAGGCTAAAAATTTGTCTTATATGTAGCCCTTATCTAAATCTGTGCTTCTCTACTAAATATATCAATGGTTTATGCAACTAGTGCAAATTCTGTGTTTGGTCTTTATGGTTTTGTCATAGAACCATCTAGGTTGGAAGGGACCTTCAAGATCGTCGAGTCCAACCATCAACCTAACACTGCCAAAACCACCACTAGACTATGTCCCTAAGCACCACATCTACCCATCTTTTAAATACCTCCAGGGATGACGATTCCACCACGTCCCTGGGCAGCCTGTTGCAATGTTTGATAACCCTTTTGGTGAAGAAATTTTTTCTAATACCAAGTCTAAACCTCCCCCGGTGCAACTTGAGGCCATTTCCTCTTGACCTATCACTTGTTACTTGGGAGAAGAGGTCAACTCCGACCTCTCTACAACCTCCTTTCCGGTAGTTGTAAAAAGCGATAAGGTCTTCCCTCAGCCTCCTTTTCTCCAGGCCAAACAACCCCAGCTCTCTCACCTGCTTCTCATAAGACTTGTGCTCTAGAGCCTTCACCAGCTTCATTGCCCTTCTCTGGACACACTCCTGCACCTCAGTGTCTTTCCTGTAGTGAGGGGCCCAAAACTGAACACAGTAACAACTGCTGTGGTGCACTACAAACGTCAGCCACAGCCACTACAAGGCGGTGAGGCAAAAAGGATTCATTGCATATCTGGCACTGAAGTGAAAGAGGATCTTTGCTGAGATAACTTTCTTTAGTATGGCAGAAAAAGTTACATTAAAAGCTGGGTTCTTGGTTATTTATTCTGAATCCTTGCACATCTGCCTAGATTTGACCTTCAGTAGATGACTCTTCCATAATACTGTGCATAAACAAATAACGCTGTCATCCAGGCTTAGGAAATGCTAAGCCACTGAAGCCTGCATATGTTACAGATCTAATACGCCTCATTTCTGATCAGTATTTTATTTGATTTTATTTTGATTTATGCTTCAAATTGGCAAACACTCACAATAGATTGTGGGTGTCTGGTTATTTTTAAATTACTATTTTTGGATTAACAGATGAGCTGGATGTTTGTTTCACTATGCAAATGTTCTTCATAAAATAGTTTGTTTTCTCTGCTCGTCCTGTATAATCAAAGCCAGACTTGCTCTGTCCTCGAGTGCCTCTGTGTGTAAACTTCTATATGTACTTTTGTCGGAGTGTGTCCTTACATACCAAAGGCATCCACCTGAAGTCTTGTACTCTTTTTCTTCTCCATTGTTTTTCTTCTCCATTGTTTTTCTTCATCCTGCGTCTTTCCTCACAACTTAATGTCCATGGGACATTTACTGCCTTATTTGTGGAACCCTAATTATGGAATATATTAAAAAGTACGCTGTACTATTCTTCAGCTAAAACTATTAGCCAGTTCTCAAGTGTATTTGTTTGTAAAATTTCCTTTTGTCTCCGAAGTACATTTTAAGTATAGATTGGTCGTTTGTACTGGGATTTCCTTTTCTCTCTTTCTAAAAGTTTCAGTTGCATTTCCATATTTCTGATGTTCTTTATATTGCTCTGTATCTTCAGTTCATCTTCAGCATCTGTTTTTCACTTCTCCTTATGCTGCCAAATCTGAAGTTCCTGTTATGGCTCAGCACTGCTGTATAGCCGTTGTTGAGTATTCTGGCTGAAAACACTGGTATAAAAAGAGAGGCTAGAGAAGGGAAATGTGTATAAAGCAGTGGTGGCTTGGCAGATAGGCTTGAGTCTTCTTTTTGGGGACAAGGAACACAAGCTGGCAATGCCACTTTTATTTATTTACTTATTTATTTTCCTCCCTCACCCAAATCCTTTGTTTAGATATTTCGTCTTCAGTACTTGTAAAAAACCAACTATAACAGCTACTTAAAATACCACTAGTTCATGATCCTTTTTTTTTCTTCTCAGTGAGCCGTGACAATCTGAATTCTTCTTGTTAAAATTTTCATTTCCCTTTCTCTCCAAAATCTTCAAGCAATTTATGACTGAGCAATCAGATTGCTTGTGTATTTCTGCAATATGCCTCTCGGATTTATAGAAATAAAAAAATAATCTGAAATTATAACTCTAAAATCATAACTCTCTTAGTGAGCTAAATAATCTTAACAAATACCTAGCTTGCATCATGTTCACAAGATCAAGTAACCTTTTTAATGTATCTATTTAAATATTTTTACCCATGTAACTATTAAAAAGGAAGCTGTATGGAGCTTGTGTTTATGGGATGACGCCCAGCTGTGAAATACAGGGAAGAACCCAGATTGTTGTTAGTCTATTGGATCAGTCAGGAATAAACTTCTTCTGAGTATAAGATTCTGCACATTATTTTTTCTCTTTTGGGTGGAAATTGTCTTTATGTCACTTTTTCCCCCTTTGAAAGCAGACCTGTATAATTTTTTAGTCACTATTAGTTCCAATATGACCACGTTACTACTTTCTAAGAAGCAACCCAGAAGCATTCTTATATGAAAGAATATATTTTCCATAAAATGTTTGTTCTCTATACATTGACCAGTTGAATTGTTGTTTTAAGGTTATTTATTATCGCTTGTGTGCTACTATGTAGTAATACTGTTAGACATTAAGGTGCCTGGCTTTTTATGAAAAATCAATGTATCATATAACCTCTAAGTGCATCGGAAACTTTAGAAAATAGTTATGCCTTACCTTAATGAAAAAATTTTTGATGGCTAAAATAACGTTTTTATTTCTGGAACCAGAAAAAAACAGAAGTGGGGTTTTTTTGGGTGTCCAGCCTGTTTGCAAATGCTGTTGTGGCTAAGGGGGATGCTGTGCTTGTTCCACTGGCTCCGTGACAGAAGTAAATAATGTAAGCATTTATGGATATAGGGACCATGGGAAGTTCTGTATAGAAGGAAAAGCTATGAGGTATGGGTGGAGTGGATCAGAGCAGGGAAGCGTAACAAGTCAAAAAGGAGGAGTTTGAAATGAATTTGGTTAATTTGTATTAAAATCAAACCACAGGGAGTGATAACATTTACTCAATATAAACATAAAATGTTTACTGTGTCAGATGTCAGCCTAGGGTTTTTTGCCTTTATATGTTAGCACTGATTATACATAAATGGTGGACTTGAGTTGAATTCAATATTACATATTTTAGGAATGAGATAGCAGAGGAATTGCTAAATTGTTTGAACAAAGTAGTTACTCACTTGTAGGCAACAGGATGGAAGTGACGAAGCTACAATATTTATGCTATTGGGATGTTGTCAGCATGATTTTAAAGCACGGTCCTCTTTTGATGTTTTTTTTTAATTGTTGTTTTTTAAAATGATCACGTTTTGTACAGAATACTTAAGTTATGTCACAGGCCTTTCCAGGCCTCAAAGAGTTCAAGGTTTGAACAAAAGTTTTTCAGAGCTACTGAGCCCTCAGAGCCACTGCGTGGATTCAAAACAAGAAAATACACCCACACACAGCTTCAAAAAATCTTTTTTTCTCTCACGTTAGTCGAAAAAAAGAAAATAACAAGGAAAAATATGCCCATAATTTTATATTTTGAATGCTTTAGGTTTTACCACCAGCTGAGATTCCTGTTCCATGACAGTCGCGCTGAGCATGATGGCTCCCCACACACACACACTAGTCTGGCTTGTCCAACAGAGCCTGGCAGCTTCCGCAAGGGATTTTATGCTAAAATGCCACAGTGTCTGCCAGGGCGACACAGGCACAAGTGTTGTTGTCTCCTGGGGCACATGGTCTGGTATTTCAGAGTACTGGCAGTACTTTAGGTTGCAGGCATTTGAAGGAGCTTATCTGTCAGCACCTTCTGCCTAGGAGGAAATGTGACTGATAAATCAACCACTGAGGTATGAAATGTTGATCTTCAGACAACAGGAGTTGCTTGAAAATATTTTAAAGTTTCAAAGTAATTCCTCATTTCAGAACGTGTTCAAGGTCACATGTGCCTAAATCACTTGAGGAATAGATGGCCTTCAAAATGTCTTTAGTGTCCTACCTCATGAAAAGAACTCTAGTATTCTTAAGAAAAGATGTAGATTTTAGTGTATGACAGAACAGTTCTCTGAGTTCTGGGACTTCTTCTAAAACGTTATAATCAATGCACTTAAGGGTATATTTCTTTATCACTTGTAAAGGAATCTTAATGCTTTGGGAAAGTTTGAAAATAAAAAGAAGAATGGATCCAAACACGTAAATTCAGTAAACCTTTTGGACATCTTAATTCCCCTGCTTACACTATCAGAAATGCCTGAAATGTGAATGTTGCATTATTTTGCAAAATTTTCCTGAGCATCAACTTGTCTCTATGGTATTATTTTCTGTAACAGAATTAGTGATTCGTGCTTTTACTTATTCTAATGACTCAAAAAGCACTGTCTTGCGGAGATTCAGTCAGAATGGCTAATTTAAGTTTTATGGTTTGCACTATTAACTTTAGTGTCTAAATTAAAAAAAAAAACAAAACAAAAACAAAAACAAAAAAAACCCAAGAAACTACAGAGTTAAATAAAGCTTATTTTTCAAATCTGGCTATCTTTGGCAAAGATAAACCTGTTTTTTAAAGGGGTCATAAAGAGGAAAGGCTTACATAGTCTGCAGTTTGTCATTGTAGGACCATGCAGAAGTTGTGTTTACATGGGGTCTTTAATTTTAACCTTTCTGTCTAATTTAGGCATAATTTTAGAGGAAGGAATCAAAACTATCTTAGAAAAAAAAGGAAAAAGTAGTGTAGTTTGCATGCTTAATAAAGACTTTGTATGTGTGGTTTTGGCAAATGCTCCACCCACCGATGTCATAAAGTGGAAATAGTAGCAAAAAGGATTTGGATATTGAGTTAAAGACAGAGATTTCCCCTGTAGCAAAACAGGCCAACTGAAACCAGACTTTATCCTTCAGACATTTGGATCACAGTATGGGTTTGTATTACCCCTGGATGCAGAGATAAATCCTAGCTGAAATTAACCTATCTGAAAATTATTTGTCTGGTGTTAAACACACATTTTGGGATAGAATGATTTGCCTTCTAGGGATACTGATCTCTTTCCATTTGCTAAAGAAGACCTTAGGCAAGTAATTGTAAGAACTAACTTTTTGAATTGGGGATTCCTAATTTATAAGTAACCAGTGACAAGGATGATTTCAGCAAATCTGAACATCTTTTGTGCACTGCCATTTTGGGTGCTGGTTAACCCACTGATTCATTGCGTGATTCACAAACAACTTTACATTTCTTCAGTCAGTACTGGATGCAAAACAAACTTGGAAAATTGGTTTTGTGTTGGGGACATGTTGATATCACGATGTTATATGCCATCCAATTAGCAATTTCATTATTTCAGAACGTCACAGTAAGCAAATTGCTTGCCATGTCTGTGTCTTATTTGAAACGAGTAGCCTGTTCTGCATTGCATGACAAGTGCTTTATATTCAACAAGAATCAAATGAACTATTGTAAAATTATAGTTCATTTAAAAAGAACTAACTGCTTTCCTTTTTTCCTTTGGGTTTCTATAAATAATTTTTTCATGGTCACATAAAATTAAAAAATTGGTCTGAGAGTGTTACTAAAATTAAGATTTTCTGATTGTAGGTATCAGTACACATCAGTGCAATTTTCAGGATAGATATTTTTAACTCATCATGGTGTCTGATTTGCTATTGAGCGATGCAAAAAATCTTGTTTTAAAAATATCTGAAAAATTCCATGAGATAGTTCAAGGAACATATCTGGTTGGGTGGAGGGGGGGGAAGGGAGGGAATCCAAGAAAAATATTATTTTGGTGATAGCCCGTAATGTTAAGCTGTATTATTCAAACAGCAGCTTCAATTCAATATTGTAACGCTGAATTTGTGTGGGAGGCTGCCCTCTGGCAATAACGCTGAAAGGATTTGGGACCTATTATTGCTACTGCAAAATATCTTTCTCAGTTCAAGTGCTTTCTTTATCCCCAAAGGAAAGAGATTCTGGTCCCAAATTCTAGGTTTAAACACTAACTCTTTGCCCCAAGTTTACTAGTGCGCTATAATAGAGTACGAATATTTACAAGTTCATAATTATCATACTTCTTGTCTGTGTAAAACCCTATGTGAGTATTAGTAATGTGATTCCTCAGCATAAAATGTATGATTGCAAACACTTTATAGATCTCTGTGGTGATAACAATAGATAGTGTTCTTTAATAAAACATAAGAAGCTTTGTGCCAGACAGTCCCACAGAAGCCAGCTGGTTACAGGAGGGTCTTGGTCTTCATCGTTTTTTTCCCCCTCCACAGCAGACACTGACTTCAGGGTTATCAAAACCTTCCCCAGCTATCACAAATTTTTGTTTTGATGGCTTAAAAAGGATGGAAAATGGCTTTTCTTTGTGTGTCAATTATAAAGAAGACATTAAATTTTTCTCTGCTGGAAAAGGGTGGGACTTGAGTCATGGTCGCCTATGGTATGTACCAATAGGTGACATGTACCAACCAGGTACTTAAAATTTTCTACTAGTCCCTAGAGTACTAGACCCTCATTGGAACACAGTGACATTGGGTGGATAGTGACTAGTGTGAGAAAGTTGCATCAGATCCTCAGTCTGCTTCCTGATAGTTAAAACTGCTCTTGTTCCCCGAAGAAATCTGCCTGCAAGATTTGGAATTGCATTTATTGAAAATAGGATTTCATAAATTAGTATATAGACGTTGAGTTGCTTGTGCTCTTGCTTTAGCTGGGTAACTGCTGCTGTTGCTTCAATATTGGCAGATAATTAGGAGTTATCTGTATGATGTACTTTCCCGCTGACTAGGAAATGCATGGGAACCCTTAGTATTGAGCTGCCAAATGTATTGGAGAGTTGGAGTTATACATCAAGATGCGCAGGATGAGACTCAGTTCAAGAGGAGACACGTTTTTATGTTGTGCCGGCGCAGCAGGTACTAGCTCCCGTTATGGTCATTAGGGAGCCAGGCACTAGGAAGCAGCTCGAGGAGTCATTGTCCTGCCCTGAAATAATTGCCCAGTGCCTGACCCACTCAGCTGCCCTTCCTTGACCGTATTGACTGTGCTGGGAGTTCCGACACCTGAGTGTAGGCACATTAATCTTTGCACTGGTTAAAGATCATTTCCCTTTCAATTGCTTGTATGTCCTAATTTTAACCTGCGTCCAGTAAATTATAATCTTGTAATAGATGAAATGTGACTGTTGGAAGAGGCTTCCTTCAGAGGGGGATGGAATCAGACTTCAGGTTTCATTAAATAAATAAAATGAGCACAAGCACTTCTTGGTCACTTCTGCCACAATTCAAGTCATGTCAGGGAAACACTTCATTTAAAAATAATAGTTGCGTTAGGATAGTTTCTCCTAAGAATTTTCTAAATAAGAAATTGTGAAGAGACTTCTGAATTATTCACTTTGTGTATTTGATACAGTGTATGGACATTTGAGGGATTTTGCCTGCAAAATCCATCACTCCGTATTTCATTAGGGAACTCTTTAAATGGCCATGAGAAGGGGAGAGGGGGCATTTACTAAGTGTTTTGCTTGCATATTTTAGCTTGAATTGCTTTAATACTTCTGCCTGGATAAATTCTAAAATTGAGCACATCATTCCTAAAAATAGTAATTTCAAAACAGAAAGGTGGTGATTATTTGCTTTTCCTGCTCTAGTTTAAGCATCTTTATGATGTGGTGGATAGTAAGGATTGAGATCTACCAAGCCCTATACTTTGACTGTCTGACTAAATTGTTGGTGATAATATGTATAAGGGTATGGGACCTGTTCGACATTACAAGACTGGAGGAACAAGATTTTTACCTAGTGTCAAAAGTAAGGACTATTTTAGATTCTAAAATAAGCACTAGTTTAAATAGGTGACTACAGTTAATCTGTATTCTTGTCCTAACATAACGCATGTGAAGAAGAGTTGATAACTACATTCTTTCAGAAATCATTATTGAGAAGAGATTCTACTGCCTCTTCACAGAGGACTATTTTTTTTTTCCTCACTAAAAAGACATTTTTCCCTTCAATATTTCTTTAAGTACGTTAACCTTTTTGAGATATCTTTCATTATAGATATGCACACACACATATATGCAGAGTGTGCGTGTGTATATATATATACATATATATATGTAAATCTTTATTTATCACTGCATGGCTTCTTATTGCTGCTGATTCAAGAGGATCCTCTCCTTAACCTCTTCCAAACTGTAACCTCCCAGGTGGGCAGCTGAAACCCTACCTGTAACTGATGCGGTTACAATGCATAATGTATATCACAAATAACTATTTCACCCGAATGTTAAACTTTTCTTTATAGTACTTCATAACCCTATTAATACTGTGAAACTTGAATTTTGTGGTTTTTAGTTTCTTTATGACAATGCTGATGGGTGTTTTTTATGCTATTTTTGTAAGCATGTTTAATTTTAAGCTGACTAGTTATAAATGCCTGTGACATCATTTGTTCTTCTGAAATTCGTGGCATATCCGTTTTCATGGATACATCAGATAGAAACTTTCACTGCAGTTTTCCATTTTATCTTTTAGAGTGACCTTAAGATAACAAATCAGCATAAAATAAGTTATCTTTTACTCTATGAATCTGTCTATTATATCAGAATACTAAGAACACTCATGCAGACTGATTTTTTAGCTTTAGGATTTTGTTTTGTTTTATTTTTGTTTTTTAACAGAAACTAAAGTTTATCACTTGTTAATTGTTCAGTTAGGTTTAGCATTTGGAGATATTTGCAGAGTTCCCTTTCTTGGTAATCTTAAAATGATGGAAGGATTATTGGCTTCCTTGCTTATATAATTGCAGATCATTAGTTGGATTTTCTCAGGTTTGTGACCTTACATCCAGCTGAATACAGAACACTTCCTTGATTTTGAATAGTAATCTCGGGGTTAAATACAGATACCTGAGGTGATGTACTTGTTGCTGTCAGCTGTCTCAGTGTTAGTCAATGTAACGGCACAGTTTTTCTTTGGAAAGCAGCTGTGTTGTTTCTTGTCGTGTCACTTCAGCATCCAGGCCTTATTTGAATCCTTAATTGAAGTTGCAAGTTTTTATTATAAGCTTCTGAGATCATCCAGTGCATTTTAGTTGTATGTTTTCTGTAAATCAAGAACTATTGCAATCCGTCTTTGATCCTGTTCTAATTTATGTATTTTCTAACCCTGGTACTCTTCCATGCTTGCTGCCCTTTTCTAATCCATTTCTATTTTGGACGAGAAGCACACCACTGGTGATTTTCAGCTCTGATGGATGTTTTTTCTACTAAATTGTGATTCTGCCTTTGACCCCACATCTTTCGTAAGAGGAATCTGAATCCTGGATGCATTATGTTTTCCAGATCTATGGGTTGCTTCTCTGAGCCTTTTTTCAGATGTTTCAGTTTCATGGCTTGCGAAAAGTAATGTTTCAGTACTGTACTGGGTTTGTCCCACGTATGTCTCCTGAGACTTCTGGACTGATTGTTTTTCAGCCCCTTCCTCATTCCCTCCTGTGTTTGAGGTTGTCTAGCTGATCTGCTTCTCTGCCTCTCTGCAGTACCCAAAATGGGACACATGCTAGAGTTGCTGCCTTAAGGTCAGATGCTTTATGGAAGAGTCGATTCATAAATTCTACTTCTCCTGGTGTATTACCATATAACACACTGTTCTTTAAGGTCTTGAATATATTTTGTACTTGAATATTCTGGAAGGTGTGATAAACAACTGTTCTTGGGCATATTTTGGTATACATTCAGAGGTGTGTGTATTTATATATATCTATACACATATATAGATGTTTTATATATGAGTAGATATATATATAACATATTTATAACATTTAGCAGTGTAAGGCAAATTGGGCTGCTTTAGGGAAGTTTGGGAGAAAGAACAAATAAAAAAAAGGCTGTGCTTGGCTTTTCTGCTGAAGGCTATATTTTCTTTAAAAATCCCTTTTCTTATCTCCAGTTTCTTTCAAATACAGAATTACTTGGTTTTTACCATCCCCTGGAAGACTTTATAATAGAATCATAGAACCATTTAGGTTGAAAAAGACCTTTAAGATCATCAAGCCCACCAACCTAGCACAGCCAAGTCCACCACTAAACCACGTCCCTCAGCACCACATTTACATGTCTTTTAAATACCTCCAGGGATTCAACCACATCCCTGGGCAGCCTGTTCCAATGCTTGATAACCCTTTCAGTCAAGAAACTTTTCCTAATATCCAATTGAAACCTCCCCTGCTGCAACTTGAGGCCATTTCTTCTTGTCTTATCGCCTGTTATGTGGGAGAGGAGACCAGCCCCCACCTTGTTACAACCTCCTTTCAAGTAGTTGCAGGGGGAGACAAGGTCTCCCCTCAGCCTCCTTTTCTCCAGGCTAAACAACCCCAGCTCCCTCAGCTGCTCCTCATAAGAATTCTGTTCTAGACCCTTCATCAGCCTTGTTGCCCTGCTCTGGACGCGCTCCAGCACCTCAGTGTCTTTTCTGTAGTGAGGGGCCCAACACTGAACACAGTATTTGTGAAATAAGAAAATCGGAGAATGTTTAGAAACATTAAAAAAAAAAAAAGGCAACAAAAAAACCCAACCAAAAAACCAACCCAAACTCAAAACATTTTCAGCCTTCATTTGCTATTGAATATTCAGTCTTCCCCTTCTGACACATAAGCTGACACGTGAAGACTTTTGTTAAATCAGAATAAAATAGGTTGCTGCTCTTTGGAAGCCATGATGTCATAATTCTCATGTTTCTGCAACTCATTCTTATCTTTTACAAAGGAGGGGAAGCAAGGAGCACAAAGAAATAATTTTTAAGCAGCAATGTGGCTGGAGAAATAAAACATCTTTCAGGCACGAATGGAAAATGAAAAAAGGTGCATTGATTTTACTCGTTTCTCCTTTCCTCACATAAGAACCCTTGAATAATCCGTTCCATCTTATAAAGATGCCTTTTGATACTAAATACAGTTACAGACACAGGAAAATGTATGCTGCTTGAATGCTGCATTAGTTATTTTTGCAGTATTTATAACTGCATATTCTTGACCAGAACTCTGATGAACTTTAGTTCGTTTCTCTATAAAGTTGTTTTCCTTTACTAGTTCTTGCAGTTTCTTGCAAAGCGTGGTCTGCGAAGGACAGACAGGTATCGAGCACTTTTGATGTTTTCTGATGACAAAGTCAGCTGACGAAGAAATTTAAAAAGTTTCAGCATTGAAGTCTTTCAACAATGCAATTATGAGTATAACCTCTTTTCTAGTTGAAAATATGTTGAAATACTATCCAATTCTGAACTTTGTCATTAAGAAGATTCTTTAAAAATTCATTTTTAAGCTTATGTAGTTTTTCTGCTAAGTCAAATTATAATTTATAATTTATTTGCCTTATTACAACACTTCATTAAAATGTCAGAAGAAACAGCTTCTAGGCAGGGTATTACACCAAGAACTATGCATGCGGTGCTTTTCGCATATGGAAATAGCTACAGCAGTTCTGTTCTGCAGTGTGAATTAACAAAGATTGATTGCAATCTGTTTTTATTAACTCAAGGAAGAAAAGCAGTGTAGTGATATTAAGAAAATTAATTATAACTTTCTAATCTGGTAATTAATGTGCAGCTGGGCATGAGTGCAGTTAGTGCAACTCAGTAATTTGGCAGTCCTGACAAATTATCATCATCTGGTTTAAGGTAGACAACTGTTCTTTAATCTTTGCTCACATTTTTAGAATCTTTTCCATTTCAGGATGGTTTTACCAATTTAGATGTTAGATATGGCCTTTTACTATAATAATGTGAACTGAAGTTCAGTTGCACTTTTTAGAACCCTCTTTTATTCTTTTCCAGTGTTGTACTGAAGTTTTTTATGAAGCAGTTGCATGAAACAGTGATTACTGGTAATTGACCTGCATATGTTGAATAATCTTAAAATGCTACTGAGAATTTAATGTACCCTGTAAATTGAGATGCTTCCAATTAAATAGAGTTCTTAGGATAATCACTTTCAAAACTAATCAAGTAATATAATGTTGTTACTAAAACTCTTATTGCCTTAATTGTGACAAATTAATAAACCTAACCAATGCAATTACTGCAATGGTCATATTAGTTTGCATTTTCCATAATCTGCCCATAAATGTTTTTCAGAAACACAAAGGGAAAATAGAAATTACCTGGGTGTATTGAATTAGCATGACAAGGTAACTTGAGAGAGGGGGAGTGTTCGTGCTTTTGCCTTCTTTATGAGGCGTGAAGGTTACTGTGGATCACCCCATGCTCAGTGCCTCTTGTCTATTAGGAAATCAAATGCTACTGAACAAAAACTAGAACTAGGATCCTGGTAGTGGAATTGATAAGAGAAAATACCCTTAAGCAGCCTGACTGGTTTTGCTACTACCAAGTTTGATCTAAAATACACCGATGAACAAAGTATTGTAATGTTGTCAATAAGGTTTATCTTCAGTGTTACTTTTAACAATTGAAGGGGAAAAAGTACAAAGCATCTATGTAAATCAGACTCTGAAAAATGTCCAAAAACTATTCGGTATCCTTACACTATCAGTGAACGGACAGTTTAAAAAAACTGCTTTATTTGTGTAAAACCTTGTGGCAGGGGGAGGATGCTTGTCTTGGTTTAGGGCTTTTGTTGTTGGTGTTTGTTCATTAGGAATGCATTAGAGAAGGTGTTCTGGGAGACCAAAAGCCAGGAGTTTTCAGCCGAGTGAATCTGTCCCTTTGGTTGTTTTGTGACACAATTTCAACAGGAGAAAAGATGGACAGCCTTTGCCAGGACAGCTTCTTGCCTAGTATTTAAGATGTTCTCCAGGAATTTAACAGGTATAGGTCTGACCCTCCTCAGCTGGAGGACAATTGAACTGAGGTCCTTCACTTCTTGGGCATGTGCTTTAGCTCCCTAGGTTATTGCTTCCTTTAAAAGAAAGCATTAGCTATAGAGTTTAAATCCATCTGATCTTACTGATAAGTGGATGGTGGGTATGTTATGGCTTAAGGGCTTGTGAATAATTAAGATCAAGGAATCAATGTGGATGTCTTCATTAGTGGGTTAGTTCAGCTCAGGAGTGAGCTTCTGAAGTGTTTCTCCCAGTCTTCCCCCCTTGCTGTGCTGTGGTTTATGGTTAAACAGGAAAGTGCCTAAAGGTAGATATTTGCTCGACACCTTTGATGTGCTTGTTCTCAGGACATGTGGGGATGACAAACCTGGTCTTAGATACCTAAAGTAAAGAAAGCAAAGCCTTCTATGTCTTTTGTTTGATCCAGCTCAAGCTGAGCAGAGAGCCAATCAAATAAAAGATTTTAATCAGAAGTGAAAAGATTTGATTACTCCATAATGAGAATAAAATATATAAGGGATTGGGGGGGAAGGAGTTACTGAGGCTCTTATCAAATAACAGCCTTGGGATTTCTTGAAGGACCTACTAGGAAATTCTATTGTTTGAGTGGTAGAGAGTAAGATTCAGGCAGATCTCATATTGGGTTTGCTTTATGCATAACTCCTGGAGACGCTAAAAAAAAAACCCAAAACCAAAAAAAAACCCCACAATCCCACTCAAATGAACTCAAACACGAAGAATGTAACTTGAAAATTGTCTGAGGTTTGTTGGTTGATGTTAATGACTGTGAATGTTGCATGGTGGTGTTCACCGTCTTATGGTTTCTTCTAATTTGTGTTTCACAGACACTGTCACATCAGTGATTTTAGGATCCTGAAATATCCTATATTGTGCACCATATCAAGAAATTTTCATTGAATAAATTAACTTCTATTTGAAAATAAAAAATGGGCAGCAATGCAGTTTATTGCATTAGTCATATTGAACAATTCATTTTGGAACAAATCAATTGAATGAAGACTATAGCAAATTTGTCTTTTTTTTTTTCTTTCTGTTTAGACACATGGTTGTGAGCAATTCATATTTTTGTTATTTTTGTCTACTTCAAACCATTTTGTCAGTATCTTAAGTTTTTGTATTGTTTTATTTTCAAATTCGCTAAGTGTTTCCTTTGCACTCACCAGTGTAACACAATTTTCATGAGCACTCACAGTGATAAAGCTCAGTTTGCACATGGCAAAATAAGAATAGTTACATGCAATGCAGCTGTTTGGAGAAAGAGCTATTATGAAGTGTCTTATGTATTCTTTGAAGTCACTCTGTGGTGGATTAGACACGCCAGTACTGTAAATCAGTTTGATCATGAAACTGTAACTTTCAGTTAGATCCTCTATACTGTCGTTATGTGCTTTCATGTAATACCAAGTATTACAACTGACAAAGAGCACATGTTACAGAATTAACTTGTAGCTGCATAGGACAAAATACAACCCTAAATGATATCCAGTGGTGTAATTCATTCAGCTGTGCTGACAAAATGGATGGTTGTAGAAATGACATGGGTAGTGAAGTCCAAAAGATCCTCCAAAATCAGTCATATATGAACGGCTCAAGGCTTTCTGTAGCTATCTGTGGTTTTTCCTCATAGTATTAAAAGGTATGGAACGTTAACCACAACGCTTCAATCTTTGTCTCCAGTTTTGATAGGTAGGTTGGCTTTTAATGTCTTTTTTTTCTTCTTTTTTTTAAAGAAAAACTTTTAACTTTTTTCTTTTTAATCTCCTGATTGCTGATTGGTTGCATGTACATATAACTTTGAAAGCTGATCCTCATATCATTTGGCTTCTGCTGTGATGGCCAGCACGATATTCATATTGAGGAAGAAACTGTAAAACAAGATGCTAAATTCTTCCATCAGGAGAAACAAGGATTGCCCAAGAACCTGTATCTGCTGAGATTGTTCTGGATTTTCTCTATGCTGTTTTGCAATGAGTTGTTGCTAAAAATCATGTACACATTCATACTAACTAACTGTATGGCATTATCGTACCAACATTATGTCTGGGTGAGCATTTCAAATAAGTGTGCCTCTTGCTACCAGCACTTGACGGTGTTAGGGTGAATATTGGGTTCTGTGTAGGCGGAATCTCTGCTATTTTTTTTTTTTTTCCTAATACTGTCATATAATTTGAAATTACTATAGTAGAGAGCTAATGCCTGGCTAGTCAACCTTAAGAATGAGTGACCCAACGAGCAATACTTCCATGGTCACGTTCTGTTCTGGCTGAGCTTTAACTCTGGCTGATTCGTGTAAGGGTAGAGAAGAGTAGGAATTCATATGTGTATCTGTGTGTTGCGTCCAGCGGGCTGATGTACTGTCGTCTTGGCGTTGGGTTAGGTGGGTGCACCTAGCCAACATCCGAAATACGTGGTGTTCTCCCATGTTCTCACTGTAATCTCACATTTAAAAATGAGCAACCTCATGTTTACTGCTTTTTGGTGAGCAGACCTTGCTCGCTGTAGCATAACCTAACTGGGTGGACCTGCCTTAGAGGATATGGTATAACTGAATGTAATTTTTAAAACACTTATCAGAATAGTCGCTTTGCTCTATATTAAACAATTTACTGCCTACGAACAGGCAGAAATAAAATCCCAGCAGTAAATGTCACAGACACATGGATATCGCTGTAGGAATCCAGATAGCAGAGGGCAGAGACACAATGAGACTTGTACAATGGTGGGGTAGTTTGAGAGCTATTGAGAAGGAAATAAAAAGAGACTAGTGAGCCAGTGAAGCAGTTTGTTCCAGAAATTTGCCTTCATCAGTTTAAACTTCACGTTAAAATTACATTTTTATTGTTACAACACTGACACATCTTTACGAGGGAGTTAATAGGAGGGAACAATCTTTCAGCAAATTAAACGAAAGGCTACTATTTCCAGCTGACATCTGTAAAACTGCTGCTACATTCCTTGCAGTAGTGCTTAGAGAAATAAATGAGCAAGTATTCATTATAATCGAGCTTTAATGGTATCCATATGCTATATATCTTGTAATGGTGCTCATGTTGTGTGGTTTCTGTGTAGTATAAAAAAATTTGAGTATGAGTCTGTCAAAGAACCATTAATGTAAATGTCTTGATTCAATACTTAGCCTTGGTGAGGCTCACGTGTTTTAAATATATCCCAGCAAATCATGGTTGGTGCAGCAAAACTGACAGTCTTTCTGGTTGACCTTTCACGTTGTCCATTTCATGTCATACAGCATGCTTTCTAGATAATGAAATCTATTGGAGCAAAGAAGACTTTAAGTGTGTTTCATTTTGATTTTAATTCTTTTGAAATTAGTATTTTCTAAAGGGCATTAGAATGTGCAGTCTTCCAGCAATGTTGTTTCACATCATGTCATGTTATTCTACTGAGGCCATAAATAAAGTATTTTCTCGATCTTCTACCCAGAATTCATTTTGTAAACTAAGTGAGTTTTGCTTAACTATGCTTTAGTCAGCATTGTTTTAACAGCTAGCAGCTTTTGGAGCTGTCTTTGAAGACTTAAACCTGTCATTTAGTATTCAGCCCATTGTACGGTTAAGGTTTACTAGCACCCAAAATTTTAATGAGCAGCACAAGTTCACAAGCCTGCTTTTCGGTAATTAAACTTTGGACAGTGATTCAAACTTACTTCCTTTTCTCCACTTAATGAAGTCTAAACTGTCCAATTTTTGCATGATAGACTGGTTCTCCTGAATGACACACCACAGACGATTTGATAAGGCATACCTTCAAAATTCAAAAAGGACTCTTTATGGGCTTTACTTGCTTCCCTCCTCCTCCTATAATGCCCAGGGATGGGGTGCTGTAAATTTTTTATTACTATTTTTAAAGGAGCTTAATTCATCAAGGATGTATGATTTAGCTTTCTATTGCTTTATCAGATGTTTTTGGGAGGTTTCAGAAATGAAATAATCACAGATAATAAGACAGAAGTCACGTCACCAATCCGTGTGTTCCAATACTAAACGCCTAAGCTGCGCCTAAGTTATCCAAGAGAGATGTTTGTCTAGCCATTTCTTCAAGACTTGCAATGGGGAGATTCCATGTTTTTCCAAGGAAGCTTCCAGTGTTTCTTTATCTTCACTTCTGGGAGTTTTTTGGGGCGGGTGTTATTTGCTCTGCTGTCTGACCAAAAACTTAAATACTTCACTATTTTAGTGGAAGATTTATCCCCTTTTACGTGTTGGAAGAAGACTATTGCCATATCTAACCGGTTGTCTGTTAACAGGATCGCTCTTTCTCTCCTCAGCCCTGGGGCAATGCTTTCTGTGTTCCTGATAATTCTTGTTACTCTTCTCTAAGCTTTCTAAAATTCATCCTTGTCTTCCTTGAAATGTGGTTGGTGTCCTGTATTGGATGCAGGTCAAGGAAGGCCTTTCCATGAGTGAATAACGTACAACCTTCAGCACTTTCATTCCTCAGTTCGCATTTAAGTCACGTCACCTACCCCGTGACATGTCTTATTTGCATTTCCACTTAACAGCCTGCTCATTTTTGAAACCTCCTTCCCCACACCTGCTTCTACGAGCTTTTTGGGATGCTTCGGTAGCAAATTCTAATCCCAGGTATACCTTCATGAATTCTCTAGGCCTCTTTTCCATACACGTTTTTTTGAGTCAGAAAAATACTCAAAATCAGAGCAGCTCTGGTATACACACAGCATCACTTATGTTTATTTCCCTTCACTCAAGCGTAACTGAAAGAGAAAACAAATTCGGACAAAACGATACCATCACTTTTATGTAGTTATTGTGTTATTCTGTACCATATCAGTACTTGATCATGTGATATGGGAGACTGTTTCAGTATCTCTTGAGCCTCTTTGAAGTAAACAACTGGTTGATTTTTTCCTCTTTTCCTTTTATGATCCTTTGTAATTGTATAGCTTTGCGTGTGTGAGCCAGATTGGTTTGTCGTTAATCAGTCATGCATTGACTAAACATTGACATGTCTTAGCTACTTCAGAGGATTAGAGAACGACCTGTTGCTGACCACGGAGACAGCAGCTGTAGCAGAGGTTGTTCTTGTGCTGGCCGGTTAGGGAGGAGAAGGGAGCCTGGCCTTTCGTTACCCATCCCTGCATTCACCCACACATCAAAGACAATTTGAACTCTGGTTCCTGGCCCTTGAAATCACCCTTTGGAAATCTGCCCACCTGAAAGAGGTGGGAGTGAGAAAGGGGGGCCATCTCCACTTTTGAGTTTCCTTTGATCATTTTGACTTGGGCCTGGGTGTTGTACTCCCAAATTTGTAATATAACAAGAGTCAAGAAATAAATCATTTTGACAGAGACTCTATTTTAAGTTACTCATAAAAGACCTAAAAATAATTTCTTTTGATTGCTTTTCAGTTCAAAGTCTCTCTGGGACCCAAAAGACAATTGTGCTCCTTACCAAAAATACTTATTTTGACGGACATTGTCTTTCAAAAGTGTCAAAAAGACTAACCAATATGCCGTATCTGTTCAGAGTATACTGACGTGGTCTTCATTTTAGTTGAAGAACCACTATGGCACTTCTTACATGATGATCCTTGCAAGATACTCCATGCTATACTATTCCAGTCTACAGCTGGAAATACGAAAAAGAAAAAAAAAACACAACTTAAAATATAGATTTTTGCACTGAAGCCATTAAAAGCAGTGAGAGATTATAAACAACATTTAAAACCTCTGACCAAATGTTTTGCTGGAATTGAAACAGAAACCTGATTTTCTTAAATGCTTCGTAAAACTATAGCTTGTTTTCGTTGATAAAAAAAAAAAAAGGCAAGGTACTTTCCCTTGTGCACATTGTTTAATTTGCAGAAGCTTTTTCAATGTGGTTAATGAAAAGTGTGTGCTGGTGCAGGAACAAAAAAGTACACATACTGTCTCCAGCAGGAATCCAGAAGTGTGGGTTTTTTTTTTTCCTGAGTCTTTGATTGTTCTATCATTTTAAATGGTAATCCTTTCATGCTGATTTCACTTCATCCTTTATTATCTTATTTTCATTGTATTGATTAAAATTCTGTTAAGAAAAGCTTATTTGACTACTTGATGCTAGCACCTTTATGAACCGATAATCTGGTTTACAAAATCCTCCAAAGGATATCTTAAGGGTGGTCATAAGTCTTAGTGCATGGATTGTGAGTATTTTTTTTAAGACATATTTTTAGAAGAAATGTTTGGTGCTTCTCATTTTTCTGTACTGTCGAGGTAGCATAGGTCTTTCAGCCTTTTTCAACTCTATCGAATTATTTGGTAATCGAACAGAAAACTCCTTTCCTTGTTCAGGATATTCAGTACTTTAAAGTATCATTGTATCATAATTTAAAACATGGATTACTGCAAAAAGATTATGGAACAAAATTACTTTTTCTTTAAAAATACAAGTCTTGCCTTATCTGACGTTCCTGAGTTTTCAAGGTAATGTTTCTCCTTTTTTTTTTTTTTTTTCCTTCTTCTCTTTATGGTATAATCAGATTGTCCTGGATCATAATTTTTAGTGCATATCTGAGAATTAAGCTGTGTTGTGCTGTGCCTTGCTATCTGAGACAGTCAGCGTCATTGGTTTCTTGTAAGTAGCTCATCTATGAGCAGCAACTGTATAATAGTATTGGTTGCTTAAAGTAGTTATAAGCAGGTTAAAGGTGAAGTTCTGGATTTGGTGGAATTCAATTGAATAACTGATAATAGAGACCCTGCCACAGGAAAAGCGTAGTGGGGATATTTTCCTCAGGTGAAAATCGGGTGCGTGTTAGATTATGTGGGGTTATTTTTTCCATCTGCCTGCTAGACAGTAGGAAATATTCCTATGTAATCATACCTTACTTCATAAATTTGATCATATTTTAGCCACTGTTAATTTTCCTTGATCACGTGAACAATGAGGGACTTCAGTCATTTATAAGTATGTGGTCTAATGAAATCACATTTAGTGTTTATTAAAGCATTCCGTTTTGAGCACAAATATAACATTCAGAACCAGAAACTGCTAAATAATATGGATATCTTCCACGTGGCCAGTGATACACCTGAAACTAATGTCATTTGAGAAAAATAGGAATGCCTCTTTATCACTAAATTGAGTGGATTATACTGAATAATATGTATCTTCTGTAAGTGTATAAAGCGAGCAAAAAGGAGTCTGTAAGTTACATGTAAGTGAGTACTTTTAAAGTAATTGCCTTTAACCTTGATTTTCAAATAGTTATGGCCATTGAAGGGTAAAGCTCTGCTTAAGCAAATGTGTCATGTGCTGGGCAAAGAAACCAGAACAGTCTGGTTTTACATCGTATTACCGATTTCCAGGAAGAGAACCAGTTCCCAAATCCAAACGGTGTTAATGGAAAGGAGTTATACAGTGATAGTGGTGTTTCAGTCAGGCTGCAGGGATTCCCTGTATTTGTATTACCTATAGTCTCTGCAATAATTTTGATGACAGTTACAGGATTTTTATGCTTGATCAGTATCTGTTGAAGCCACCAGGATTTTTTCTGTTGGCTGTGAGTAAGGATCAAGCCTGTAGCGACTGGCACTGAGAAAAACAAATGCTATCTGATCCCAGAACAAATGGATTTATATGACACGGCAACGTGTGTGTAAAGAAGGAGAAGATTGAAACAGACTGGAAAAAAGGGGCATTTATACTTTTCTTAAAGCATTTGTCAAAACAGATTATGTCTTTAGCAACAGTAGTCTGAAAAAGACCACTTCAGGGGTTTTTATCTGGAAAAGCTGTCCCTTTCAGTGAACCAGGATGCCATTTCGGTGGTGTTTCCTACAGCTGTCACAGCATCTGTGAACGCAGACACATAAGAGAGAGGTTTCCCTAGACAACAGTGGTGTCTCTCTATTGTACGTGTTTAGATTGATACACGTATCTGTGAATGCATATGCAAGTGTAATTTGTGGCATTTTTAAGTTAATGTTATATCAGATGAGCATCACAGCTGCAAGCCTTGTGACAAGCTGTCCCGTATCTGAAACCACTGTTGATCCAACAGCTGTATTAAAAGGAGAAATAATTGACTGTCAGTCAGAAAGCCTTTGGTATAAGCTCCTTGCAATCAATGGTGGCTACAAAACTGCTTAAAATAGACCTTTGCAACTTGTCAGCCAATTATTTTTAATAACGGAGCCATGCAGTTAGTGTAATGAATTTGATTCTCACTTCAAACATTTAATGGTACCACATGCCATATCAAGCACAATAAACGGGACTAAATGCTTTGAAAGACTTTTTAACTTAAATGACTGTGAATCCACTTAAAATATTTTCTTGACATGAGAAGCTAATAAAAGCTAAATGAGTTCAGAAAAGTCAAAGATCAAAGATACTTTTTAAAGTTACCATCTGGTGGTAAGGAATGAATATGATCTGGATAAACAAGAGTGGTACAGATGTATTTAAAATGACCACAGTTGAGATTAGGATGATCTGGAGTACTATAAAATTAGTGTTGGGAAGTGCAAAAGTGGGAATTAGTGGCTGGCAAGTTTCCTGTCACTTGCCATCTGTTGCTTTGATGCTTTGAATCTTTACCTTATCTGAAAAGTCCTCATCAGTCTGAAAAGACCGAATACTTGGATTTTGTCCTGTCCAGAAGATCTGTAGCGTCTTTCCTTGAAAAAGTGACTTCTGCTCTTCTGATAGAGAAGCCTCTGTTTTCACAATATTTTTGTACGCTAATTTTCTTGATTGGGTTGTGAGTGTCCTTAACCTGAACTGGAGGTGACCGCTATTGCAGGATCTCCGTGACAGAAATGCATCTTGCTGCTTCCCACTTGAGGCTGCGTGGAGACAACTTAAAAGATCTGAAGTGACTGGCGGTAGCGGGAGGAATGTCTGGTAACATGGAAGTCAATTGGGAGAGCAAGAGGAAGGCTGTGGGGCCAGAAAGAAAGAGCAGTAATAAAAAAACCCCACAACCCAAACATATCAAGAACAAAAAAGGAATGGGAAAGTTCTGGGTTCTAGCACCAGTTCTCCACACTGTTTCTGTGTTACCCAGCCACCTCCAAGTGCAAACTGCTCAACACTCATCCTAGTAACAAATTGTTTTACAGACAAAGGAAATTAGTAATGTTTATTTGCACTTGGACAGTGCAATTGATATGACACAAGAATAATTTAGCAAAGCTTGAATATCAGTTAGTAGTAAAGGAATTCTGACATGGGATAGAAACTCACTGAAATCAGAAGTTAATTAACTGATCAGGGTGGAGTGGGGTTTTATAGCAAATCCTCAGCAGAAAAAAAAAAAAGACAACCTAAAAGTTGAACGTTGGAAAAGTGATATAAAACTGGGAGAACAGTTTTATAGAGAGAGGTGCTGAGCCAAGTGGATCTAGTGCTGATTGCTGTGGCTGTGGTGGTTTAAAGCAGCAAGCACTCTTATTTAATCTAAAAGGTAAAGTTCTAAAATAAGCTTTAGACTTAAACAAACAAAGTTAGTTTGTCTTCTAGTATTAAAAGGCATGGCAGAGAGGATAGAACATCTATAAATGGTGTTTCTCATGTACTCTTCCAAAATTCTTAATATACTTTTTTCCCAGTGACTCTGTTAAGAAGGTCATTTCCATTGGCTTCTCAGAACCAGGGGGTTTTGAAGTTTTTCTTGCTTTGTTGCTTGGGGTTGTTTTTTATTTTGAGGTGGAGGGACTTTTTGTTCATTTTTTTGGTAGGGTTTGGTTTTGGGGAGTTTTTTTAGACTGTCACTGAGTTATACCAGTTGCTACAGTAGGGAATTTTATTCTAATACCTTCTTCTTTTTACACGAACTTATTATCGCATGGATGGCAGAACTGTAAGCCTTCCATTCAAGACTTTTCATTTCCTGTTATTTTCGCTTTTCTTTGGGGATCTGATTAAAAGTAGTCTATGCTGGTACTTATTATCTCTAGTTGTGCTCTGTTGTGTTGTATTCCCTCTTGCTTTTATAGCCCTTGGAATTGATTAATTAAACCTTTAGTGCATAAAGTAATAGGCAACATGAATTGTTTAGTTTATTCTTTAGTGTGTTGTGGGAGACATGTAGGTGTTTGCTGTGCTCAGATAACCTTTATCAGAAATGATTATGGTAACAAGTACTGTTTTAGTACAGTTTTAGATGGTGACACTGAAGATTACCTTTAAATACTTGACATGTCTCATACTGACATTTCAAATCATGTACTGCTTGGCTACTAATTGTCTCCCCCTTTCTCACACTCCTCTGTGTGGGCGCATACGTGTGAGTTTACTGCTCTGCTGGTTTGCCGCAGGGTGCCAGTTCCACAAGCTTTGATGCCCCTTTAGAGCACCAGCAAGGTGAGAAGTGTCACAGGGCAGGCAGCCATAAGGAAAGGATTGTACGAACCCTGCCAGTAGAGTCCTAAAGGAATTTAGTCTTTTTCCACAGAGAAATGCTACGGGAATTTGACATAAATAAACCAACCAGTCGGAATGGACTGGTAAGAATAAGATAGTCTGATTATTTTAAGCATCAATAGACACAGTATCGCTAAATCCAGATGTTTAAAAACTGTATCAGATCACAAAAGAACTATCTGATGATGTCTGGTGGTTTTTGGAGCTCACAGAGGAGGTGTTTTATTTTTATTTTCAGCAGCTGTCAGACTTCCACGCATACAGTAAAGCATGATGTTCCCATGGGCAATTTCACTAGCCTTTGCTTATTCTCTGCTGCTCTCCAGAGGCAGATGAGATTGTCTGCTCTTTGTCTTGGTTCTTTGTGGCATTTTGGTCTCCACCTCTGTCTTGGCTCCTCCTGCTCCCTCTGTCCCTGTTTCCATTCACTTCACTGTCCACACTTCAGTATTTCCCCGGGAGCCCTCATTACTCTGACCTAGTCATGAGCAAATACATTTCACCATGGGGCAGCTGGTCCTGCTGCCATGACAGTAAGTTTGATGGTGGTATTGAACAGTGTCTTTTTTTACTGAGCAAAGAGTACTTAGTGAAGTTTCATGGACGATGACTTAGTCATGGGGCAGACATAACTCTCTAGCCTCCCCTGTGTGTTCATATGCATACTTCACCAACTCCTCCTCCACTACCGACCAGATCCTTCTGGGATGTGGGGACCTGTCTTGGCGGAGGCCACAGCATAGGTTGATACTGGAAATTTCATACTTCGTGCACCTTCTGCTCACTTCCTACTTTTACGTTAACAGTGCTCTTCAGGCTCTGTTGCTGTTCTGTCCAGTTTCAAGAGAAATTGCCTGTCTGAGGGTCACCTGGAGGA
Organism: Larus michahellis; assembly: GCF_964199755.1. Lineage (NCBI taxonomy): Eukaryota > Metazoa > Chordata > Aves > Charadriiformes > Laridae > Larus > Larus michahellis. The sequence continues at coordinate 76,483,524 of NC_133898.1, forward strand.
AGATCAGCCCACTTGATAGTGTTCCATGGTCACTGAGCATTTTGACCTTTTGCCTGCAAGTACAGTAAGGAAATAGTGACCATTCTAGGACAGCTTTAAAGGTCGATGGGTAGGTTTCCTTACAAAGGTGAAAGGGAAAAATGTTGGGAAGAAGATAACTTTTGTTCTTGAAAAATTTAACCACAGACGGTGCAACTGATGTGCCCAAGTACTGTAGGGTCTCTAAAACAACTCTTATTCTTCAAGAACCACAAAACTATTCCGACTGCTCCCATCTTCCTAAAATTGACAAGGGGAGCAAGGAGACTGTTTCCTCTTCTCATGCCCTTTTACAGACAGACATCTCTGTAATGTTTGAATTGGAGCTGTGCAGGTAGTTTCTCACACGATGAACGGTCAGCCACAGTAATCTGACTTTTCCTGCTCTCATTTCCAGCCAGACAATGATGTGCATGTGCCTCCCAATACAAATGGATGCATCTCCTGTACTGGCAGAACTGAAGTGGCCAGGAGATCAGCATATATTAATGCTGACACTGCATGTGACTAGGCAAATAGACAAAATTAATGTTCTCAAACTAATAACTCTTCAGGCTATACCTCTTCATTATCTCACTTGTTACAGTAAAAAAAAAACATTCTTGTTCTGCCTGACATTACAGCATAGAATTTTTTTTTTATTCCCTGACATACTGTAAAATCGAGTAACCACTTTTGTTGTTAGTCTTCATGCTGCGGTTGCTGATGGTACTAATTCCCTGTCTGCCTCCTCCTGCTAAGTCAGCATCCTTAGAAATCACCTCACCAGGTAATTGCCGGTATCAGTCAGCCTTCAGAGAGGGCAGCTCAGCTGAGCAGGGAGCTGCCAGCTGGGCAGCGATTAGGCAAGGGCAGTAGTTACACATTCATTGTCACAGCCCAAAAACTAACCAGCTGCTAGCATTTGCCTAAAAGATTCTCCTAACAAAGAGGAATAAAGCAGACATCAAAACTACCGCATAGGCTAGCTGGCTGATTTAAGTTTGTTTTTCTGCCATCTCCAGCTGTCACGATGCTGTGTGAGAGATGCTTAACCAGATTATAATTGTTTTCCTTTCTCAGAACAGGGATGCTGTGGAAGAGTCACAGCTCCGGCAGGAGTCTGTCTGCCTTGGTTGATGCTGCCTGGGGGGAGATAAGGACCACATAGGCCTGCAAAAAGTTAATTGTCATTTATTGTAATTTGGAAGGTGTTTCACACTTGCTACTGGGGCTAGAAATACACAGCTACTGTGCTAGCCCTGTCATGGTTTCCTCGTCTGACTTATCCCACAAAGTGCTGTCCTGGCACCTCCTGCCACTAGACTTGGGTGGAAGAGTTGAGTACCAGTGGTGCAGGCAAACCTGGAATTTCTGTGTCCCTATCTTCCTTCTGCCGAATAGGGGTATGGATAATTTTGCCAGGTATGGGGAAAACAAAAACACATTAAATATCTTTGATGTGTTAACAAATCAATCATCGATTTCAGTGGGGTTTTTTTTTTTCAGCTTTTACACCAAAATCCCATATGCTGTATCCTTGGGTGCGTAAAGGAAATTTAAAAAAAAATATCTTTTGAGCATGTAATTTATCAAATACAGTAGTTGAAACTCTAACCAGCATTGCCTGTGTGCTCCATGCTTGGGGTTGTTTTTGTTTGTTTTAAAAAGTGTGAACACATAATAAAATAATTTCATTCTTCATCACAGCTTCTTTAAAAATTAAATCATAAACCCTAGCTGATTAGCATTGTTAGTTAGCTGCAATATTAAAAGGAGAAAGATGCAGCACAGCGGTTTGAAGGGAACCTCTTCTAAAAAGCATCAACAGCAGATCACCCTTTAACGTCCCCAGTTTGGTCTGTGGTATTGGATTTAGCTTCTCCTTTAGCAAGTTGTTAGCAGGGAATGTGTGGCTAATGACCAGCATTGGTTTATGGGAAGAGAATAAGCCACTCTCTCTTTTTTTTTTTTTTTTTTTTTTTTTGTGACACATTGACAAATGGTTCCATTCAGGACGAAATAAAAAATCATTCTTATGAAAGCATTTTCAGATGTGGCAAACTTAAATAATGCATGCAGCATTAGATATTCTATGAAAATGACCTCTGAAGATCATCCCTTTGGCTGCCGTAGTGACTCCCTTGGCTAGGGGATCACAGTATGCAACCGTAGTATCCATGAAATATTTTTTCCCATTATTTGCTTATTTTTATGTTGGGGTGTGTGTTGCAAAGTATATTTAGAATGTATTAATGGTTTGGGTTTTGATTCATTCATCTGCCTAGGAAATGCTGAAAGCAATTAAGTTTTATTTAGCATTTTGACATATTTTGTGCCACCTGTGGCTTTATAGCAACTTAATTTTTGTTTAAAATGTGAAATAGATACTGAGTTTGGAAATGAAAACTTGACCCTTTACTGACCTCTCTTCATTTGTTCTAAGGAGTCTTAGTTGATTTAATTAAATTAAAATATCATTATTATTGTTATTATTATTATTATTAAAGACTGGTAGTGTCAGAAAAGATATAGGCTGACAGTTTTTACAATGTATAAAAATTTTATTAGAAATGCAGTTATACTGTCTTTTTATAAATGGAAGACATTTGCTTAAAAAAAAATCATCCATAGAAATAGTGACCAATTCTGCCAAAATGGAATGTGCCCTTGGAGATTTTTCTCACTCCATTAAAATATGGAGGAGAAAATAATAATAAATTGACTTGTATTATATCTATGAGAGAAATTTTGAACATAATGCATTGTGTTAACTTGTTTATTTTACTAATTCACAATATGTGGGACCACTGTATGGCTTTGCCTGGCTAGGTATGGAAGATTCATGAACTTTGAGGTATTCTTTTCATGTTTCAGTACTACATAAAAGTTTTCTGTATTTATTTTTGTAGTTTAATCTCCCAAAAGTTATCTTGCAATATTTTATTAAAATGTTATGCAGATGTGTCCCATACAAAAAAGGACCATTAAAAATAAATTGTGAGCTAGGGAAAAAACGTATTTTATGATGAAGGAATTAAAACTATAACATTACAAAGCATTTATCTTCAGTCTTCTCTTTTGTTATATATATCTATTAGCGTGTAGAGCCTTGAAAATTCATCTGATGCTGTGAAACTAATTGAAATCTTGGGGGAGATTTGGGCACCTGGCAAGGGGTAAGTGTAGGTGAGACTGGTCTCCCTGGGTTTACTCTGTAAAAGGAGAGACTCCATCTTTAGCTTAATCTCCTCTGTGAAGTGATTTAATTCTGTTATCTCCCTGTACCTGATTCTCAGGGGAGCCCCAAAGAGATTCATTTCCGTGAATACCCTTGCTGGAGTTGCTCTGCTCTCGCATTTCCCCATCTTCACTCACAGTCCGTCCCATAGCTGGTTCACAGTGTCCCTGTGCTGAATTGCACAGGCTGGGGTGCAGCCAAATCACATGTGGTCATAATTTAAGGCTAAAAGACGGAAAAAGCAATCATATTATGCTTTCAAAATTGTCTGAGGACCACAGGCTTCCTCTTGGGGGGGAAAAGCGGGGGATGATGTTTTCTTTCACAAAAAAAAGCTGAGAGTCATCTTTATTTCTATTTATAAGGCGTGTACACTTGGGGGTTGAGAGTCAAGGAGAAGTATGAAGTGCGTCCTGGGGAACTGGGAAGGGGAAAAAGGAGAAAGGGACCTGTTGGAGCAAGTCCAGAGGAGGGCCATGAAGATGATCAGAGGGCTGGAGCACCTCTCCTATGAGGACAGGCTGAGAGAGTTGGGGTTGTTCAGCCTGGAGAAGAGAAGGCTCCGGGGAGACCTTATAGTGGCCTTCCAGAACCTAAATGGGGGCCTACAGAAGAGATGGGGAGGGACTCTTTATCAGGAATTGTAGTGATAAGATGATGGGTAGTGGTTTTAAACCAAAAGAGGGCAGATTTAGATTAGATATTAGGAAGAAATTCTTTACTGTGAGGGTGGTGAGACACTGGAACAAGTTGCCCAGGGAGGCTGTGGATGCCCCATCCCTGGCAGTGTTCAAGGCCAGGCTGGATGGGGCTTTGAGCAGCCTGGTCTAGTGGGAGGTGTCCTGCCCATGGCAGGGGCGTTGGAACTGGGTGATCTTTAAGGTCCCTTCTAACTCTAACCATTCTGTGATTCTATAAAAAAGCTGCAGGAAAGTTTGTGAGGCCTTTGCATCACCCTCCCCCTTTTTCTTGACCTCCGTTTGAGAAGGCTTCTCTCCCTTGTGGTTGTCAGAGGGGTGGCTGGTGGTGCGGAGGGAGGCGAGTTAGCCAGGGGCTGCAGGGTGGGCTGGGCAATGCTCTGCTCTTGTGGGTTCCTGTTAAAACAGGTTTAAGCCCAAAGAATTCCAGTCATCAATTGTATTCTCCGGGCATATCCCTTTGTCCCCTCAGCGCTCCTGGAAGTACCAGGCACAACCTGTATGCTCCAACTCATTTCTCTGTTGTGGCATTTTGCATTTTCACCCACCATTGTAACTGGAATAGCTTTTTTGCAAAAAGCATCAGCATTGGTAAAGTCCAAAGGGGATACAGGGACTTATTTTCATATTTAAACCTAAAACCTTTCGCAAGAGCAGCTCTTGGACGTTTCATGTTGTTATTGCTGGATCTGTTTTATTCTGGTCTTTCACCTTTTTTACTAGCTCAGTCTGCAGGACGATACCGACTATTAGGTTGTGCTTTTGCATTTTGCGTTAAATATTGAAATTCTGAAGTCTTGCTCTGCCTCCAGCTTGTGGAGTTGTCCTGGCACCCCTCAGGAAAGGCTGGGGGATAATAAACAAACTGTCTGCAGAGACTGAAACAGTTCTGCTCACTGATGGCAAGAATTTTGATTTGATATGTGTTTTGACTCTTTGAAGTATTTATGCAGTTTCCCTGAGGATTTGCTGTTCCTTTCAGTTGAAAATTAGCTGCTGCTTTATATATATTGGGGACATAATGTAATTTTTTTAAAATCTTGTAAATATTGTTTCTTCTGTGGTTCCCTCTCCTGGTACGTTCTGTACGTTTTAGAAGAGATAGTGATCTCATACTTTTTGTTCCTATATACAGAAGGACCAACTGTGCTCTACTGGAAAAATACTGAGTTGAGTTACCAGCAGGTCAGTCAGGCTCATATTTCCTGAGAATGAATGACAGTAAAATTACAAACACTGTATATCGGATTCTGTGGCACTCAGTGTTCGGTAACAAAGTTCATAAAATAAATGGGAAATATCATAAAACAGTGATGGCCCTGCTTTAATATGCTTTTCTGATCCAGATCCTCACTTCAAATTTCACTTAATTACATGATACTTGTTATAACACCAGTTATAATAATACAGAAGTAAGTTCTAAAGTCCTATTTTACAGAAAATTTAGATGGGTTTTAAGTAGTATAAACAGTATGATTTTAGACACAATGATATGAGGTACATTAAAATAGTGCCCTGTAAACTGAAATTATTTTAGTACTGGGCTGGATCTTCAAACAAGGTATGTGTCTTCTTCCTTCCTTCCTGAAGGGTACAGAAGGATTTTTGCTTCTGACTCTGCTGTCAGTACATGACTGACTCTTAGTGCAGGTTGTAGTGAGTATCAACATAGGAAAATTGAAAAATACAGTGGCAAAGTAAATTACAAAAAGAAAGTGAGATAAAGGAATGCAGCTAACAGAAAGAGTGAGTGTCATCCTTGGGCCCCCTTTGCTGTCCTTTACCAGTGGTGGTACATATCTATCTCTTTCTGGAGAGGGTTTTAGTCAGCTTACAAGGCGTTTGGGACATTAAACCATTTTGGATGAATAACTGAGTAAAAATAAGCTGAAACGTTTTCAGTACTTTACAGATTTTGCTTTGGTTGAGAGGAGTGATCTGCACATAAGTTTGTGCGGATCAAAAACAGAGCCTTAAGCCACCTTTTGAAAATCCCCCAAAAGCTTCTTGACCCGAGTGATGGGTGCCCTTGGATGAAAAACTGTAGGGACTTGCAACACTATAAATAGTTTTGCTAAAACTTGGAGTAGAAATAAAACCTTCTGCATCTCAAGACTTCAGGAAGACAGCCCATGACTTCATAACTGAAGAGTAAATAGATTCCCAGCATTGACTTTATGGCTGAAGAGTAAATAGGTACCCAGCACTGACTTTTTTAAATTTTTTGGTCACCCCAATAGTGGTGAAGAGTTTGAAAAATATCCGAGTTGGGAGCACTGGATGTGTTGTTTTATACATGGGCAAAAATCAGTGTTTTACTATGCCTGGATATTAACATTTACTGAGCTATTGCACTTATTTATTGCATGTTATTTTCTAGGGCACCTCATGTCATTTATAGATGCACTCATTCTCATTATAGATGCACTCAAGTCTTTTTTCCATTTCAGCATATCCTTTCATCTATTCAGATGCTGTCTTGCTTAAGGTTTGTTCTGTTTAAAAATATACAATATCTAGGAAAAAATTTTTTTGGGTGGGCTGGAAAAAGAGCACACTCTTCAGTTTCCTTTTTTTTAAGCCAAGAGACTGTTAAACAAAAGCCAAAGTCTACTTTCCCTGGTCAAAAAGGATCAGAGAGTGTGAAATCTCTCATCTTCAGCAAGAAGAGTCTTCCTGTCTTGGTGAAAGACATTACTGCATGCAGTAAACCTCTCGATAGCCATGCTTGGAAATTTTTCCAGTTAACAAAATGCAGTATGTCAAAATGTTCTGACAGGTTGTGTTGATACCAGCAGACATTGCGGTGGAGTGCAAGTAGGGACTTTATTACATTTTCTGACAAGTTTAGTTAATGTTTTGCTGCAGGAACAGCTCAGTGTTTCCATTTTGAGATTTATTGAGAAATAATAGAAAAAAAAAAGTGGGCTTTTGCCAGTTGCACCATATCACGGTAACTTTTCAAAATCTTGAAATATTTCACTTTTTTTTTTTTTCCTGATGAGCTTTATTTACCACTAGTGTCTTATGATATCTCTTTTAATCTAGATGATTTGGAAACAAGCTAAAATATTGTCATCTAGAAGTCAGCAGTTAGGCAGGACTTGGGCCTGTGTGTCCCGGGGATGGTGCCTGTTCTTGGGTGAATAAGCAGTCTGTAGGTGTAAGCTCTTCAGTCTGTAGATAAGAGTTTTCCAGACATGTTGTCTACAGTACTCACCCTCATCTTATTTTCTGTAATATCTGACACTTTCATGTTCACCGTTTGGAAGAATTCTGACCCACAGTAGATTGAAGTGCAGACAGCTTGGAAGCCAGGTGGGTTTTTCTTTTCACTTTTGCTTTCATCAAATGTAAAAAGCACTCTGATCTTTGTAAGATTGCTCTTAAAATGAGATATTCAGATCCCATAAAACTTATGTTATGTTTCTGTCGTACAAATACCATATCGAAGTTGGATTGTGTGCGTCTTTGCAGTACCCTGATTTCATTATGTCATTGATCTTGTCTGCAGCTATGAAGATTAGAAACATTTTTCTCCTTTGGAGTTTCAGGCAATCATTTGCATCAGGGGCCTTCATGCGTCCCAGCCTCTCACCTTTATGGTCAGCCAGGGGAACCTCATCTGATCTCTTTCCTTTTGCTCCACCAAGTTCTCCCTCCCCTCAGCACGCAGATAAGCTTAGCCACTTCATTGCTTTATGGTCTGGGTAAAAGAAAGTCCATAGCATACCTATGGGGAGTGTTTGAGGGATGCTATGGTACATCAGAAATGGGACAATACAAGTCCACCCATCAGCAGGTAATATTCTGGGTTTATTTTTGGTGGCACTTGAGTGAGTTCCAGCGGTGCCTTCAGCTCAAGGCCAGGCAGCCAAAGGTGTTGCACAGTTTAAAGCCGTGACATTTAAGTAGAACACAAACATGCTCTTTATTTGTAGCGTTTCCTCTGCTTTTAAAGTTTAATGACTGGGTTTTATTTTGTGTGTGTGGCAGAAATCTCAAAATAATGTGTTAATATAGCTTGTGGGGAAATTAATTTAATGGAGTCTTAATTTCATGATGTTGGTTAAACTTCAGTTATAGATACTTGACCTTTTGAAGAAGAAATTTTAATACAACAGAGGACTTCCATCACGATGAACTAAAAATGGGGTTTCTTGGTTTTTTTTTGCTTTGTTTTGTTTTTTCATAATATGAGTCACATTTTAATTCAGGAAGAATACCCGATTTTCATGGTGTTAACTGATGACTGCAGTCCTGCTTATGTGTAAAAGTAAAATTAAATTTTTTATTTATATATATGTGTGTGTCTTTAATACTGTTTACAGCTTGAAAATAAGGAAGACATTCCAGTACCTAATGAGCTTATTTATATCTAACATTCATGCTAATAATATGCTGGTCTAATATGTCATTATTCACCTAGGTGCTCTGGAAAGTTGGCTAGCTTTTCTTTAATTTCAGGGGGTTTTCTGAATATTGCTGCTGGAAATTTCAAGGGAAAATACCCCATCTTTTTGTAATGAAACTTTAGCAAACTTTTCATCCTGAATCTCAACCAGCTTTAGTTTCTAGTGGGGATTTAGCAATAAATGTGCTTTTCTCTACTCTCAGCACATAACCTGAGATTAATTTTACTGTGAAGTATCTTTAGGTCTTAATTAAAACTGAAGTTACTAATCCTGGAAAGAGTGTCCAGACAGACAGTGCCTATATATCCTACTCTATTAAATTCTCAGGTATAAAGAAGGGTATACTGCATGTAGTGCTTTTAACTTAAAGCCAGTGCTGTATACATGCAGTGTTTTAAGTTAATAAACAATGGCACTGTAGAAGGAAGAGTTGGAATTTGAGAGTGTTGCGTTAAATACAGGGAAAACAGGTGAAGCATGAGGATGTTTTTTGTACTGTCTTTAGACATGATACCGTACAGTGAAACACTGGGACAGTGATACGTGTAACGGAGCTATCCATGAGCTAAAAGACGGGCTTGTTGCAAGAGGCAATTTTACAAGCCTAAGCAGAACTGGACCAAAGTAATTCAAGGTCCTGTGGTGAAGTCACGGAAGGCTGACGAAGCATGGTTTCTTATGCAGATATTAAGTACGTTTTAAATTAATTATCTTCTCTTGATAACAGCATATCTACCACTTGCTACATTTTATTAGCATTGCCTTATAGATGCTCATGGTTATTTTCTGTATTTCTCTTCCCCCTCACCTCAGTGGAATCGGTCGAAATTGGCCATGGGCCTCTGGCGGCAGCAGCATTTTGGCAGAATTTGGGACTTTGCATCTGGAGTTCGTACACTTGAGCCACCTGTCTGGAAACCCTGTCTTTGCTGAAAAGGTTAGACTGTTCAGTCAAAATCACATTGTAAAAGATAAATCACGTTGGGAGAAAAATATCTCTGGGGAGAGATTTGTGTTTTCCTCAGTTGTAAGCATTTGTCACAGGAGGTATATATTTTCTAGACGTTTCCCTAATCACCTTGGCATGTTTTTTGTATTATAAAGTCAAAAGTCTGTTCCAAAACCATTATGATGCTTCTTCACGTATATAGCACTTACCTGACCCCATAAAACATAAAATTTCTGTTTATGTTCTAAATTAGTGTCACGTTAAACAATCAGACCATAGAGCCACCTTCAGTATTTCACCTGAACGTGGTGAAAACAAAAACTGACATTATATTAGGGATAATATGTGATGCCTATAGAAAGCAAAGCACCGTGGCTGCCTTGTGTGAATTCAGCAAGTTTAGTCTTCAAAACCCTGCATGGTGTCATACTGTCAGCAAGGTCAGAAAGCCCTTCCGTTGCATTGACCTTTGAGAAATGTGCTTTGAGCTTTCTTTGTGAGAAGAAAAAAAAAAAAAACCCAAAACCGTCCTTTGACAAAACAGTTGTTGTGCTTACTAATTCTTCCAAAATTTTATATCATTGCCTTCTGGATACTTTTATTTACATAAGGCAAGGAAAGCAACTCTTCTTCTCCCTCCAGCAATTCTCACCTAAGCAATTTGGCTTTGCTTTTTGTGCGTAAATAGTCAGCGAGTCCTGTTCTTTATAATACGCTGTATGGTTTATCTTTTTCTTTTTTTCTAAGTAAAGCTTCCACTTGTTTTGGGTTTGTATTCTTACTCCAACTGCCCTGTGTTAGCTAAAACTATTATCTATCTAATAATCTTAAAATAATCTACCAAACTTAAAGGACTGAATGATTTTGATGCGACACCATTTTCAGCACTGGAATAAATTTTGTGAAACAAACTCCTAGCAATTTGAATGTATTTAGGGAAGAATTTAAAGACAGAGTTTCTCTTAAATCCGACCTGGGGGAAGGATGGGGGGGGGTGGCAGCACCCAGAAACAAACTTGTTGGGTAACTTAATTATCTTTTGATACTTATGGTAATTTAATGTATAACGTCTGTTCTATCAAGAGGCAATTAAAGTGTGATGAAAGTGGGTATGTTAAAAATCCTAGCCTATGGTTCTCTTCCCAAGTGGCATGGAGCTGTAACTGCGAGATGCTGGAAATCTGTTTATGTATGCTGCTCCTAAAACCCTTTAGAGATTGCGATTCCACAGTCCTCTGAGGCAAGCCGTTCCAGGGCTGGCACACTTGATAAAGAAGAAGAAACACTGGAATAAGCTTTGCACGGAAGTACTCATAGAAGAATTCATTAAATGAGGTCTAGGACTCGTTGCGGTCTGCGTTTGGGCAGTTAGCAGTGTAGTGTCAAGAAGCAGAAGGCGGTTTGTGTACCACAACAAAAATCCTTCTGCGGCTTGGTATAAGCTAATTTATCTTCTTTCTCAGCAGCTAGTTCACTTGATCTCCAGGCATTCAGAGTGTTATAATGAAGCTGTCAGTACCTTTTTGTTCCGATTTCTGGTCTGTGGTGCTCAGGGTCTTCATTCCCAAGAACTCCCAAGTTGCTACATTTGCTTTTCCTGTGAATGTTAAAATTGAGTATAACTTATTTCGTGTGCTCTGCAACGGATTGTGCTGCTGGGTGACTCCAGCTGCAGAGCATCTGGACTGTAATTGTTTCCCCAGGCCTCTCATTTGTAGCGAGCTCCTTAGCAGTGCCGGCGGAGCGCTCAGGGCTGCCTGGGTTCCTGCTGGGCAAGCTGCTTGTGCGGAGCAGCTTGTGTTCCAGCAGTGCTCTCCTTTTCCAGGCAAAACCGCTTTACAGTTCGCTTCTGCACCTGAACTAGGCGATAGGCTTAATATTTAATACCATTTCTGATTTGGGTATATGAGGAACATAATGCTGAAGTAGCTGAGTTTAGTTAGGGCAACTAGCCGCCGTGACTTTCGGTATCCTGTGGAGGGGCGAGATATTCTGTATGGCAAATCCTGAGCTTCGGAGCTTGCTTCTGTTGTGTTGTGTTATTACCGCCACTTGACACAGAAACTCCCAAGGTTTTGAGGAGCTCCTTTATGCGATGATATCAGCTTAGAGGATCTTCTTTAATAGTAATATGATTGCACAGAGGTATTCAGGTATATATGTCGAATAAGACTATCTTTTTCATTTTTAGGGATATTTGCACTTAAAGACTTTTGTACCAATGCTGTTTTATTTTTGGGGGGGGGAAAATGGAGCAGTGCTCAGTGTTTTGTACCCTTCCAATAGGTAATGAATATTCGAAAAGTTCTAAATCGACTGGATAAACCAGAGGGCCTTTACCCCAACTATCTGAATCCTAGCAGCGGCCAATGGGGCCAGCGTAAGTAGATCATTTCTTTGGTAGTATGACCTGTCTATCAGTGTGCTGTTTGCAGTCGCTAACTTCTTTCAATCGCTGTTATGTGTTTTTTGTGTATATATAAAGAACTTTTATAAAGTATTAAAACTCAGATGGTATCTGAGGTTCTATACAAAGTAAAAAATGTTACAAATACAAAAATAATAACCCTACTTGCTGTATTTTAATGTAATTTTCTTTGATCTTTCAGTATGGTTTCTGCAAGCGGGGAAATATCTGAATATGTATCATTTTGGAAAGGAATTTGTAGACTATAGAAGTCTTTTATTCAGAAATCTAAAGTGCTTTCTAAAGTAGCTGTTTAAGGAAGCATTATCAGCTCATCTGAATGAAATTCCATATTTTTAGAGTGGTGTGGCTCCACTGAACATAAAACAAGTCTTTCCAGTTAATACCAGCTGTGACTTGTGTTGTGTTTAATGCCAACAACTGAGGAAGTAAACTAAACAGAATTGTGTCATGGCATGAATCCCTTTGGAACCGTTACTCGAGGCACCAAAATTACTAGGGAAAGAGTATAATAAAAGGCTTGAAGTATTTGAACTTCTTAGCCCCTTCCTGACGACTGCACCTTTTCTTGTTGTACATTGCCTTCTCTGATCTTCATAACGTTCAAAGACCACATAGTGTGCAGGATCACGATTCTAGAGACCCTACTTCCTCTTCCACTTTTCCTACTTAGGTTCAGTCTATCACCATCCCATTCATCTGACTCAATGTTCTCGTGTTTTTTCCTCCCTCTATTATTGAAAGAAAACAAGCAAGATAGGCTGTCTTGGTCTGAAAAGACACAGACAGAGGAGATGACCCTGCAGATTATCAGTGCTAGAGCTGGGTAGACAATACAAGAGAGGGAAATGACTGGAGATATTTTTGAATATGATAGTTTGTTTAGGATGCAGCTAAGGTGGAAGTGAGGTTCTGGAGTCTTTATGGGACTGGCCACGGTCTGGGTAGGTAAGAGGACTGGCCACAGTCTGGATAGATGATAATTTTCGCAAAGGGAAATAACAAGTGTTTTATTGAATAAAATATATTTTTGAATGCTTTGTGTCACACTCTGAATTAAAAAGACATCCAAAAATGTTGTGCTGCTCAATTGTATTGTTCCATCAAAGCAAAGGCCATTTCCCTTTATGAATTAGAAGTATGCTCGTCATTTTCAAAAGGCTTCTAGTCTGCTGGGCTGTGGGGCTTCCTTCAGGTCACCGTGCCACAAGGCCCGTGGCAGCTCAGCATGTGTAACCATCAACTCCTATTGGCATGTTGGCATGAACTCTGACATGAGGAGGAACTTCTTTACTTTGAGGATGTCAGAGCACTGGAACAGGCTGCCTAGGGAGGTGGTGGAGTCTCTGTCTCTGGAGACATTCAAAACCCACCTGGACGCGTTCCTGTGCAACCTGCTCTAGGTGACCCTGCTCTGGCAGGGGGGTTGGACTGGATGATCTTCAGAGGTCCCTTCCAACCTTATGGTTCTATGATTCTATGATTTTATGATCTGTTTACAGATCCGAGAGATGTGTGCCCACTTGTCACTCACCTCGGTTTCACACCGCTTTGTAAAACATTAAACACTCCCGCTGGAAGCGTTGATCCTACAGCAATAGGCACTGGGTTTGCTTAGAAGGCCACCTCAGCATCAGTGACCCAGGTCCAGTTACCTCCTTCAGTCAGCCACGGAACCTCAGCTTTTTGGTGAGCTGCATGAGAGCAGATCTTTCTAGTGGCTGATGCCATTATAGGCTCTGCCTTACTTATTTTAAAGCAGTCAAATACTTACTCTGCCTTGTGGCCTTTGCCATTTCCCTATTCTTAATATAGTTGTGTCTTATGTACTCCTTGTTCACGTTAAATGACAGCTTTTGTTGGTGAGCACAGGAAAACTTAGCTTATAGCAGCTTTGCTTTCCAATTGCACGTAGTATTGGCAAAGAAATAGCTTCTTGCACATGCAAATGGTGGACACAGATGTTGACGCTGGTCAGCCCCTAGCGTGCTGAAGCAGCAAAAGCAACTTGGAGCTTGTTGCATCTCTTCCAATTCAGTTGCTTCCATTCCCAGGCACTGATTTATTTATTTTTTCTTTACGTAGTAGAAGATCAGAATGTAAGACTTGAGAGATGTTTTATTTGAGATTGCTTTTCTAGGCTGTTTTCAGTTGATTACAACAGAAAAAAACAAATTCCTAGACCCTTAATTGGTACCAGACAGAAGTATTATCTCTCAAACATCAAGCGGGGAGGGGGGAATCGTTTCTGAACGTTTCTTCTCTAGCAATGCTGTAACTGTGAAGGACACTGCTGGATCACTGCCATTGTTCCTGTAAATTCATTTAGCCCTTGTTATTTTGACAGTAAACTGACAGTGATTTGCTGCAGCATGCGTCAATTGGATTTGTCTACTGCAATAATGTATATAATAACAGGGCTTATTATTGATGAAACTGTGCTTGTGCTATTTAGTTTGCAAATGTCAGAGGTTTCTATGGTAATTTATTTAGGAAACCGTAAAGGTCATTTAAATGCTGCTGTTCAAAGATCAGCCTTCGATCATAGAAAATGTTCTCTTTTTTTTTAAGAAGCCTCTTTTCCTTTTGGATCATGAACATTTAATTAAATAAATGGTGTATTCTTCCCAGAAATTTAATCTATCTCGTTCAAAAGAGGAGCGGTGGGGGGAAGCCGTTTATAATCCTGGTTTCATGGTACGATGTATTTGTTAGGCAAAGGGACAGGATACATTTGGAAAACTAAATTATTTTTTGTATGTCACAGGCTAGTGGATGAAAAAGACACTATTAATAAAGTTTGAATAGAAAAAAAGTGTCTATCTTCTACATTTGCATGGCTTTGCAACCTGTTCAGTAGGCAAAAGGCATTCCATGAAGAGAAGATACAAAGGAATTTAAAAATAAATTCGATGTGTTCTTTTGAGTTCCACCAATGGAAGCATAACTTTGAAGCAAAGATGAGAGTTAGGTGTTGGGAAGCGTGAGCTCTGTACTAACCCTTCTGCATCTCACTTCACGAGCCTGGATTACCCCATGCGTGTTCTGCTTTTCTCATGCCCAGAATTTTGTGATATGACTCACAGACTTGCCGCGTGATACACGTAACCACATCTCCATCCTGGATGTCCCGGGTGCAATTAGCAAACGCCTTCCTCACTGTAAAATTGACCTTTATAAATGAGTAGTCCTAGTAAAGCACTTCACTGAAGACTCAATAAATGCCAAATCCCTTGATGTTACCAGGCAGCACCAACTTAAAAAAGAAAACTCCCAGCTGGTGTTCTTAGTTTAATGGAGTTTAGAGAAACACTTTTTTAATATATGTATCGTTCGAGTATTTTATGTGTTTAGGGGACCTACGCTGAAATCATGATAGGCCATTAAAATTTTGCCAAGAATTTGGCAAACTGAGAGCATCAGCAACTTTGACATCACTGGTGCAACTGACATCAAACGGTCTGACTCGGTTGGTGTTAGTATTTGCAGAGTCACATCCTAAACGTGTGCAGTTGAATAATCCCGGCATCTGTAATACCAGATGTTTTCACACAGTAAGCGTAGGGCAGAATAAAGCGGTGTGATGGCAATAATCATCTGTAGATGGGGCAAAGTCTTTTTTTTTTTTTTTTTTTTTCCCTTCTGGAACCACTGCTGAGTTCCGAGAGCTGCCAGATGTTCAAAAATGTAGTATTATTTTTAAACATATGGGTTGGCATTTTGAAATACCGTAAGATAACCTGAAATTCAACTCTGCAGGAAGGAGCTAAAACATCTTAGCCTTTTTTGTGAAGTGACTTAAATGGAGCATTAATGAATAAAAGAGCAAATGAAAACAATGCCTGCATGTTAAGAACGGAAAGCCTTTATCAAACTTTCCTGGTTTTAGTATAAAAAAGAACTTAGACTAACACATTTTTGTATGGGATAGACTACATGAATTGGATGTTACACATATAAATTCTTATTTCTTTGCCATGAACTCCTGTGGCATGTTGGGGATATTAAATAACTATGCTGCTTTAGCTTGATGGAAAAGTTAGCAATTAAAGATATAATTCACTGTACGTACCAGACATATTTTTCTTGAGGTTCCAGGGTTACGTTTATTAAAGATTGTTGTAGTAAGAGATCATTAAATGCACTGTTTCAAACTGTAATTGTATTTTATTGCCCAGGCCGAAGGTGAAATTGCGTTGAATCTCTTCCTTCCCTTTCTAGATCACGTCTCCATTGGAGGGCTTGGGGATAGCTTTTATGAATATTTGCTCAAGGCATGGCTGATGTCGGACAAGACAGATGAAGAAGGCAAGAAAATGTATTATGAAGCTGTTCAGGTAAATAAGATATTTAAATTTTCCTTTCCATAATAATCTAATCTATAATAATCCTAAAGAAACAGGCTCTGAGGACAAGATGAGGGATTTATGTCTTTGCCACCACAGTGTGGGTTTTTTAAAGAATTAGTTTCTCTTTTTAGAAGACTTCCTCAAATATAACTGCCAGAGGAATACAGATACTGTGAGAAAGGGGAGAGTCTTGAAGCACAGCTATTTTTTTTCCAACTGAAATACAGTCAGTTCTCTCTAACACCGGAGGAGAAAAGTATAAAATATGCAACAAAAAAATGTATCTACAAGTAGCTCTCAGATAGAAGTTCAAGGCTTTTTTCCTCAGTCTTCCCAAAATATATTCCTTTTGTCCTTTTTCCGTATATCCAGGAGGGAGTTCCTCTCTTGTGTTTCGACCTCATATTTCAGCCATTAGAGTATTTTGATTGTGGTCAACACAGGGAGCGATATATTACGGTAGATAATTATAAATGAAAATAGAAGGTTTTGCTGCACAATAACTTGTTGTTACAAGAGGCACATATTTGCCAGCTTCTGTGAAACAGCCAATTATTCGAATTGGGCACAAGAGAAAGTTTTCAAAAATCAGAATTGTTCATACTTACATTTCTATCTAATATTTTATTTATGATCCTTCTGGTCTGCAATTTGCTTTGTTATTTTTAGTATTTCCTTAATATGCTGTTTTGGGAGAAATAATGGTTTTGTGACACCAGATTGAGACTTGAGAAGTATTAAGTTTAAATTGCTATTTACAGACTTTCCTTCCAGTCTTGGGCAAATGACCTATTTTCTCAGGTCTTGCTTTCATAGATATATATAAAAAAAGAGGATAATATTACTTCTTTTTTCCCTATCCTTTCATCTTTTTTGACTGGAAGCTCTCTAGGGCCAGGACTTTTGTCTCTTATTTAACTGGATGTATGTTCAGTGCCTCTGTAGACAAGGCTTCGAGATGCTAGGCAATATCTGCTTATTCTTTCATACATCTGGAAATGTGCTGTCCCTAGGGAAGAGACATAAGTCTCCTTTTACTTCCCATACCACAAAAAGTGGTGACATTAAAAAAATAAAACTCTGGCTCATTGCAGCTCCCTTTTTTTTCATTAGAGAGAAAAGTCATATGTGATGATTTGAGGGAGGGTGTGATCGCTGGTGGTAGTAAATTCAACGACCAAGTATCCTCTGCTAAGAAAATCCTGCCTTTAATTTTGTAAGTGCAGATTTGGATGCAGTCAGCCTCATTTCCACCCCTAACGTGATTTCAACTTCAGAGCGAAAGGTGGATTTTAAATTAGGGTTGAGTGCATTTGAGGCTATAACATAAAAACAGTGATACTGCAATAGCTCAGCCATTAGGTTGGTAGCCAAAAAGAGAGAACAAAGTGCCTGATAATACCATATCAGTTCATCTTACCGTGGAAGGCATTTTGAAGCCACTCAAACCTGCTTCAGTCTTCTACTTCCATTGGTTTAATAACCTGAGGTTTTTCTTTTAAATACATTCTTATACAGGGTAAGTGCTAGTGCATAGACACATGTGGTAAAAAATGTGCTTTTACTAGTACAGCTACTCTGGAAACTGCTGCAGGCAGAATATCCCAAACGTAGTGTGACCATCATCCTTGTTGGTGTGAGCACATTGTCTCCTGTCCTGCAGGGGAGCAGCAGGGGCACGTTGATCCCAGCTGATAGCAGAGAGTCCAGGAGAGTGCCTCCATGGCCAGCCCTGGCCTGCTCCTACTAAGGCTGAAGGTTCACCTGCCCCTCACTTGAGCGCAGCTGGAGTGAGGTACATCAAGACGTCTCTCTTGCCTTACACCACACGAGCGGGTGTGCGTCCCATGTCAGTTGCACGGTGGCTGTGTGCCGGGGTCCCTCCTGAGCCAGCCCGAACCGAACTGCCCAGAGGGTGCAGAGCTACCTGCTGCTGGCTGGTCATGAGGGAACAGGGCCAGGAGCACCCCGAGGTGTGTCCATGCAGGGTGCAGCAGCATGGCTTTGTTTAAACTCATGCCTTAGCTATACCAGAATAACAACAACTTCAGGTAGGACAGTTGTCACAGGCATCCCAAGGTCCCACTGGGGAGCAGAAGCGGTGACGGCCACCACACTGCGTGACTGGTTCTCCCTGCTGGGGATTGAGCTGGGGGAGCAGAATTGCCTGGTCAGCAGCATCACCGAATGTGGCAATACCAATGTCAGGGCCTGAGCTCTGCTGTATGTGACTAGATTTAAAGTACCTATTACCTTAATATTTTTTAGTAGTGCTAGCTCTTAAGCAGTCCAAGCATTATGTCTGTCCAGAGTATCAGTGTTTGAGAGGGCCAAATGGTCACTAAATATGTGCTAGATTTCACCATGATGCTTGGTAGAATGCTATTTCCAGTATTTTCTGAGAGACGGCATTCGTGTTCTCTGTTTTCTGTACCGAGGTACATCTGCACCAAAGGTGAAAGTGTACATGCAGCCTGTGATGTTCTAATGTAGCTTGTTCAGAAAAGGGCAGGGAAGTTGCAGCCTCACAGAAACTGCAGACGGTTTGGGCCCCGTTGAGATGTCAGGTTCTACACCGGAGTAACTGGCTCGTTTTGAAATCCATCATGATATTGGCTTTATTGCTATCGATCCCTTACTTATCTAAATTACAGCTAATTTAAGTGTCTGCACAAGCTGCAGTCGTTCTTTATGACTAAGCCTACACGGTTTGGGCTATCTGAGTCTGCTTCATATTTTCTTAGATAAATTTCCCCCGACACTTTCAGAATCTTTTTAAGACTATGCCAAAGGGAACGGCGTGATTATTCCTGGCCGTTGGGCCCAGCACATGCTCACCGAATTCTGAAAGAGCAATGTGAAGGTTTGATGCCTAATTCAATATCTTCTGCTATTGAGAAACTACAAATGAAAATATATGGTGAGTTATAATTCGCTGTGAAAAGCTGAGATTTATTTAGATAAAGCTTTGGGGTTATTTCTTACATTGTTCCGTAACTCATATTAAAAACAAAGAGTTCTTTCTATTGGAATTTTTGCAGCACCTATAGATTGTTTTATGGCTTAAGTTAAAAGCAATAACTAAGATGTCAAACTAGATTTAAAAACTTTTTCTGCTTGCCATGAATAAGATGCGTATTTGGCTGATGCCATTTAAAGAAGAGTTTATTTCTAATGGGAAAAGGGACAGAGATATAGTCTTATTTTGAATACCAGAGCATAATATGAATGTATTTATAAGGCCATCAGAGGGATTCATAAACTCTAGAATTTGCATAAAAAGACAAGTGAATGTATTTTTAATGTAAGTTATTTTTCTCTTTCAAAAAGCAATGAATATAATGTCCTGTTTCACATAATACAGGAAGTAAGAGATCTTCTTAAACTGGTTTCAATGGATAGCATGCAACGTTTAGTTACAGAACAAACGTGTATTCAGCTTTTAGTCATATTTTGAGGATGTAACTGCCTATAGAATAATCTTATCGGTCTTTGAAAGTATCCAGGACAGGAACCATCCCGCTCTTTTCAGTCAACACAGTTGATCTCTGAGACACAATTGAGTAGGTGTAGTACGAGAACATGGTAATTTAGAGCAAAAATGGACCTTGTGGGTCCACTTGTATCTAGTCCAGCACCAGCAGTGTCACAAGGAATTGCATCAAATCCTCCCCTCTTGAATGTGTCAACCCTTATTTTCTAAGTTGAAGGGCAATTTTCCTACTGCTCACATAACTTCATAGTTTGTCTCACACTTGATGTCTGATGGCCAGGCGTCTTTTCCAAATTTTCCTGTTAACATTTATTTATGGCCATTGCTGCAAACTTTCTGCAGCTTAAATATTTCTTCTCTCTCTCTCTCTCTGACACTGCCTTCATCCCCTCCTCAGTGTATTTCTAGAGAAATGGCATATCTAAAGGCTGTAAATAGAGCAGTAACTTGACCCTGAAGAACTTCACAGGAAGAGGGAGAATCCCTCGCCAGCACTTCCCAAGCAGCTTCAGTGCAGCCCAGGGTGGCCCCATGGTATCAAAAAAGTAAAGCTGCTGAGATCCGCAGTTTTACCTTTAGAAAGAGGTAGTTTACTTTTAGACATTTAGATTTGTTAATTTTTCTTACTGGGGAGCAACTGCTCAGAATATTGTAACAAGAAAACTAGTGATCTCCGGAGAACCTAGCATGGGGAAGTAGAAACAATGGAAGTAGCAAGCGGAAGAATAGGGTTTGCGAAGCAGTGCCACGGCCGTTCTCTGCCAGATTTCAGCAGCACTCCTGCATGACAGCCTGCTGCTACGCTGGGTTGTGCCAGTAAGGAATGCAGTAACCTTTTGTGGGTATCAAAAAGGCAAAAAAGTCACTTTTGGCCTCAGGCTTTTGAGTATTCAGACAGAAAATATATAGGACCACTTTATAATTTTTTATAATTTTTTTTTGTTGTTTCTAACTTTTGAGACTAGCCTTGATATACTCCATTTGTACTTTGCCAAAGGAAGCAATGTGGTTTTGATTTCGGTTTGGGTTTTTTTTGGTATATTTAATTGTCAGCATTAAGTAGTGAACATTTTTCAGAGCTGTCGAGATTTCAGCCTTCCAGATAAATAAAACAAATCCACGTAGACTCCTTTCTCATTGAAATGAGGGAGAGAACAAAGTGTTGTTAGAGAAACGAAAACAAGATATTGGCAGATAGGCCCTTTTCATCTCCAGAGTTTCATGAGGGTCTATTTAACTGTAGTGACAGTCTGGTGGCTGGTCTGTGCTGATTGCAGTTTCCATTAAGTTGCTTGAAGTGGCTTGCTTTGTGATCGTAGTGATCTTAAAAACTGTATAACCGATGTGGACAATGACAGAACTGCAACAACTCAGAACAGTTTGTCATACCGGGTAAAGCCAAAAGTATATTAATGAATTGAACAGCCCATATTGAACACTTCTTGGCATTGAAGGACATGCATAAATGGGGCAGGCAGGGTGGTGCAATAGGAGCCATCTTCAGAATGAAACAGCGCAGGGGACGCAGCATTCCCATTGCAATTTTTTTTTTTTTTTTTTTGGGGGGGGTGTCTATATGTAAAAATGAAGAAATATGCAGTTCATTTCCATATTTTGTCAGCTGTCATTTTAAAAATATTTATCCCCCAGCTGCACTGGTGTTCTGCACGTAGCGATAGTATAGCTGCATTATGTAGGAACACAAGATTTATTACACTTAACAGACGAGAACGCGCAGAGGACTCGCTGCTCCTTTTTATTCTCTTCGCTGTATTTCCCCTCTTGACAGGAGTTTTAAGGCTCTCTACAACTGCTTACAGAAAGTATCGAGATGGAAGACAGGCTTCTGCACATTTTTAAATTCTTAATGATTTACTTATGTCTATATTTTGGGCTATCGAAAGTACTTATTAAAATGCTTGTTTGTGGACTGTCAGGAGAAGCAGCAAGCTATAATGTTGTTAGAACTCTTTAAGGAGGATTTTAACTAAAAAAGTCCTGTGAGAGAAATTGTCCCCTTTTTGCTCGTGGCTTCGGTCTTGTTGTCAGAGAAATGTCCCAACTACTTCTGCTATTTTTGACAGCAAAAAAAGCTTGTCGGGAGCCATAAATATGCTAGAATATTCAAGAAATACATAATGTAACATTTTGAGAGTGACTTGCTTTGATTCATGCCGTTCCATTAATACTGTTTTTCGAATATGAATATGTCTAGCCTGTCTTCTGGTAGCAGACAGCATTAAGTATGTTTACTGCAGGAGCACTGGTGCTCTTACAGACACTAATAGATCTATACAGGGGCAAAAAACGTATAAGTAGATTTTCAGACAAAAGTAAATTATCAGCTTTACCCTAGAACTTAATCGTCTTTTAGTGATCGAATCGATAGGTATCATAATAGTTAAATGCTTGCCAACATTTCTATTTTAAAAACTTGGGCATCTCTGTTATAAGCATTCACGTTTCATTTCACATGTAAGATTGTCCATATAACGCGTCTTAAGTCCAAAAGCAGTCAGTGCCTTATTGCTTTCAAAACGTTTCTTATAAATCGTGTTAAACAAATGAAAGTTCTTCTGTGTTCAGATTTCAGTTTTGATTTTTAAAGTGCAGTTTAGTAAGCAGTGAAGACCTCAGGATTAAGAAGATGGCACTTTTCTTTGGCAGAAGTATTTAAATAAATTGTAAGACCTTGAACTTCCTATTTCATCCTATTTTTTCCGGCAGTATACTTCCACGTCATTCATGCATCTTGTAATACATATTTAAAACCTGTATGAAGGATATTTAAGAAAACAGAATCAACTACTACATATGAAGCTTAAAAAAAAAATGTGCAATGTTTTTCTGCCATCTCCGAAACAGACGTAATAACGGAACAACGCAAATCTTAAAGTTTTCGTAATAAACTCATTGGAATTTTGTATAAAGGATAAATTTGATGGGTTATAAAGATTACTGAAGAAAAGTACCTGTTGCATTAGATCAACTCAACAGAGAAAACATGAGGGAAACTCAAAGTCAAGAAAACAGGCAATTGACTTACAAACTCACAGCGTGCAAAACCACAACAATCCTGACCCGTCTGCTGCTCTGTGCTGTTTCAAAGCAGTAAAATGTAATGCCATAAATATTAAAACAAATAAGCAACTGACATTATACATCTTCAAATTTCTGCAAATATGTAGTAGAATTCTCTTTCTCATACTCCCTGTTGCTTCAAATTGTCAAAATACTGTTTATGAAGAAGATTCCCAGGGAAAGAAAAATATATTAAAAGTTTGGACTGAGATAATTTATAGTGCTTTGTTGTAAAGAAGCCTGCAGAGTTGTAATTATCCCCAAAGCAAACATTATAAACCCCGGAAATTTAGAACTAGGATCATATTTTTGAAGTTTCGAATTTATTAAGGCATGGAAATACATAACTATGACTTGCAAGACAGTTTTATCTCCAGCTACAGTGACATCTTGAGGTGGGAAATGAAACACCTGGGTTTTGTTGTTAAAACAACAGTAGTCATTGAAATTCATTAATCATAATTAAACCATTATTCTAAAAGGAGAGGTAAAAGTAAGTGCTAGAGGAAGTAGAACTGCAGTTTTACATTGCATTTTGAGGTTTGTAGTTTGTTGTCCCTGCTTCTTTAGTAGAATTAACTTTTTCGTGGGATGTGTTTATTTTGAATTGAGCAACTTTGAGGTGCAGAACTTTTTTCCTGAGAAGCCTACATCTGTGCTCTGTAGGGATCTCATTAATATTTTTATTACCTGTCAGCATAACCCACCAAGGGAATACCCTCTATTAAAAATAAGCTTGTTGATTGGGTTTTTTTACTTATTTGAACAGAGATGACTTCAGTTCTGCATCCCCTGTGTTTCTCTATAAGCAACCCAGTTCAACATCCCAAACAAATCAAAGGCTAAAGGAAGGACTTCCCAATCACAAAATCAAGTTGGAGATTGAGGGGGAAAGTGTTTGAAGACAGTGTTTAAGCTGCTTTTTGTCCCTAGCATTCCACAAAGGCTGGGAGGAGCTGGCACAGTCGTGTGTCCGAGGGTCCTGACTCCCTGGAACAGAGATTCTCCTGGTGACCCCAGGGCAGGCACCAAAGAAGAATGGAGGACGATGGCAATTTATTAGGAGGGACCAGTTCTGCTTAATTTTGCAAGTGTGAGGCTGGTAGTATAACGTAAAAGCTAAGGACCAGGCTGATAAGCAGAGAACGCAAAACGTATCGCCTGAAGAAAGGCAGCAGGAGGAGGAGGAGGAAATCAGGTTGGGAAAAACTGAAGATTTTCTTTTTTGTGCTATCAGTAACAGAGATTACACACATGCGCACTGTGCAATCCCGTAACCTAAACAATGCGTAACGTCTCATTCACTGCAGTTCTTCCAGCATGACAGACAGGCGGGGGCAGAATTTTAACATGCGAACTCATGAGAAAGATGCCGGGAGTAATACAAGGTGCACTTGAGTCACAATTCAAACTCTAAAAGGGACTGTTAGCGTTTCTAATTGAGTGCTCCAGCATTTTTACAGTTGTTGTATGGAGGGAATAATTTCCCACAAGATGGAAAAAAAAGTAATTTAGCTAAAGGCTTTATTGCAGTGAGGACCGTAAGCAGAGCCTTACATAAAAGCACGAAAAAAAAAAGCCGTAAAAGTCAGTCTGGCTGTAAGAGCTTGCAGGTACACTACAAACTGTACGCCGTATTGGCCTTATATGTAGTAAATTAATTTCTTTAAATATCTGGCAAATGTTGTTTATTTTCCTTTAGTTTCCCTTTCTTCCTCTCATTTTTTGTCCACTACAGTCTAAAGTCAGGTTGTCTTAATTTTTCTTTTTTTCTTTTTTTTTTCTTTTTTTTTTTTTTTTGTCCCCCCCCCAGGGAGCACCTGCTATTTCTCCCTTTGGGAACATACATTTGCAGCCACTTTTTCTTTGCAACCTTTTATGTTGCACATTCTGTCTGCTTTACCGTGATGGAAAGAAAGACATTACTATTTGAATTGCAGAAATACATTCTGGAAAACAGTAACATGAAATTTCCATTTACTTAAAAGGAAAAGTGTACAAGTTCCAAACAATTATCCATCAATAATGTATTTACAGCTAATCAAAGACCACATTCTTCTAGCCTTTTTTATTCTTTGCGGATACTGTATATTAGTTTATATTGACAATATTAATTACAGTAAAATGAAATAATAACCTCTATAGTGATAAATACGACACCACCTGATCTGCAAGCAGTGCAAGAAGGAATTATTCGTAGGCGGGGACCAAATTGTAATAGAGCTGCCATTCAAATAAGCATGTCCCTTTTTTAAGTGTGTGGATATAAAAGTAAAAATAAAAGTAAATTGATTCTAAGGATGAAATTCAGAGTTAATTCTACCAAACAGTGCTTTTCACTTGGGTGTATCTTTGCCACCATACTACCTATTCACCTTTTATAATAACTTGTTTAAATAACTTGATTTCCCTGCCAGAAGCGCACCCACAGCATTGCAGAAAGCAATAGCATTTCCCTGCGGGATAGCAACCCTGCCTTTCCATCCTGCTGCTCAAGTTCAGAGACCCTTATTATATCTTCATTTAAACTGATAGTATTCCTTCATCATCCTTGAACTTTGCCTTCAAGGTTTTTTTTATACTTAAAACAATTGCCCGTGTTTTCCAGCTAGTGATTCAGTGCTGCTCTGGACCTCGAGCTTCTTTAAAAAGTGAATGTCTTTCAGAAAGTGCAGTCCAGCCTGATGGCACTTACAACCTTCGTGAAACTCGCTGAAAAATATTTTGATGTGCTGCTCAGAGAAGTACATACCATTGTATTATAACAAAAAAAAATATTAAAAATGTGAATAGCAGTTTTGTGAATTTCCAATAGATGTAGGATAGATAGTTTGGGTATAGATTCAGAAGTGATAATTTTGAAAGAGTACTGATTTTTGTTTATTGCTTACTTTGAAAATATTTTCTTATACTAATGCATTGTGCAAATGCATTATACAAACCTTCTACGTTCCAGAAGTAGTGCTTTAACAATATTTGGAAGTAAATTCTGAAATTAAACTATAGTTAGGTTGGACTTGTGAGGAAAAGGGAGGTTTTGCCACATCTGAAGCTGCAAATACTATTATCGATACAGGAGTTCAAAATTTCAATGAATACATTCATCGATAGTTAATGTTGGGGAATGTCTTTTATATATGTTCTACTTATGTAGGTTGTACTTTTTTTTTTTTTTAAGATCAAAAGCATTTACATTTGTGAGGCTTTCTAAATATGCTGATCTTTTATAACTTTTTTTAAATGCTGAGTTCCTGAAACAACTGGAACCCACCTAACGAATTCATTATAATCTGACACTTCGATGCCATTCTGGAATTATTCCAAACTTCATGAAACTTTGATACCGCAAAGTTGTTAGCAAGCCTTTGGAGAACGTTGTTTCAGGGCAAGCAGCAAGTCTCTCTGTTCTCAGTAGATGAATAGCGGTGAAAGAAGGGAAACCTATTTCTGACAAAAACAGTTTGTCTAGCTTGGACCGAAAATGGCCCATGAAGAAACTTCTGAGATTTAGTTGAAGCTTTTGACCGTCCCACTGTAAGCTCCCTGGCAGTGGTTTTGTGAGCTGTGCTGGTGCACCACCCAGTACCACACAGAGAGTTACCGGCCCTCTGGGAAGCGACGTTCCTCTGCCTTTCACACTTTACGAAAGCCATTCGGTTGAGGTCAGTTTGCTTAAATCATGTAACTTCTACAAACTATTACTTCATAAGCATCAAAGGTCAAATGAAGTTTAGGCTTTAGCAAGTTACAGTATTTGTTTTCCTGTCTTTGAGAATAAGAGTTTGTTGAGTGCTGATGGACTTGCAAGTTTGGCACACTTGGGCTTATGGCTTCTGAAGGTTATTTGTACATATCGAAGATTATTTGGATTTCATGTCTAGGCAGAAATGCTTAGTTACCTAGCGTGCCGTTAATAACGTTCTATACATCAGTATAGGTATTATCTAGCACTAAGGGACCCATAATTGTACAGAGCATGACAAGGCAATTTGAGAGTCTGTAATAGATCAAATAATTACCTAATAAAAATAGCTTTAAATAAGACACGTAATAAAAATAACTTTTAATATGCATCTATACTAGTTCTTAATAGGACCCATTTATAAAACCAAGATGATTTGCTTTACTAAACATGAATAATTACAAAATTATAATTATAAAATATATTTTTATTTTGTGACATTCCTAGCATCAATTAACATCAGTTTGTTAGTTTCTTAACACCAGTTTGTTAGAATAATTTTAAGCTTTCCCAAGTGGAGGTCGTCTTTTTTCAGCCTGAACTTTAATCTTGAGCCAATAGAGGGGAAGAAAACTCTGAAAGACTAATTAGTATTGCAGAATCCCTTTTAACACTACAAGGACCATCTCTGGTCTAGTTACTATAGTTCTGAAGGTGCACGATCACTGTTATTTCTGTCAGGTACAGCAATACTTCATTCTGTCTCTCATTAATTCTTTACTGAAAAAAAAATGCAATATAGGTAACTGTGGTCATCAATCTCTTTTAAAATTTGTTTATTTTTTAAATAAATTCTGACTCAACAGCTAAGTGACCAGTAGAGTTATCAACTACTGCCAGAATTGTTCATTTGAGATGGCGACACCATGCTGAAAGGTTTTAATGAAATGTAATATCTGAACTTGGTTTTAGGTGGCTTGTTTTTTAGAATGTCTAAGTATTCTGAAAGCTGTTTCCCACAAAACTGTTGTGTTTATGTAACAATAAGGCATCCTATTACAAGATATATACTGTTTAATAAAAATGCGAACAGCACTCTGAAAGATTCTGGAAGTTTTCCAATTATTTCTATCTTCTCATAAATTTTGCCTGTTTATGCATTAATACATTTTGTAGCAGGTTCTTTGAACTCCGTTCTGTCAATTCTTCAATTATAAATTCAAATATTTTATACCCTGGGCACAAAAGACATGTTTTAAAGAACATTATTTTTTTAAAAAGTATCTAGGTACTCCACTACTTGTTTCCCAACCTGTCAGAAAAGCTTTTTTATATGCACTTTGAATACACAACCACTAATTAGCTCGACACCAACTCAGCCACTGGAATTCTTTCATTTACCACAGTGGGGTCTGTGGTTTGGATGCTTAAGGAAATTGTTTTTCACCTTTCCCCTTTGATATTTAAGTCCTCTTTTTATAGGTTAAATTATGCAGGATTTGTTTAAAGTACAGGAATCTTCATTCTTTACTGCTGATTTAAAATTTAGGTACGCTTTTCAGTATATACTAGTGCTAAAAACGTATAATCAAGGAGGAAAGAAAGGGATGGAGGAGTTTTCTGAGCCAATAATGGGTCTGGAGGTGGGCAGAAAACATCCTTACTAAGTGCTTTGCACTGATGTTAGTGAAAAAAAGTGTAGTTCTCAATGTGACGTTCATGGCACAAAAAAGCTACTTAGTAAGTAAAACTTGTACAATTATTCTGATGATGATTCTAGTTTAGAGAAGATTTTTCACGCTGGGTCTTATGATTGCAACAGAATAAACCAGACTACTGCTGGATAACTGAATGTATGATAGCGTTGTTCGTCTCCTCTCCATTACCCTTTAAAGAGTAATAGCTCGCTTTCTGTGTGGGCTTCTAATTAATGTGCTCTTCTGCATCTCCTCTATTGTTTTAATCCTGTTCCTCTCGTAAGGGCAGGTTGTTTTCCTGGATTTCATGTTCAGTGACCATATATTGCTAACAGGACCAACTAATTCTAATTCTCTCTAGGAGATTTGTATGGTTTTATTCTGCTTAGGGATTTTTCCAGACCCTGCTCTTGATTGACAGCTACAGAGGAATTCAGTCTGGGAGGGAAAACGCATTGGACTTTGGGAATGCCATATAGGCTTAGAGGCCTGGCATCATTCAGTGCACTCACTGGGTCAGGCATTTTGAGTATGTTATGTCTGCATATAATTGACATGAAATTATACCAATAACTACATTCTTTAAGTCAGAATTACAATGGGAAGTATGGAAGATGAACGATGGCTCATTACCATTAAAAGTGAAATTACCTAAAATTGCTCAAAGTTGGAAAGAAATAAAGAATTTTAAAATGGAATTGTATTTTTTAGGTCTTTCCAATATTTTTATAAAATGTGCTGTGTAAATTGCTCAAAGTTGTAGCAAAAA
Source organism: Larus michahellis (assembly GCF_964199755.1). NCBI lineage: Eukaryota > Metazoa > Chordata > Aves > Charadriiformes > Laridae > Larus > Larus michahellis. The sequence continues at coordinate 76,512,344 of NC_133898.1, forward strand.
AAATCATAGTTACTGATGCATGCTAATCTTTGTTGGTTTGGCTGCACTTTGAGGTTATGCTAGCTCATATTATCCATTTTAATTTATAAGCAAAGGCAATATGGAGAGAAACCAACCAACATACAAGACAACTTTGTCTTTGTCCTTCATACTTTACCAAATGGTACCACAGGGTTTGAAATCATGTGGTTTTTGCAGGCCATCGAGACCCACCTCATTCGCAAATCAAGCGGGGGGCTGACATACATCGCTGAGTGGAAGGGCGGGCTGCTCGAACACAAGATGGGGCATCTCACTTGTTTTGCTGGAGGCATGTTTGGTCTTGGAGCAGACGGAGCACCGAACGACAAGACGGGCCATCACATCGAGCTTGGTGCTGAAATCGCTAGGACATGCCACGAATCCTACGATCGTACGAGTAAGTACTGTATCGCGGAGTTTAGTTTCACAGTTTGACTTCGTGAAGGTATTTTTGCGTAATGCCGAATAAAGGTTGTATGACGGTGGGAACTCTTCAACCTTTCTGAGCAAATGCTGCTTTGCTCCCAGAGTAACTTTAAGAATGGCTGCTCTGTTCTATAAATAATTTCTGTGCACCTGAATCATATCTACTCACTCTAGTAATTAACATGACAGCTTTTTTTTCACTTTGCCAATGTCTGAATAGGCGAATACAAGTAAGAGAGGGAACCTGTTCATTTATGCATCAATATAGCTATTAATCATGTTTTATGCACAAAAAAATGATTTTATTCTCACTTTTGTTGGTAAAACCCTGGCAAGAATAGAATTGCACAAAGAAAGTGGATTTCTGCGCAGGAAATTTGTTCGGATTCTTTCATCTTCTTATAAAAATAATCCTGGCAGCATTTCAGGTCCCAGAGTGTATTTTCCAGTTTGATATAGAAAAGTAAATATCCTCGTCTTTTAAGAAAAATTTCACACGGTGCTAGTTATACGAAGTCTTTCAGAATGCAAATGTTGGCATCACTGTTCAAACTGGAACAATTTGTAGTATTTTTTTAGTATTACAAAATACTAAACACAGGAGGTGCTGCAGTATCTTTCAGAAATTATATGGTTTGGGGTAACCTGGCTTGTCACGTGTCACATGAAATGTCGGTTACATAATTTGAAACGTTTTTTAATGCTTTTATTTTAGCACGTGTTTTTATATTGGCTAGGCATGAAACTGGGACCAGAAGCCTTCAGATTTGATGGTGGTGTTGAGGCCATCGCAACAAGACAAAATGAAAAATACTACATCCTACGACCGGAAGTCATAGAGACCTACATGTACATGTGGCGGCTCACTCACGACCCAAAGTACAGGCAGTGGGGATGGGAAGCTGTAGAGGTAACGTTCTATTGGACTTTTTTCTTATTAGATCCTAATATCTTGTTAAGTGAGCTACTGAAGGGTATCTGGTTTAGCAGCTGGAGAGCAAATATTTATTTTAAATTACTACTATCAACTCAAATTTCCAGAGATTCGTTTACTAAAAAGATGAAGTAAGATCACTTTGATAAAACCAAAAACCGCTGGTATTGTGTATTAGAAAAATACGTTGTGATTTCTCCTTCTTAAATACTTTGCAGGTCAGGGTCATATCTGGATGTACTGCTCAAGATGTTGAGTGTTGCTGCTTGTGAATGGAAAGTGCAAACTTATGTCAAATTTCAGCCTTAGACATGGAAATAAGTTTTATAAAGTGTATATTCAACCGTAATTGTATGAAGGTTATTTTAATTAAGGTGATGAAGGCCAAGATGATGTACTAGATAGTACTGAACATTTAAAAAATTGATCACTTTCAAAAAGTGGCTATGGTGGACTGAACTCCATTAATTATAACAATCTCTTCTAGATTTAAATTCCTGCATCCAACTGGCCTTTGAGCTTCAACCAATTATGCCGAACCTATTTGTTTGTCTAGCAGAAGCCTTCCAAGATGGCAGTTAGCCTATACTGCAAAAATTTCCTTGCCAAATCCATCATTTCCCTTTTTCAGTGGTTAATCACTCTTGCTGTTAGAGATTAAAGCCTTTGGATTTGTTTCATCCTCGAGGCATAGATTCTTACTACACTTTTGGAGTTCACTTATTTTCTCCTCACATTGATGTTGCCTTTGTTAAATTACTTGCCTTTCACTCTTCCTTTGGAATTTCTAAGCAGACTGAGATCTTATAGGAGATACGGGAAGCTGAAGAACGTTATTTTTGACGCTTTGTATACTTAAGGAAAAGCACACAAAAAAGAAAACAAAACTCCCTGCAGTGTTTTGTTGACAGTGACCTCTCATTCCTTTGCAGAGTTGTTTCTTTCCAGGATTTAAAAAACATCTTGCTTGGCAGTTTGCCCAATACCTCTTGTTTCTAGGAGTGACGTCCACCAGTTACCTGGCTCCCTCAATAGCACCCAAGATCTGTAACTGTATTCAGTATTCACTGTCTGAGATACCAAACACATCTCAAATGTTGTTGAATATTGTACAAAAAGACCATTTAAAGTTTGGCAGTAAGATATTCTTGAAGAATGAAATTTATGGTAGAATCTACTTTCCATAAAAGAATAGCTGCTAGCATTAACTATACTTTCACTCTCTAGCTCTTCCTTGTTTGAGTATTTACAGCAATTCCATACCTGCAGTCAACACTATATTCGGCTAGGTAGACTGTAGTTATTCAGGACATTTTATTTGCCTCCCTCAGGTGTTGGCTCTATCGGCCCTGAAACAATATGCTTCTGAGTTAATGATTCCAAAGCAATTTTTAAAAAAAAAAAAAAATCCTCTAATTTAGAGTGCTGTTCCCTTCCTTACTTCTTTGCTAACACCACACATTTTACTGCTGGAATCTTCCCAGGCAGATTATAATTGGAATATTTTCAATGGCTGTTTATGGAAGTCATCCCACCAGGCATCAGCAATGCCAAGTGTTCCTTCTCCAGGAGATGTTTTTCCTGACTCATTGTTGCTGCCCACATTGATAACATTCTTATAAACAATTGAAATGTTTTCCTTATTATTATTATTCTTTACCCTGTTGGTTCAGTTTGTTTGTTTTATTTCATTCGTACACTCGTTTACCTTCTTAGCACTCCCCATGTGTTCCTTGCTCAACGTTCTTGTAACCAGTCTGGTCTGGCCCTAACGTGTGGTGGATTACGGCCCATGTGTGGGAGATGCAGCTGGTCCCAATCTGTACAGACCCATCTTCCACTGTCCTGATGTGCATCTGAGTGTTTCACAAAAACAAATCTTACCACTTTGCAGAAGTTATACAGGCAGTTGTAGGTTTCAAAATTTTTTTTCTCTCCTTCCTTGATGTTTATAGCCCACACAGCTCCACATGATACTGTTTTTTTTTTTTTGTTTCAGCATGTGTCATGATAGTTTACCACAACTATTTCATAAATTCTGCTCATGCTCCAGAGAGCACACCACTCCACCCTTTTGTTCTTGGGGAAGTCCCTGACCATGGAATATGGTTGGTTTAATTACCAACACCTGTTGCACAAAGAGGAAGCTGCGATCAAAACAAAAAAAGGGCAACAATCATCCCGCTTGTTGTTGCCCAAAAAAGTTGTTCTTCAGGTGTTTCATGTCCATTTTGTACTCATGACACTGGCGATAAGACCTCATTATGTTTGTTTCCCAGTGCCCTTGCAGCTAGGAGACTGCTCTATAGGTCATGACTTCTAAACTCTCCAAAAAGTCTATTATTTCTTTCTCTTATAGACTCAAAAACATGCTCTAGCCTCTCCATTTTTTCTTTGGAAATTTGCTTTGCTGCTTTAATTTGAGGCCAAGATCACTCTGTATGTACTTCAGCGGTTGGAGAAAATGCAGTTATGACCAACAGCAATATTCACTGAGTCAGAAAGGTTTTATCAGCTTAGCTCATGAAAGTCTCCCTTTCTGCATTATAAATGCAGCACATATTTTGAATTCATTGCGCTTCCTTTGTTTTTTCCCTTTATGATACTTTGAGACTGTCAGCCAGTTTTCACTCAGCATAACTGATCTTAGCCACCCTAATTTTCTAAGAAATACTAATTTAAAATGTGTTGGATTGTTTCTTCCCACCCACCACTACCCCACCATCAATGTGAACACCACTGAACTCTGGAACTGCAGGTACGGGCACAAAAGGCCATTACTGCCAGTTAAAGAAGGGTGACAACCAAGAGCCTTTTTATCATACTAATGCTGGACACAAATGTCCCGTTCCTTTAGTTAAGTGGAAAGTAGCTTTGAGGGGTAAGATGGTTCACGTTTGCATCAAGTAGGTACCACCAGATGGCTAACATGGTGCAAGTCAGCCTCTTAGTCTACATCATAACGGTGTGTTCAGGTACCTATAACGGTATCTCCCCACAACAAACTCATAAAGAAGGTTCTAACTACATGTTAGAGCACATAAACCCCAAATGCAATTTGCTTTTATTTTACCTCACCCTCTTCAGAATGCAGTTGTTTCCTTGAATAATAGCCTTATCCTTCAAGTTCTCCTTCTGCTGTGCCTTGGAAAACATAATCTTGTGTTTGACATTGAAAATCCAGACACAGATTCAGCATTTTGAATTCATTGCAGGTTGAAGTAGAGGAGAGGGAAGGAGTATCAGCCAGGGGAAATTACTTGTTTAAACTTAAGTATATTTGTCACTTAGTAAAAGTGTCCAGGAAAATTAAAGAACCTAAAGACACAGAAGAAAAGACAAATAGGCCTGTTATATTTTAAAGGATCGCTCCTGGAGAAAAATCCCTTTTAAACATACAATAGGCAGCTTACTCCCCAGTGAAAACTATGGAGAGCCTGACATGCAAGCTAAATATATGCAGATAGCTACGGGGACTCCAGCAAAAACAAGGACATTTAGGATATCTACTCACAGCAAAACACAGAAGAGCCTTTAGAGCAGGTGGAGGTGATGGATACCTCAGTAATTATTAGTGACTGTTAGTCCCATCCCTCATCAGAAAATGCTTATTGTGCCTGTTTGCTTGTTCTAGACATATCTTCTGCCTTTTCATAGCTTTTCACTATATGTGGTTTGAAAAGCAGCATCTTTCCCTAAATAAAATCTACATATCCTGTAGTCACTTCAGTGATATTTGGGATAACTTCAGAAATGGAGGAACTAGTTGTCTGCCATCTCTTCATTGGGGGTTTGATGGAAAACTCCAGGTATTTCTGCCTGAAAGTTGTTGCTCCAATACCTGTGTCTCCACAACAGGCGCCATGTTTCAGAGTAGCGTGGTCCTGAGTAAATGTAGTAATCCATCATGCTTACTGTCATTTTCATTGTGAGAAGTTATTTAGGGCTAAAGAGCATTTTCTGGATTTGTTTTTGGATAATGAATTGGTTTAAATATAATCATCTTAGATTCTTTTCACTCCTTTATTATACTGCATGATACCAGAGTTATTATAAAACAGAATAAGAAAAATGAAGATGCTAAGAATACTTTCGACCTTGTTAAATAGGTCAATTATAAAGAAAAAAGATGAATGAATGTTTTTAAACAAAGCAGTGAGAAGAGAACTAATATTCGAATAACGTATTGGATAGCAGTCTATTTAAAGAAGTTGTGGCTCATACATAGGCATATAGGTACCACCTTTCTAATATAAACACATCTAAAATAAGGAAAACCAGCAAATTGTATTAAATAGTATAACTAACTATATACCGTCTACACTTCCAGTACCAGGTATATGTTTTTAGCCCTTCTGTAAACACCCGTCATCTGATCTTTTTTCTCTTTCAAAATTAGCTGATCATATAGAACATTCCTGTGGGCGGAAAAGAAATTATATTTTTAGGTGGTGCATGTGCTCCTTTTTATTGTAAAATAGGAGTCAATCACCTGTTTTACACCTTTTAACTAAATATACAGTTTGGAAATTAGTTAGTGAAAAACACATTCTTATTTTTACATCTAAAATATGTTGCATTAAGGGCAGCCACTTACTAGCTTTCTGTCTACTCCTGTGGAACAGACAAAGCTTTTTCAGGAAGGTGTCAAAGAAAAATAGTACCTCCTGCAGAAAAGAAATTCAGTCACAGCCCAGTATCAGAGGTTTCCCACTGAAAAATGAAATAATTGCAGAGAAACCAAACAACTTACATAGAAAATAGAGAGTTGCCTTTCCTTTTTTGAAGCGACTTACAAGAGGTAAGGAAAAGACTGGTATTCAATTCTATCACAATAATTTTTAAGAACTAAAATGTGACCAAGAAAGGTATATGTGACATGATCTTTGAAGGCTGACAGACAAGCCTGTGAGAGAGAGGCTATTGTTATTCCTATTAAAAAGAGGAAAAAGAAAATAAGTGAAAATCCATATATCTTTACATCCGTATATCCGTATATCTTTCCTTCTGAAAACTGGTTTGTGTTCACTTCTTTTATTAATTTACCATTTTGCTTTTCTTCCTAAATGTAAAATTAGATGTGTGCCTGTCTCTTTTCAGAAAGAGTTTTCTATCTCGAGCTTTATCTAGTTTTCACCTCCTTATCAAAAAATTTGTGGCAATTTTTTTGGGGGGATAGTTTTATTGTTAAACAAAGAAAAATTGACAGATGATTCATTTTGTTAATCCCACTGGCTTTTTTTATCCCCTCTTCAGGCACTGGAAAAACATTGCCGAGTAGATGGTGGCTATTCTGGCATTAGAGATGTTTATAACAATCATGAAAGCCATGATGATGTGCAGCAAAGTTTCTTCCTTTCAGAGACACTCAAGTAAGTTAAGAAAGTTGACTTTCATTAATGCGAAGTAGTTCTATGTATCAACTTTACAGATAAGTGAATGTCAAGGGTACTAATGATAAATACTTAACAAAATCTGACTGAAATAGTAGAGCTTTTCTTAGGTGATGGGAAGCCAAATTGCCTTTTATTCCCTTCTACATCAATAAACTGAATTCTATGACTTCTGGAAATTATCTTTACTTCTGATAAAGGTACTTGATGGTCTTTGCTGAGGAATTAAGTCTCCTAGCTTTGATAGGATCTAATTATATATGCCAACACTAGAGAAACAAATTGAGTAGACAGAGGACTTATCAGGCTTGTATTGCATACTTTTCATTTTAAAACTACAGACAAAGGAAAAAGAAGTCAACTTGCGTGGCCTGTTAAGAGGAAAACCAAAAGATTTCATTTATCTATCACCATATCCTAAGCTTTTAACAAAATTAACATCTCTTGGTCTCCTCACTTCTTTTTTTTTGCTGTGCAAGAGAAAGTTGCAAAGACCAGAAAGAAGAAATCATGCCATTTCAACAGAAAATGTAGTACTCCAGTAAATTAAATATCATAAATATATTTATGTACATCCTGGCAATTTTTTTTTTTTTTGAGATAGTGCACTGCCTCTACTATACCTTTTACATTGGCCTATCAGAATTAGACCAAGAAAAGCCTTCAGGGAAGGATGGTGATTGAGGAAAAAATAAAATTTCATTTGCTAAGCAGACTTTCATTTCTAAGCAGACTTCAATAATCATGCTACAGTATCAGGACAATAAATAAAATCTTGGATTTGTTTACTGTTTACTGCTGGTTTTAATGGACGCTATCTTAGTAAATGGCTGCCCAAGCTCCTGCTGTAGTGCTAGTTTTCTTCTTTAAAAATCCTAAGCCACGGGTTGTTCTCAGAATTAAGGCAGTATTGGACTACAATGTTTTCAGTCCTACACCTTGATATATGTGGGCATTCCGGAGGAAAAAAAACCTACTGTGGTTGTATGTTATCTAAACAATATGTAATAAAATTACTGAGGATTAAATGGAAGTGAAGCGAATTGATATTTAACCTTGACAGCGTAAACTTCTTTGTCCTCTGCCAGGACAGAGACGTTCTTTTGTTGGTCTCCAGTTGCTATTGCCCTTGAGTCAATCTGAGTTGAGTAGCCCCAAATCTTTGCGCTAACCATTGTGATGCTGGGACTTACTGGTGTTTTGTATTTGGTCAGCTGTTTCCATTGATGCATTCATCTAGGGAAATCAAGTATTTATGTTTTCCTGAAAACTATTGTGGTTTCTCCTCCCTGATGTGGTCACATTTCCTGCTTTTTTTTCTTGCCAGGTACTTGTATTTGCTGTTTTCTGAAGATGACCTTCTTCCATTCGAACACTGGGTCTTCAACACAGAGGCTCATCCTCTCCCTGTTCTTCACAAAGATGATGGGAATAAAGAAGAAAACCAGAAATAGATGAAGATTAAGTTATACTTGTTTCATTCCTTCTGTTTCTTTCCAGAACTTGGGCACATGATTTGGTTTTAAGTTCCTGAGTTAAATTTTTAAATCAAGTGTTTTGCAGTCTGTTTTCTTTAACAGTAAATATTTATGAATGGAGCCCAACTGATTATGATAAAACTTCCTTCCTCTTATCCAGCTGAACCACTTCTTTGAAAAGAAATAGGACATGTCCCCAGATTTTGTTAGGCTGCAGTGTCATCTTGGCCAAAAAGAGCAACGGGTCTGCATGTTACTTGTTTCCTGTTATACTTTTAATTTGACTGCAAAATTCTTTTCTCCTCTGTGAGGAGATGTCTGCTTTAAGCTGTAATATTTTGCCATGTTGCAAAAAGCCATATTGAATTAAGTATAAAGAGCTTTTTTTCTTCTTTTTGTTCTATGTCAATTTGTTTTGTGTGTCATCCAAGACAAATCTTGTGACTGTGACAGCCTCTTCTTATGCGGGTCTATCATTACTTGGTAAAGTATCTGATGTCTTTCATTGTCAATGAAGTCTACATAGGAATATTTTCATCTCATGCAAACACAACTCTGAAACTGCAGTATACGTTGAAGTTAGTCTAAACTTAGTTTTTATGAATTTAGCACATTAGTTAGCAGACCTTAGTTTTTCAGGTTTTGATTAGACTATTGTAATAGAATAGAATAAACTGTTTCCTCCCTTTTCTAAGTGGTGTTATTCTCATTTCTTTAGTCAGGCTAATACAGAGTAAAAGAAGATAGTCATTTCATATTAAGAAAGGGAGTCTTACCTTCTTTATGTATTTAGTCCAGTAGCTTTCATTTGGTTGGATGGTAAGAAGACAAAAAAAATACTCGATGACATTTTCCTGGAAGCTGAGAATTATATCAGAGCCAATTTGTTTGGTTTCCTGGGACTTTCTCAAACATTCAGATAGGTTCAGACTTGACACCAGACTTGATAGTTTCTTGTCACAAAGCAATTTGATGTATCTACATGAATAAAATTAGATGTTCAGATGCCTTGAAGAAAACTTGTCTCCTTAAAAAGAGGATAATCATTCAGAAAGGAAATTATCCAGTGTAGAACTAAAACTCTGAAAGCACCAAGTCTGTCTTCTCTAAGTCACAGAAATGCAGCGTGCTTAAAATTATTCCCTAGATTAGAGGCCTGGTTTACTAAGAAAGGTAACAGCTTTGCCAAAAATGTTTTACTTTGTAGCATCACCAAAGGGAAAAAAAATAGGCACGATTAATTCCTATTTCTACTTAAGTGTAGTTTGGAGTGGTTTACATGATTACTAAGTCTACCTATGTTTTCATTTAATGACAGGATGATTTTCGTATATTTTGAGTAGGGTGTAACACCTGGCTTCCCGTTCAGAGAAAGCACATTATTCACTGATTTGACTGCAGCAAAACAAATATGGTTCCGAACAGTAATCTTCTTTAAAGGTATTTAGTAGGATAGCTCACATGTCCAGCAGAGCTAATCACAGCTGAGGAAGCACATTTGTTTAGGCATCACAGATTACATTTTTTTCTCTACTGATAGAGGTCTGCAATGTAGTTTTTCTTAGGTAGGAGCCAAGAGCAAAGATAACGGATTGCATTTTTATACATAGCAGCTGGAGGGTGACCCATAAACCCGACCCTCTGGAGTCTGTAACAGACGGCACTGCCTCTCTGCTTCCCCTGCAGACAGAAGATGGCATGTGCCACATGAGCTGCCAAAGACATTTTTGTAGGGGGCAAGACAAGAGGATCTTCAGGGATGCTGATCCTTCCATCGCAGGCCTGGCAGAGCCGAGCATTCATACATGGAAGTTAATAGGGGTACCCTACTGCGCCTGGGCAACCCAGAGCTGGGAGAACGGGTACAAATGTAAGTGCATCTGCCTCAGATAAAGCCTGCTTACATGGAAACAGCACATTGAGTCAAAACTTTTTGCTTTACTGCGTTGTGGTTTGTTTTTTTTTTAATTAACAACATTATTTTCTTTTTTAAAGTATGGATTCCCTCATGTCATGGTAACAGTTTTCTGCAACTGAACGAGCAAGGATGAAGTCTTGGCTCTCCTCTATTGAAAAGCAGAGCTGCTGCTTACTTCGGTACTCCAGCATGTATATTGTTGGAGGATTATAATATTTCATTGTACTTCTTCAGAAACAGTAATTATAAGGGAGCTTCCCCCCCCCGGCCAAGTACCACAGAGAATTTATAGCTGTGGAATAAAAACAAAAAGTTTCTTCCCTCTTTAATCAAAAAGTAATAATAATTACTTTTGTCTTAGTTGTTTTTATTCGGTCATCTGCTGCTGCCTACCACGTGGTTGTGCATGTGCTGCTGTAGGCCTCACATCAGTTAGTTAATTAACTACAATAGCTCAAACAAAAGCAGTCTTTGAGAAATGCATTTTGTAAGCCTTTTTTTACATGAATTTCTTAACCACAGTATGCTTCCCCCAAGTGTGTCTGCTGAGCTTGCCTTTATTTAACAAGCTGAAGAGCAATAGTGGAGAACAAATAGCTCTTCTCCATGTTTCAAACACAGGCTACAAACACACAACTCTTGTACGCGTTGGGTCCTACGTACTTAAATATAAGCCTCATGACTGTTTCCTTGTAATACAAGCATTTAGTATGAATATTTTTTTTTTTTTAGTTTGGGAGTTACAATTATTTGAAAGAGCACAAATTTGATGTGTCTGGTATTGGTATTCAGGTTGTATGTACAAACTGCACTATACTGTACTTTTTGTAAACTAATGTAAGTAGACGAGAAGATTGTACAACGTGTAGATCTGACAACTGTAAGAAAAAACCTTTTCATAAACTGAGAATATATTGATGTTTCTTCCTTTTTTTTTTTTTTTTTTTTTTAAAAAGTAACCCCAAAACACCAAAGTTAGAACAATCATTTTGAAACAGTCAGTACTTAACCACTGGTTGTTAGATTGCTGAGATAACATGGATAATGTGTGTTTTATTTCCCATTCACTTAGCTAGCTGCATGGAAGCGGCTAGTGATGGTCACTTTGTGTTCCCAGTCATTCACAAGAGCAAAAGAAAATGCTTTATTGGGGGGAGGGGGGGGCAGGACATTACCTTTGCATAAACACACTGCCTATACGTTTTCCATTTCTTTGTAGCATAATAATGCATCTAAATCTGCATATTTTGAGTCCTAAGAGGTAAATCACTTTTAATGGCACCCACATTGTTTCATAGGGAAAAAAAAAGTGTTCTGATTGTTTGTGAGATAAGTAAGTATTGCATATGTGTTGATTGTACACAGATTTTTGCAATGCCCAACGGTTCACTGTTTCTATGGTGACTTCATCATACACATTATCCATTTCTATCATGCATTTAAATTGTTTTTGATTTGTACATAGTCCATTTAGTCTTTTCATCTTTATATAAACTGAAATTATGGAATACATAATAGATCAAGATGCTTAATTTTTAAGAACTTATATTTGTAAAAATTTCTCTATTGTGAATAAAGTCTTTTAATATATCTGTTCAACTTGTTATAATTTTTCCCAAATGTGTTGCAGAAGTAACTCTGCTGCTTAGTCTGGTTTGGCTGCTATACTCATGAAGTTTTGTGAGCAGGTTGGTTTGATACAGATTAGTACTCTGTGTACTTGTTAAGATACTATTGTTAATTAATTTTAGTCAGTGTACAGAATTGCTACCACAGAAATAAATGTCTAGAAGTTTTTGTCAATAAAATTCAGCATACCAAATATATTTTGGTAGAAAGTGAGCTGACTAACGAAAAGCATGAAGCTGGGAAGGCGGAGGTGGCAGGCAGTAAGCACAGTGAAGGTCAGTCACTCCAGTTCATGTTCTGCTCAATACAATCAGGATTCAGCTAAATGGCATTTAGGAGCAAACACCGGAGCAGAGATGACAAGGCTGTCACAGTGCCCAGTGTTACATGATCATATAATGAAATGCTATTGTTAGCCCCTGCTCCAGAGGAAGAAGGAACAGTTGTCATAGGAACTGTGACTAGATTTTTGTGTCGAAAGGATGCATCGGTAAAATCTCCAATCTAAATATTGCAATATCAGCTACACCTCATAGATAACCTTATTTTCTGTTAGTAGAAAGCCTCATACAAAGATGATAGTGAAATAAACTGCTGTCATTTTACACAACAGTCTCAGTAGTATCAATTTCTGTCAAAGGACTTCCTCCTTAGACCTGCTTAAGTAATTTTGGAGGGCAGCTCTTAGATCGGGTGTCTTACTTTTCCAGCACGGTTGCGGGCGTGCAGCTCTACAGGGCAATCCTTGGGGTAGCCAGCAGGCAGCCCTCTCCTGTAGCTTGTCTCCAGAACCACACAAACTGCTACTCAACAAGTTAAACATGAACTAATGCAAATCTTAGCGCAGATCGTTACTCACGAGAGATGTAAATACAAGCCTGGGTTAGAATTTCTAGCAATTCAGTCTCTTAATTGGGTGCTTGGTGTGGTTTGTTTTCTGCAGGGGAAAAGGGAACTAGGACTGAGTTGACAATGAGGCAAGACAAACAAGATTTGCCCCGCCGCCTGCACAGCCCTATGGCCTTGCTCCGTCACAAGAGTAACTCAGCACTCATATGACAGCATTTGCTATGGAAACAGCCCTTCATCCGATCCCCCTTAATCTTGGGATTAGTCTGTCCTGGTTGATCTCAAATGCAGGAGGAAAGATTATGCGTCAAAACGCAGTCTGCCAAACCCAGGAAATGGTCACCGAGACCCAGAGTTCCCGTCTGAATACTGCGCAAAGAGATAAATCACAGGGGTTTGCTCTCCTGGTTTTATGCATTTGTACAGGCACAAAGTGGAAGACGGAGCAAGTCACGCAGCTGCAGAATCCAGTTAGAGCCCAGCAGGCTGTCAGCATTCAACAGTATAGAATAGAATCATCTAGGCTGGAAGGGACCTTTCAGATCATCGAGCCCAACCGTCAACCTAACACTGACAAAACCACCACTAAATCATGTCCCTAAGCACCACATCTACACACATTTAAATACCTCCAGGGATGGTGACTCAATCACTTCCCTGGGCAGCCTGTTCCAATGCTTGACAATCCTTTCAGTGAAGACATTTTTCCTAATATTGAATCTAAACCTCCCCTGGCACAACTTGAGGCCACTTCCTCTTGTCCTATCGCTTGTTACTTGGGAGAAGAGATCAACTCCCACCTCTCTACAACCTCCTTTCAGGTAGTTGTAGAGAGCGATAAGGTCTCCCCTCATTTCTCAGGTATCTGCTCCTCTATCTGCACCTGCGCTCACTCACCCTGTAATTAAAATCACCATAATCAACCCTCTCTTTGGAAGCCCCTCTCTAAAACTTTCACATGCTCTCCAAACTTTCTGTGCACACTTTGTGGCTGATTTGTGGAAGGTTGTTTGCCTTTCAACTTTCCTGCACTGATATGTTACAGGACATTAAAGAACCCCTCTTATTAATATTTTATCCCTTCACTTCAATTGTGCGTTGTTGTCACAGTCAGTGTGACTTCATTATACTGTCACATTCTGGCCATGGATTCACCTGCTAAGGAGCATCACCACATGACAAGGGGATTTGCTGGTACTCTAGAAGCTCAGAGAGATGTTAAGGTTGGCACTGCACATGACAGAAGAGCCCAGATTTATTTGTTTCAGCTATGGGGGCTAGTTAAAGAATTCTGATGCTGCAAACAGCGATCCTACGGTAATGGTAGATTTTGTGATTTTAAAAAGTTCATTAGCACGTATCCAAAGAGCACACAGGCAATGGTATCCTGAGGCATCATGTAATAATACCCTATCCGAGCCACTCCCAGACCCATGTAAGTCAGCCTATGGCCATCAAAGGCCCACCTCCACACTCCCAGAGGAGCATAGAGGCATACAGGCGTGTGGGAACCCAAGTGAGGGACTCCGGGGAAAGGGATACCCTGTCCAGGCCCCCTCCCAGGGCTGTCCCAGGAGACCTGGTGCCCAGGTGTCCGCCCACCAGGATGAGTCAACAGGAGCAAATCTCCGGAGCAGCTTTTGGAGGGTGGGTATTGCCAAGGAGTATGCAGGGGAAGAGGATTTTGTCATGGTGCAAGGCTTATGGGATGTTTAGAGGAGGCATCAAAGGTGGGAAAAGCAAGGGATATCGGCAATTTCCCATATATACATATATATGTTCTGTATAGGTCTGTCTGTGTGTGCATGTGCCTACTGGGAATACATGATAAGCCCTGCCACAGGCTGGACCAAGGGCACGGATCTGTGGCAGCCTCACCACTGCCAAGCTGCTGGATTTAGCTGCCCAACACGACACAGCCCAGCAGCTACAGGTCAGGACAAGGCTTTGGGAATGCTTGCATGGTAGGCAACTGTGTCGCTGGTTGACCTCAGCTGGTTTGAACTTTGTTTATTAAAATACATAGTCGAAGTTTTTCAGCTCTCTTGCACTGCTGTAAGATCTCACAGTTGTGATCCTGCTGCTCTTAGCCAACAGTTCAGATGTTATAATCCATCTTTCATCTCTAGTTGGAGACTACTACTACCCTCTACCTGCTACATACTTGCTATTTAATACCCAGCACATTCCCTCCCAAACAACTTTCTATTTTGATGCCTGTCCCTTGAAGAACCTCAGCTGTGTGAAACATTTCTGTGTTTCAGTCCTACTTTTCTCAATCCAGCACTTTACACTTGCTGCTGGGCACACGTCTGCTTCCCTCGGCTCTGAGTACCTCACGTCCCCCCAGCCCCTCTCAAAGGCGGAGACCGTTCTCATGGAGGTGCCTTCTCAGAGCTCTTTTGCAGCTGCTTTCTCCTGGCATGTTAAATCCCTCAACTTCAAAAAAAAAAACACTCAAAATAAAAGGAGGCTCACAACCTTGCTGCTTTCACATTTGCTATGGCCAATTGTATGTTCAAACCCATGTGAAAAATTGTTGCTACGTTCTGCGAAAAGCTATATCCGTAAGCTTTGTTCTGTTCCCTCAATTTGCAATTTAAAAATATTACAATGCTCTATTTCAAAAGTACTGTGCAAATAATTGTATAGCAGGGGGGACAAAGTAAGGGATGAGCAAAACTATACCAAATGCTGTATTTACAAGAGTTTTTATGATAATTTGATTATCTTTCAGCTACAGCTAAATGTTCAGCCACAGTTGCTTTCTATTCCATTTGCTTCTGGGTTTGATGTAATTCCCAGCTCCTCTCGTATGCGTTTTGAATGCTTTTCCTCAGACATTTGCATTTAGCTTTCCAGTGGTAACAACCAGCCATAAGTGCTCTATGTTTTTAAAAAAAAAAAAAAAACCCAAACCCAAAAAAACAACAACAAAAAACCACTGCAAAACTTTACATTACTTTAAATATTGAGCTACAATTCCATGGTACACAAGTAAGCAGAGAAATAACTTATTCTAAAAAACATACTTTTCCTGTGCAGTTTCAATCATTACAGTTTATACAACACCCGCTAATCTACAGCTGCACAGGAGTTTCAGGATTTGTCTCAGCTGTCCTCGAAGATGCCACCCAGAGCTAACAAGGGCAGCGGCAGCGCATTAACAGTACAACACTCCATAGCCATTCTGGGCAGAAACTGGCCAGATCGCAGGAGAAACCATGGGAAAGCAAAACATAATGGCTCAAAATACCACCAAAAGAGTCTAACGTCCCGACAAGTTTACTACACTGTTCCATGGAAGGGCAGAGGGAGAAGACACTCAAACCACCAGCTCAAGCATCACAGCGCTCCTCCTTTGTGGTTCAAGAGCCAAAGAATTCATGCCTGATGTTTTCCCTGTCTAAGAAGGAGTTTGCCAACAGTCTCCTCCACTGCCTGTCCATGTGTAACCAGCATCCCTCAGTGTAGGTGTTCCTCAGGGTGGGTATCCCACAGTCCTGCTGCCCACCCTCACGCCGCTAGAGCGTGGCACAACGGTGGCTTGCTCCTACAGACCAACACCTTTGGGCATGCTATAACAGAGCCGCTGGTGGTGAACTGAAAGCCTCTGCTCCTGGTCCCTTGCTTGTAATCCAGCTGAACACTGACTCTAATGACTGAGATTTTTAACCCAGAATCACACAACAAAAAGAGGTTTTAACCACTTCTGAGCCTTCCCTGACAAATTAAAGGCTGTGGCACCTGCTAGCCCACGAGTGGCTTCTACTCTGTCCAGAGTGAACTGGGATATATAACATAAGTCATAAGGGAAAAATCCTCCGTTCCCTGCTGCTACATGAAAAACTGAGGGCAGAGCTAGTTAGGGGAGTAGATTTGCTACTTGTGAAAAAAACATAGTTCTTTGCAAATGCAGTGATTTCAATGAACCTTTTGGTTATAGAAGTTTTTTCTAATCACCACTGTCATCTGTTGACCAGAAATGCCGTCCAGATGGCCAGGAGCTCAGGTACACACTTGAGCAGCAAAAGATGCAGGTCAATGTCTGGTCCAAAGTGCAAAGAACCAAACCCCATCCTATGAGGTCACTGAGCTCTCCCTCCCCACACAGACACCTCCTTGGTCCCACTGAGGTTCCCACTGATGTATCAGAACAAGACCTGGCAACAGGAACTAGGCCTTTGGAAGCGCTCAGCTGCAACAGAGTCAGGTAGCACACACAGCATCTCTGCCAAGAAATGCCAAGGAACTGACGGTGGGAAGCAAGATTACCATAACAACTGGACTCCTCCTGGAGTCAAGTTGTCTCTCCAGAAACTCTGCAGCCCAAGGAAGATTGCTACTTCATTTTGTTTCAACATTTTAACATTAAGCAGCAAATTGCCAAGAAGTAGCTTGAAATGTGCTTTTCCACTGCTACTTAGTGTAAAGCCAGCTCTCACCATGGTGATCCGTGTTCGAGAGCAACCACACAGACTAGAAGCAAGCACAAACAAATCAAAACTTGCCTAAAAACTAACAAAACCTGCCTCACTAACAGTCAGCTGCACCGAGAACTCATGATAAAATACCCACCAACCGTTGATCAACCACCACCCATGAAAGCTGGGAACAGAGTGCTCCTCTCTCCACAGTGACAAACTCCCTTTCTCATGTCTCAGAGTGTGGAAAAGCACAAGAGCAAAATTCCTAAAAGCAGGAACAGCACTTTCTCATGGCACAGCATACCGCTGCTCAGACAGCCCAGGAAACTAATTTTGGTGACTTAGGTCCAGTGCAACCCATGCCAGCAAAAGAACAAAAAGCAAAGGAGGAAGAGACTCAGCAGGATGAGAGAGGAGCTTAAAAGAAAGATGCTAGAAAAACCTAAGAATCTCTACAGAAAAAGAAACTTGTTATTTCCTCCTTTTCTCGTGAAGCACCTTTCTACTGTAAGTGTCATTGCAAGAATACAGATAGATAGAAAACTAATTAAAACACACCTTCACGGTCCGATGGGATGGAGACAGAAAAAGGGAGTTTATCATCTTATTGATCACCTCTCTCCTGATACCCAGGGATGCAAACAAGGGGGAGAAGATAAGCCAGGACCTACATAATGAGCAATTACCTGGGAAGCCTCCCTGGGGTCTCCCAGCAAGACCAGCGCAGAGCAATGCTAGAGGCCCTCTCACAATTTCTGCAAGGGCTCTCAGCTGCTACTATAACCATTTCCACTCTGAGAGCTCTAGAGAAAATAAGTTTATGAGCGAAGCTAGTTAGTGTTGGACCCACATCTAAAGACTTGAAAAACTACATTAAATTATAGGAAATTGAGGCTATAGAGAAAAATAATCCTGTTTTTCAATTTGCCATTTTTGTCTCATGCTTATCTCTGACTGAATAACCAATGAGGTGTTCTTTGATTTTTTTTCTCAGATACAAAATTGAATACATTTGTTCCAGTAAAATACTATTGTCTGCATCTCACTTTAATCCAAAACCTGAATATTTCTCAATAAAAAAGAAAAAGTGAGAGTACATGTAGAGTCTATTACTGTTTTATACTAAGACATATTTACAGATATAAGCAATCCTTCCAACTACCCACTTCTGCAGTAGCATTTGATAGACTGCAACATAGATCCCAGTATCTAATTCTCATTTCTTTCTGTTCCAAGGCAATAAGGAGGAGGAAACAGCCTCACACTGAAGTATATGAACATTTTCAGCTACAGAATTAATTGGCTACTCACATTTACAACTTGTTTGGGGCACTAAATCTTCTGTCTTTTTACCCATGCTATCACCAAGGTGGGCTAACTGGGGAAAATTTCTTGCAACAATGAGCATTTTCCTTTCTAAAAATAACTTAGCAAGAAAACCAGCTCCATTAAAGTCAATGGCAAAACTCCCATTTATTTTAGTGAAGTCAATTTTTCACCTGGACAAAACAATTTTATAGAATTTTACATGGAGATTTATGAAGCAGATACAGCCTAAGGAACACTCAAGGAAAATAAAACATAGGTGTTTTGTCTGTTCTTCTCTTTCCTTTTTTTTTTTTTTTTTTTTTTTAAAATATCCTATGGATGATCTGATTTTTCAAATGTGGTTATTTCAGATTATAAACACTATGTCTGGATTTATTCTCTCCAAGCAAACTATCCGTTTTCTTATCATTCAGAGCTATGTTGTACCTAGTGAAAACAAATCAGCGGCTTCCATTCAGCTGATGTTTGGCTTCTGTAATTAAAGTGTGCATGTCTTAACATGAATAGTTTCAACAAAATTTGAAGCTTTCTTTTCTCTATCATTCTCAAGTGTTTTAATATATCACATCTCAGGATCTTTCTCTCTCCCTCTCCCAACATTGGCTGCCAACATACATAAAGCCGAATCTCCACCTTTCATAATTTGCATACAAAATCCTCCAGCCTCTTCCCATTTTTCAGCAAAAATTTAACAGCCAGACACAGCAGTGAGTTCTCATTTTGTGGGACTCCATTAATTTTATAAAATATGCTTCAGAACACTTACAAGCATGCCATAAATATTATATATTAAAATAAAAGTACACTTGTCAAATAAGAGACCATTTTGAGATGCATTATTAATAACAACCATTTATAGTCTATAATGCCATAAAGGTAGAGCAAGTTATACAGACACGTTCTCTTCCTGAAAATTTTTACAATAGAAGATAAGATAAATGTAAGTCACTGGGCAATTATTCAAACGAGAAAAGGGCATAGGGAGATCAGCAGTAAAAAGAATAAGGCAAAATGAGTTGCGGAAAGCATTGGGTTGAAAGGAAGGTAGTGAATAGAAGACGATGTAACTTTTACAAGCAGAAGCCACTAAACCAGGCGAGGTGAACTGTGATAATGGTGAGATACTTCATAATGGAGGTGGAAAAGGAGTCAGAGATAATGGGGGTGTCACCCACACACATCCAAACTGGGCACTTAAAAAGAAAAGTCATCTTCAGATAAGCCAAGAAATGAATTTTGGTGAAAATGGCACTGCTGTCTCAGACATGCCTGCTTCTTCTCAGGGCTGAAGAATGCAGAACAGGCACACTAAGGAGGGCAGCTAGAGCACACCCGCTCTGCAGCTGTAGGGGCACCAACTTTGGAAGCCTAATATGAGAGTCAATCACAAAAAACACGGCCTGCAAACTACAAGCAGAAAAAAAAATAAAAATTAAAATCATGACCCTGCATTGCAGACTGGCCTCCTGTCCTCTCACGACACCAAAAATTCCCTTCCCTCGCCCTAGTGTGTCCACAGGCTCTGTGCTCCTCCATGGCACAAGTGGGTGCTTGCAGCACTAAAAGACCCAGCTGCCAGGAAAAGTTGAAAATATTCATGCATAGCTTTCCTTCCTTGGCTTATTAAAGTGCAGTTTGTGTTACATCCACTTTTTGTCTTACTTTGTTTTAAAATATCAAAAGAAACAAAAAAAATCCAGGAGCTGATAATTTTTTCCCTTGCTGTAAAGATGGCAGTCACAGGTTGCCGGTTGCTCACCAACACAAACATCACCTAGCAGTTTCTACTGATCACCCCAGCTCTCTGCTTAGCCTTATCCACTTCACAGCCCACTGGAACCCCTCACTGGATTTGCCCTTTTGCTGGGAGGTAGGTATCTATAGGCTTTCTTCAAGTAAATCTCCTAGCGAGATGCACACAGACCTTTTAAAGGTTAGGAGAGGTGGAGATTTCCCTGAGCTCATACGGCTCTCTCCTGCCTTCCTACACCCCGAGCATTTGTACAGCTTCCTAAATTTGAATAGGCTTTTTAAATCCCAGGCTGAAAAGCACAAGGATTAGTACTCAGGCTAGAGCAATCTCTGCGGACTTCAGCAAGCCCCAGGCCAAAGACGTTTGTAGTGTTTAGTGAAGAGCCCCAAAACTGTTGTAAACAACATTATTCACAGATTTGCAGCATGATGAGCCGATTAAAAGCACAGAAGCAGCGTGTATGGTAGTACGGCCACAACGGCATCTTCAGAGTAATTTAGGGGAATGTTTTAAAGAGGCGCAAGTAATCTTACTGTCTCCAGTTACCAGTAATAATGTGCAAATAATTAATTAAGAAAGGGCAGCCTGCACATCACGAACACTCAGAAGAACCAGAAAGCCCACAAAAATGAAAAACAGAAACATGATAATTTTATTAATTACTGATAACATAAGGTTTAGCAACTCCGTTTTAGACTATAATATCCCAGCTTCAAAAGGACTGATAGCAAAGACTTCTTATGAACCAAAATGCCAGCAGAAATAACCCAGTCTCATTGTTTACCTCTCTTAAGAGTCTAAAACTGCTGAAAGCTACCTGGTTAGGGAGAAAAATAAACATTTTTGGTTTTTAATCCATTCACACCACTAGGCAAACACTGTTTTGCACTGTGGAACCAACGAATTTTTGATAGTCCTACAGATTTTTATAAAGCGCACTCTTGGGAACCTCCAAAAACTAGAGGCCATGTCAGACCCAATCCAGTTTACCCTCAAACCTCCTCTCCTCTCTGTCCCAGCTTCAAAAACAAAATCTGTGCCACAACAAAACCTGTTGGCTGCCTTCACAGTGGGGAAACAAATGACTCCGAAGCCAGTTTCTGCAAAATCTTTAGCTCATTTCATGCCTTTTTTTTTTCCCCCCCTCTCTCTTCTTCTTTTTGGCATCCACCTCCTCCTTGCCAGCTCGCTCTCTCTCATTTCAGGCCATGTCTAGACCTCGAGAGGGAGCCACTGTTCAGCCTACATCACAGAGCAGCCCTGACGATCCTTTAGCTAAGGGACTTTCACAGCATTTTCACTAGTAACAAGGGGAATTTTTTCCTGTGTGGTTTTTCCTCAGTCTCTTTTTTGCTTTTTGTTTTTAATAGGGAAGTCCTGGGAAAGAACTTCCCAGAGCACAATTCATATGTGCCTTCAGTCCAGCTTATTTGTCCAAGGAGGTAGGTACCTTAGAAGATCTTATACTTCATTTGAGTCTCATAATGCCTAGTCCCACAGGCCCTAATCTTTTTATCTTACTATTATATATCTTCAAAACCAAAGGATATTTGCTTTTCTTTCAGGATTACATTCCACCCTCTCTGACCCCAGGAAAGATGTGAAGGCTGAAGTATACTTATGGAGCAAATATATCAGCCACAGGAGCAGAAGAGGGAGGGGAAAAAAAACCTGATTCAAACCTTGCAATAGAGCAGCACCACACTGGAGTCCTATTTTTTGGTGCTTCACATGGGGAGAACAAAACCCTCTACAAACCAGCCAAGAATGAGATCTGTATTTACAGAAGGGAGCATGTACATCAGGCACACAAAATGACTCACCCAAGGTTGCAGAGCCAGGCAGTCAAACCCCCTCAGCACAGCTGCCAATTCTCAACTCCACTCTGCTTTCCAGCTGCTAAACAATATTCTTCCTCCCACTCCCATGTAAGACATGAGCCAATTTTACTTTTATGAGACTAAATTACCTCTATTCATCTCCTGTCACGGTAAATGAGTTACCAGCAAACTCTCTCATTTCTCAAAATTTTATTCACAAAGTCTTGTCTTTATAATTCCATTTACCTGTATGTGAAGAAATACATGCTGTTTATACAAGCATGAATAAATCAGGTATGATTTCCTTCGCGTTAAGTTGCTGTTTCTTTTACCGCAGGGGAAGAGATAAGTGTAAGTAGTAAAAGAAAAAAAAAAAGTTTAAAAAAGATTAGAAGCGTAGAGATTATGGCTAATATTCCTTAAATGGGAAAAAGGGATTTCTAGTTTCAGGAGACAGACTCAAAGAGATGTCACCAGAAGAAACAGCCACAGCACACGTCTCTCAACATGCGGGAGCTGACTCAGGATGCCTCCTGCATCCTCTCTTTGATTTCCTATGAGGGAAGGAGGAAAAACCATACACCGTAGAGATTGCTCTTGTGTGCAATCTGGAATCTGCAACATAAGAATGTAAGAATAACACTAAATAAATTAAAAGGTGGAAGCAAATACCCACAGGGATACCAGGAGATACTTGTATTCATCTTTCCGTATGTGCTATGAGACATGGCAGCATGTAAATGATCATGGCCTGACAATGTTCCTAGAAAAAACAGTACATTTCTAGCTATAATCCATTTCTATATGGTCATTTAGTCTGCCTATGTTAGTTTGTCCCTCTCCAAGTGATTTCTAACCCATCAGGCTGATTTCTACCAAATTTTTCTCCAGAGATGAAGCATTCAAGTCCCACTAACAACTGCATGCCTGTAAATTCTTAAAAATACATATTTAAGAAAAGGAAAGAATATTTACAATAGCTACAAACTTTTGATCCTATCAAAGGCGGAGGGGGTGGGAATCAGTCGGGAATATGGAGCTACTCATTTTAGGAAAAACAGGGGCCCCGCAGTCAGACATCAGCAACTCAGGGCCCAGCACCGCTGGCTACTCTCAGCAAGGGGGACGCCAGGGAGGAGAAGGGAGGCAGTGGCACCCCAGAAGGACCTGCAGGGTTTTGGAGGCAGTGAGGAGGTTACTTGACAGGGGTCCAGGCCCTGCTTGTGCCGTGTGAGGTCGGGCAAGGGGGGGTGTGGAATTTGGACGATGAGGTGAAGTCTCTGTGCTCAAAGTGCAATTAAGACTGGCTTTGCTATCTCTTGTGCAACCCAGGGGAGTGAAGGCTTGTCTGGCTATCACAGGATACATAAATAACGGGGTAGTCTTGGGGAGCCAGGACAGCCCTGCTTTTTGTCAGCAGAGACAGTAAAATCAAGATAACAGAGACCTTGTGTAGCTCTTCGTTTCCTTGAGAGTCTCCCGTGCCTGGTAATTGACCTTTGCCTCATTACCTGTGAAATCCATATTAAAGTTGACACCCCTGTATATGCTAATGAAGATTTTAGAGATCATGCTAAACATGTATGACTATAGCACTCGTCTCTCCACCCAAATCATACTACACGTCACCTAGGGGAGGGAAACCTTGTAATTTTGGGGATAAAAGGATGGAGAAAATCACTGTTAAAATGGGAGTGAAGAAACTTGATACCTGATGGACCAGTTGATGGGCTGCGTTCTCTTCCTCCACCCCAGGCAGGGACGCCTTTCTGGGTAAGCGCTGCACCTTTCACCCTCTGGTGAATGTTACCCCGGGTTGTTATACTATGGTTATTTTTGCTAGCAATATTAACCTTAAGTAATTAGCGCTATTGTAGTCAGTGAATTTATCAACGGCAATCTCAAATCTGCATCTGTCGCTCTCAATAAAGTAACTAATTTCGATTATTTGTGAATCTGATTCAGTGAAAGTCCTTTGGTGGGACTCTGAGAGTCAATCAGTGAAAGTCCTGGGACTCTGACAGACAAATATCGAAACTACAGTCCTTTTAACGCGACAGGGGGGAAGGAAGCATCTTTGAGCAAAGACTCTCTTCTTCACACCAGAGAGGACAGGGAGCACCTCAGCATCTGTACCTTCAACCCAGTTATTTTTACCTTGTGGGAGTGCCCACAATGTACCGGGTCCTTTTAGGACAAGGGAGGGGCGATTCCTTCCATTGAGAGTTTATAACTTAGCAAAATTAAAAGGAAGTCTCAATTACTAAATAAGCATCTTATATGCCTAAAATAATTTTGTTTTCCTGTCTTGGGAACTTTTCCTGATTTTTTTTTTCTTTTGTGGTGACTTGGAAACTATAGTTGCATCAGCATTTCTGTAGCCAAAAGTTAAAAACAATCCTTGTAAAAACTATGTAAGGGAGATGAATATTTATCAACTGTTTCTCCTTCAGTAAACAGAAATAAGCAAGGCCCTGGGAGGTGTTTGGGCCTCATCTTTATCTTAGGGTAGGGAAGAGAGAAAGAGAAGGGTCTTTTAGTAAAAAGTAAGTGTACTGCAGTTCACTGGACTTTGAATTCCCAAGTTTTTAATTAAAATGTGGATCAAAGTAACAACGAATGCCAGTTGGAAAGCCTGAATACATCTGAAAACAGAGACCAACCAGTCCAGAGCTTTCCAAACCCATCACATTCAGCAGCCCCACAAGGGATGGAGGGGAACAGCACAGACCTGCTCAGCCAGCTGGGCTGTCAAGTGGTTTTTATTTCCCCATGCGAGAGAGCAGCAAAGGTGTTGAGCAGACAGATGATGAAAAGACAGGGGGGAGGAGGGCAGAACATCAGAGGAAACAGATTCATAAGAATAATTTAATTTAGAACATAAAATTAATCCGACAAAATAGTGGAACAGATGCGAAGGGATTTGAAACTCCTTCTTGGATCATATCCCCTTAACTTTACTATACTCACAATCTGAATGCGATCTTATTTATTCATAATATTGAACTACATTAATTAAGAAATAAAATACTCCAGACAGGTTATTGTTAGGTTTATTTACATAATGTGTGTATTAAAGGGGAGGAGGAGAAATTAGTGGCTCTATCCTGAGAGGTGACTAAACACTGCAGGAAACAATTCCTGGCTTTTTATAGCATGAAGGATTCCTCTTGCTGTTGGAGCACTTGCCACAGACGGTTTTTCAAAGAACTTTGCTAATTAAGATATGTACTCATACGAGCAAATATTTGGCTATCTCAGTGTTGCTGTAATCTCCCCTGTGAAGCTGAGAAAACCAAGGCAAACAGAGAGGAATAAGGAGATCTGAAATTTTTCCCATCCCTGACCCCACTAAGTAGGCTAAGTCAGTCATCTGCTTAAACCACGAGGTGATTAGTACAGCGACAACAAACAGACACAGATCTGGATGAGCCCTCTAGGGAGCCTGCCAAGGAATACGCTGCCTTCCCAACTGGAAGACGTGCCACTCTTTGCTCTGCCATATAACTGGTCTGCAACCTCGGGCAGCAAACTGCAGATCTCGAGGATGCTGCGTTTGCCTCCAAGGCAGCAGAACAGAGGTCACACTGCCAACCTCCTCTGCTAGCTTCTGCAAGCCAGGCCTGTCTGTTATTACAGAGGTATGGTGTGCAGGACCTGGCTGAATTTTGCCTGTACAAACAAACTTGACAAATAGAAATTAATTAAGAGCAGGAAGGAGTTCATCAACAGATGCTTACCTGAATATTTAGGCCAACAGGCAATACAGAAGTCACCTTCTCTGTCCGTGCAAAGAGTTCTCTTACTTTACAAGCCTCACACAACATTCAAGTTTAAAGGAGGTGGAGCCACAATTTCTTCCAGCAGGGATTACCATGAACCCTGCGCACCTGAAAGCTGGATTCAGTTTTGAGGGACACCACTCACCTCGTTAGTACTTAACAAGTACAGGTGAGGCCATCACACCTGTGTAATTTACTAATGAGACAGCTGCATCTGTCCTCTGTGTGCCTTTACTATTTCTTATTTGTTTCCCTTCGGAGAGGGATGAACTACAAGAACCTGAGCTTTCCTTCATAGTTCTAGTCTTCCTAATCCTGTGTACCAGCCATTCCCTGCAGAGCAGTGAGGAACAAGAGCTAACTGATGCCCAAGCAAGTACAGCTGAGGGAGGAAGCTGGAACATAATGTCTCTCGTGGGTATGGGCTCACTGTCCATGACAAACATCAGCAGAACAATGCTTGAGACAGCTTAATTTTTTAATAACCTCACTGACTAACTCAACAGAACATCAGGGATGAGTGAAAGTACAGGAAAACACCTGCGGAGAAAAAAAAAATTTCTTGTTTTAAACACTTCACTCTTCCAAATGTAAAAATTTACCCTTATCTTGGGATGAGGGATAGTAACGTATTTCTCCCTAGTGTTGCTGCTTTTACTAATCTTCTTTAGTTTTTTTGCAAGTGACTTAACAGAAAAGCTTGCTTTTTTGTGTAGATAAAAGCACCTTGTATGAGGAAGACTCAGTCATGTTGGGAGCCCTACATATATATTATAGTAGCTAAGAGTGGAGACTTCACTGCTGTGGACAAACTGTTACTTTCTCCATTGCAAAGTCTAGACACATCTTTACTGTTGGAAGAGAAAACTACTTCATTGATCTTCCTTCAGAGACTAATTGAAGGAAGATTTCAAAGGGTTGGTAAGAAAAAAAAAAAAAAGATTCAGCCACCGAGCCATTACTGACAATATGTTAGGATGCTACAATCATTCTGTCTAGCTTTTGATACAGCTGCTCAAAAAAATCTTCCTCCCCTGAATCATTTCCAAGGTGTTTTTTTTTTTTCTCTCCCAACCAAAATATTTATATTGACAATTGTATTCTACCTTGCCCTCAAATAAATATCTTGTCTATACATACAGCTACAAAGGAAAGTCTTATAGTCGGATTTCTATACTGAAACCTGAAAGCCTACATTTAGGCAGTCACAAAAAGACACGGCTTTGAGGAATGAATAGAAGAGTTTCTATCAGAGCAGGAGAATACTGATCTAACCCAGTTACCTGTGAGGCCCAAGTCTGAAATACTATTTTAAATTGTGTCATTAGACAATAAGGACTTAGAATTATTAGGTGTCTAACCTAACCTCATTACAGCGTCCACCGGGAATAACTATTTCAAATTGTCTCTTGCTCTTCGTAACCGAAGGGCACAATTTTTGAGTCTTCCTGAGCTTGGCTCAAATCACTTCTCTAAATTCTGGGAAGCTGCTCTGACTCCCAGCACAAACTGAACTCACCTAGGAACTAATCTTATTTGCAGCAAAGAAACACAGGTGGCTGCTGCTGCATTCATGTATCTGCGCGACCCCAGCCAACATCATCACATCGCAACCTGTGGCCATGCCTCTTACATTGCTTTCCACCACAAAAATTCATTTCCTCAGCTGGGGGAATCCTGCCTTTCAAATCAGGGTGACATTACTGCTACCAAATTGTCACAAAGCAGAGCTGCAAAAATCAGGCACGTTCCTAGTTTGTGTAACCCTTTCCTGCAGAAATGGAAGTGTGTGTCATTACATGCAATTTGCAAGTTTCTGCACGTTTTGGAGAAACACCTGACACACCTTGCATCCAACCTCTGGCAGACAAAGCCTTTCTAAAACAATGATTCATAGGGGGCACAATACTTCATTTGCAGAAAATGGGTCATTGCAAATATTTCTTTCAACACCTTGTCTGATAGGTGAAGACCACAGTGTACTTAATGAGAAATGTGATGTCAGTGAAATAAACTACATAAAGTTCTGGCAATAATGTTAGCACAGCTGCAGGAGATTATCACATTGCTGTTAAAAAGGAGTAACTAGAAAGACTCTCAGTAATATTTCAGATTCTTTTCACAAATATAAAGTACAGTTCCAATGAAAATGTGTGCTGTGACTTCTATCAGTCAGGTCTTGACTTGTACACCACCACTTTCTTTTTTACTATTGTAAATTAGACAATTGTTTAAAGCTCACCTTTGTCCTTTCAAAGATTTTTAATGCCTTTATGAAAAGATCTAGAGAGCTGCCATCCAAAAGGAGTTGAGGTGGAAGATGATCTCTGGTATTTTTATACTCAGATGCACTGTCTGCTGAAAACAGGCACTAAAAAAACCCAAAAAGGAGTAGTGATGAAGCAAGAAACAACTTCTAAAGAGTGACTGAAATCAGAAAGAGCGAGAGTCAACTGGAAGAGGTAATCTTTTCTCTCCATTCTTCTGAGTCATATTGGACTTTGCTGGAGTTAGTCTGCCAAGCTTTTCTACTGTTTAAGCATGAGAATAATTATTCCACGACTAAAAAAAGCTTTAAAAGTTTCCAGAACATTACATCTTCAGCTCAGGAATGTTCTTTTGCATTGTTCTGATCTAAAATCAAGACTGGTATGAAATAGGTATAAACATTGGGCCTGTTTCCCCGTAAGCTACTTAGTATTCTGGGGATGATTTAGACCTGAAACAATCTCTCCTGGAATTATCAGACATAAAATAATTTCACCTGCACAAATAAACAGATTGTGATGCATTTCCTGATTAGCCAAAAGAGCACAGCAAGACAAGATTAAGTAAAACAACTGATGTAAAAGCAAAATACAACATTTCATCTAAGTGAACTGTTGAAGTGCTAAACAAAATGAATGAGGAAAAAGGCATTTGTAAAAGTAGCCCAGTGTTTGTGTGTGTATTTTTTCTTTTTCAGAGAAGCTCTTATTATAACACAGGTCAAAAATAAATGACGTTTTACTTCTATATAGTTCAAGTAAACAACATTTGGGAGTTACGTTTGTTATCTCAGATTTACAGTCATTTTCAAGCTGCATACATAACACGGATCCAAATCACATCAGCAATTTACAACAATATAAATAATCACAATATAAACAATATAAATAGTATAATTATGTCACCAATTTTCAACAATACAAAACTTTTCTGTTTGAGCTTCAATCAATGTGACCCAGAAACTTTGGTCTGCCACCTGAAAGCTGACCTCTCATTCAAAAAAGACTATTCCTGTTAATGGAGGAAATGGGCAAGGTTTCCTTTCAATGCTCAGCTAGCTTCTTTTAAAAAAGCTAATTTTTGAAACTCATTCAGGAAACCTTTCATTAGTTCTAAGAACTCTGGATGATCCTTCCATAATTCTACTTGCTGTTTTCCTCAAAGAACAAAGAGGGTTCATGACTAATGTTTTGGACATACGCACATCCTTACAGCATGTTATCAGCAGCCTAACAAACACCTTCATTTCACTTAATTGGGAATGTGAGAGAGGGACAAAGATTGTACCAGTTTTTCAATGGCCGGGGGCTGGAGGGGTGGGGGGATAGATCTGATTTTAGTTTAAGGGACTTTGGGGCTGGTGGGTTTTGCGAGTTTTAGTCCTGCACACAGCCCCATAAAATTTCAACCTGTTCCAGCAGCACATTAAGGAATTTGTTACCTCAGTTTCTCCAAGGAGGGGAAATGCAAAATGAAGCATTTTAGGGCTCCTGGAAGCATTCATCCTTCTACAGTCCTCATCCATTCTGCTCTACTATGATTCTGTCGTGGTTTAGCCTCAGATGGCAACAAAGAACCACGTGCCGCTCGCACGTGCCTTCCTAACACAGGAAGGATCGTAAGAAAAGGCAAGACTCTTGGGTTGGGACAAAAGCAGTTTAACAGAACAGCAAAGGGAACAGGCAAACAACAACAACACGGACAGGGGAATATACAAACGCGATTACGGGACCGCCGCTCCGCCGCTCCCCGCCGCTCGCCGACCGGCCGGACCCGGGACGCCCCAGCCCGCTTTTAAGCAGCAAGTTCCTGCCCCCTCCCCCGGCAGCTCAGGGTGGGCGTGGCTCACATGGCATGGAATACCAGGAAAAGTTAACCCTATCCCCACCGGAACCAGGACATTATCCACCCCTTATTCCATACCATCTATGCCATGCCCAGCAGGTTCCAATGAATTGCCGCCACTTTCCCCTGTTATATATATATATATATATATACACACATATAATGCCCTTAGTTTATGGGTCATCCCTCCAAAGTGTCCGTTGAGTTCTTTTAATCCACGGCTTTGGGCTCCATTTGTTAAAACAGTCTCTCAGGGCAGGTGAGATGCTGGGTGGTGCTGGTCTGTTGCATGCTGTATTTTTCGGAGCTTGTGACTGGTGCACCCGGTGTGGCTCATGCACGCAGTCCGTGGGCTAAAGATGTAGATCTTGAGGAAACTGCTGGGCGCCAGCTGCTGAGATCAGTTCTTATCCCATCATCCCTGTGCCTTACTTGTAGTACAACTGATATCAATTATAGCAATGAGGACATACAGTGACAGTGTTACTTATCAATTAACAGCACACGATCTGATTCATTGGCTATTCTCGCCCAAAATCAGATCCCCATGAGGTACACATCGGACTTCCCCATCCTGCCGCATCACCCACCAAGTGCACCCAGGTCCTTGGGCAAAAGCAATCCCACGGATGGGTTTGCCTTTGCCTGAGGCAGGACTAACCCAGACTGTCTTCCCTAGCATATTCTTCATATGCACTACGGGGACTTTATCCCCTTCTACAGTACGTGGAAGTTTTGATTGGGCAGGGCCAGCCCGATTGTTAGATCCCCTGGTGTTAACTAGCCAGGTAGCTTTTGCTAAATGTGTATCCCAGTGTTTGAAAGTCCCACCACCCATTGCTCTCAGTGTAGTTTTTAACAGTCCATTGTATCGTTCTATCTTCCCAGAGGCTGGTGCGTGATAGGGGATGTGATACACCCACTCGATACCATGCTCTTTGGCCCAGGTGTCTATGAGGCTGTTTCGGAAATGAGTCCCGTTATCCGACTCAATTCTCTCTGGGGTACCATGTCGCCACAGGACTTGCTTCTCAAGGCCCAGGATAGTGTTCCGGGCAGTGGCATGGGGCACAGGGTATGTTTCCAGCCATCCAGTGGTTGCTTCCACCATTGTGAGCACATAGCGCTTGCCTTGACGGGTTTGTGGCAGTGTGATATAATCAATCTGCCAGGCCTCCCCATATTTGTATTTCAGCCATCGCCCTCCATACCAAAGAGGCTTCAAACGCTTGGCTTGTTTGATTGCAGCGCATGTCTCACATTCATGGATGACCTGTGCAATAGTGTCCATGGTCAAGTCCACCCCTCGGTCACGAGCCCATCTATATGTCGCATCTCTCCCTTGATGGCCTGAGGAGTCATGGGCCCACCGAGCTATGAATAGTTCACCCTTACGTTGCCAGTCCAGATCCAGTTGAGCCACTTCAATCCTAGCGGCCCGATCCACCTGCTGGTTGTTCTGATGTTCCTCCGTGGCCCGATTCTTCGGTACATGGGCATCTACATGGCGTACTTTCACAACCAGATTCTCTATCCGGGCAGCAATATCTTTCCACAGTTCAGCAGCCCAGATGGGTTTGCCTCTGCGCTGCCAGTTGCCCTGCTTCCACTGCTGTAACCACCCCCACAGAGCATTTGCCACCATCCATGAGTCAGTGTAGAGATAAAGTACTGGCCATTTTTCTCGCTCAGCAATGTCCAAAGCCAGCTGAATAGCCTTCACCTCTGCAAACTGGCTCGATTCACCCTGTCCCTCACTGGCTTCTGCAACCCGTCGTGTAGGACTCCACACAGCAGCCTTCCACTTTCGATGCTTTCCCACAATACGGCAGGACCCATCAGTGAACAGGGCATATTTCTTCTCATTTTCTGGCAGTTTATTATATGGTGGGGCCTCTTCTGCACGCGTCACCTCCTCCTCTGGTGACATTCCGAAATCCTTGCCTTCTGGCCAGTCCATGATCACTTCCAGAATTCCTGGGCGACTGGGGTTTCCCATTCGAGTTCGCTGCGTGATCAGTGCAATCCACTTACTCCATGTAGCATCGGTTGCATGATGTGTGGTGGGGACCCTTTCTCTGAACATCCAACCCAGCACCGGCAGTCGAGGTGCTAAGAGGAGCTGTGCTTCTGTACCAACTACTTCCGAAGCAGCTCGAACCCCCTCATATGCTGCCAATATCTCTTTTTCTGTTGGAGTGTAGCGGGCTTCGGATCCTCTGTATCCACGACTCCAAAACCCTAGGGGTCGACCTCGAGTCTCCCCTGGTGCTTTCTGCCAGAGGCTCCAGGTAGGGCCGTTCTCCCCGGCTGCGGTATAGAGCACATTTTTAACATCTTGTCCTGCCCGGACTGGCCCCAGGGCCACTGCATGGACTATTTCCTGTTTGATTTGTTCAAAAGCTTGTCGTTGCTCAGGACCCCATTTAAAATCATTCTTCTTCCGGGTTACTTGATACAGAGGGCTTACAATTTGACTGTAATCTGGGATATGCATTCTCCAAAAACCCACAATACCTAAGAAAGCCTGTGTTTCCTTTTTACTAGTTGGTGGAGACATAGCTGCTATTTTGTTGATCACATCCATTGGAATCTGACGGCGTCCATCTTGCCATTTTATTCCTAAAAACTGGATCTCCTGCGCAGGTCCCTTGACCTTACTTCGCTTTATAGCAAAACCAGCATTCAGAAGGATTTGGACTATTTTACTCCCTTTCTCAAAAACTTCTTCTGCTGTGTTTCCCCATACAATGATGTCATCAATGTACTGCAGATGTTCTGGAGCTTCACCCTGTTCCAGTGCAGTCTGGATCAGTCCATGGCAAATGGTGGGGCTGTGTTTCCACCCCTGGGGCAGTCGATTCCAGGTGTATTGGACGCCCCTCCAAGTGAAAGCAAACTGTGGCCTGCACTCTGCTGCCAAAGGGATTGAGAAGAATGCATTCGCTATATCAATCGTGGCATACCACTTGGCTGCCTTGGACTCCAGTTCGTACTGCAGTTCTAGCATGTCCGGCACGGCAGCACTCAGCGGTGGCGTGACTTCATTCAGACCACGATAGTCTACAGTTAGCCTCCACTCTCCATTAGATTTTCGCACCGGCCATATGGGACTGTTAAAGGGTGAGCGAGTCTTGCTGATCACTCCTTGAACCTCTAGTTGACGAATCAGCTCATGGATGGGAATCAGAGAGTCTCGGTTAGTGCGATACTGCCGCCGATGCACCGTTGTGGTAGCAATCGGCACCTGTTGTTCTTTGACCCTCAACAACCCCACAACAGAAGAATCCTCCGAGAGACCAGGCAAGGCAGACAACTGTTTAACTTCCTCTGTCTCCAAAGCAGCTATGCCAAAGGCCCAGCGGTACCCTTTTGGGTCCTTAAAATACCCTCTCCTGAGGTAATCTATACCAAGGATGCATGGAGCCTCTGGGCCAGTCACAATGGGATGCTTTTGCCACTCATTCCCAGTTAGGCTCACTTCTGCCTCCAGTACAGTCAACTCTTGGGATCCCCCTGTCACCCCAGAAATACAAATGGGTTCTGCCCCTCTATAGCTTGATGGTATTAAAGTACACTGCGCACCCGTGTCCACGAGAGCCTTATACTCCTGTGGGTCTGATGTGCCAGGCCATCGAATCCACACCGTCCAATAAACCCGGTTGTCCCTTTCCTCCACCTGGCCGGAGGCAGGGCCCCCCTAATACTCGTCATAGTATCCATTACTCACTTCTTGCATAAATGACTTGGAAGTTCCTTCAAGAGGATCAGAAGCAAGATCAGGCCTTCTGCTTTGTCTGGGGAACGGCCCACTGGAAACTGGGGCGGCACTTTTCCTGGAGGGATCCCCTTTTGTGGTTGTCCTTCCTTGCAACTCCTGTACCCGTGTCCGCAGGATCGAAGTAGGTCGTCCATCCCACTTCCTCATGTCCTCTCCGTGGTCCCGCAGGTAGAACCACAGGGTGCCTCGTGGTGTGTACCCTCTGTACTCTCTCTCTTGAGTGGGGAAATGCCTGCTTCTAATAGCTGAGATGCTGGCCCGTGCAGGTGGGGAGTAGAACATATTCTCTTCAAGTTGCTGGACCTTCCGCGACAGTTTCTCCACAGCTGAGACAAGGGGGGAAGAGAGACTTTCTTCATATCGCCGGAGCCGGCCAGCTACCTCATCCACCGTTGGTCCCTCTTCACCTTTCCATTCCATTACTGCCAGGGAGTTGGCATATGACGATGGTGCGCTCCGTACAAACTTCCGCCACATGGGCCTTGTGCATCGCACCTCATCAGGGTCTGTGGGTAAGTCGGCATTGTCCAAGTCATAGTAAATCATCTCCCGCACGGCTAATTCTCTCAGGTACTGGATACCTCTTTCCATGGTAGTCCACTTGCTTGGCTGACATACAACATCCTCACTGAAGGGGTACCTCTCCCTCACGCCTAACAGGAGTCGTTTCCAGAGGCTGAGGGCTTGGGTCTTTTTCCCAATCGCCTTGTCAATGCCGCCTTCCCTAGACAGGGATCCCAGCTGCCTGGCCTCCCTACCCTCTAATTCCAGGCTACTGGCCCCATTATCCCAGCACCGGAGCAGCCAGGTGACAATGTGCTCGCCTGAAAGTCGGCTGAAGTCTTTTCGCATATCCCGCAGCTCACTCAAGGATAGGGATCGAGTAATTATCTCTGGTTCTGCCTCTTCCTCCTGCTCTCGTGATGGCCCTGGTTCATCATCATCTCTTACTAAGCGAACTGATTTCTTTGTGTACTTCTTCTTCTGTATGGGGGCAACTGATACCGGCACGGGTTGGTTCTCTGGTTCAGTGGCAGTGGCTACCACGGGGGTTGCAGTAGCCGCAGTGTCCGCCGCAGGGGTTGCAGCAGCCGCAGGGGCCGCCGCAGGGGTTGCAGCAGCCGCAGGGGCCGCCGCAGGGGTTGCAGCAGCCGCAGGGGCCGCCGCAGGGGTTGCAGCAGCCGCAGGGGCCGCCGCAGGGGTTGCAGCAGCCGCAGGGGCCGCCGCAGGGGTTGCAGCAGCCGCAGGGGCCGCCGCAGGGGTTGCAGCAGCCGCAGGGGCCGCCGCAGGGGTTGCAGCAGCCGCAGGGGCCGCCGCAGGGGCCGCCGCAGCCGCAGGGGCCGCCGGTCTGGTTTCCATCTCTTCCCCTTGAGGGTGCTGCATAATTCTGAGCAGTGCCTGGTAGATACTGGCCAGGGCCCAGCACAGCGCGGTGAGTTGTGCCTCTCTAGAATAGCCACAACATTTTCCCTTCAAATATTCTACCACTTTATCAGGGTCCTGTAATTGTTCAGGGGTGAAGTCCCAGACCATTGGAGGCGAGTAGTTCTCTAGGTACCTGCCCATGCTCTCCCACATGCCATGCCACCCCTGACTATCCAGCCTCGGAGCAGATCTCCGGGTGGTAGTCTTAAATAGTCGCTTAACCCTAAACAAGACCTGGAACGTATTCAGGAGACATAGCACTAGGAACACACTAGTTTGAGTATCCCAAGGATATTCAAGATTCTCAAAAGCTGTCATACCTGACCCGAAGGAGAAAAGGGAGGCAAAAGGGCTGGGGAAACTATTAACAAATTCTGAGAGACTGTGTCCAATGTACGGACAGGACAACAAAACCACATAAACACCCCAAAATAACCGTCTGAACAGTGATGTTATCATATCATAAACAGATATCGCACAGGACAGCAGAATGATAATCCTCATCCCTCTTCCAGACATGGTAAACAGCATCGCAGGGAGTACATAAGCCATATAGGAATTTATGTAACACAGCCATGAGAACAAACCAAGCAACATGATGACCAGTGACTACTTACCTAATAAGATAAATGCATACAAGAAAAAAAACCAAAACCGTTTTTTCCACGTTCTAGTTGGATTCTGTCGTTATCTCAACCCTTCAAGCCCCACGTTGGGCGCCAAAAAGGACTGTCGTGGTTTAGCCTCAGATGGCAACAAAGAACCACGTGCCGCTCGCACGTGCCTTCCTAACACAGGAAGGATCGTAAGAAAAGGCAAGACTCTTGGGTTGGGACAAAAGCAGTTTAACAGAACAGCAAAGGGAACAGGCAAACAACAACAACACGGACAGGGGAATATACAAACGCGATTACGGGACCGCCGCTCCGCCGCTCCCCGCCGCTCGCCGACCGGCCGGACCCGGGACGCCCCAGCCCGCTTTTAAGCAGCAAGTTCCTGCCCCCTCCCCCGGCAGCTCAGGGTGGGCGTGGCTCACATGGCATGGAATACCAGGAAAAGTTAACCCTATCCCCACCGGAACCAGGACAGATTCTCAGCAAAGATTCTTCAATCTCCCCCCAAGCCTGAGCCTCAGTACCACAGCCTCTTGTTAACTCTTCCTTATGCTAAGAAATGGCCTGTTTGTTGTCGTCAGAACAAGCAGTAATTTTATAGCATTTAATAAGTAAAAGATGTGTGACCAGCCTCTTAGAGGCAAGTTTTGCCTTTGCATACATACACTGTACACATGACTCATGGTTTTAAACTTCACTGCCTAAGCTTAAATCAAACATTAAGATAGAGTTTAAAACATACCGAAACACACCAGGCAAACAGAAGTTATTTTTGCCCTATTGTGAAGCAAAACAAAAAAATATGTACATTTAATTAGAAGCAATTGTGTGTGAAATGTTTTACACCCACTCAGTGCTGACACAGCCTCTTACAATTTGTGCAGGTGGGCTCCGGCAGCGCTGTACTGCCACCCTCTGTCCTCAGTCCTCCTAAGCAGCTGCAATTAACACTGGGGCAATATTAACTTCTCTTCAATCTGGGAATCTATAAAGGTTAAAATCTACATCATACAAGCAGCTGATAAGTTATCAGATCATGAGAGCGAGCTTGTTTTGTTTCCCAAGCATATTAAGCCTTGCTGAGCATCCTGTGCTAGCTGTAACACCGTGGTTACGGAACCATTTCGGAAGCCCATAGTAAAAGGTCTTTGCTTGGCGGAAGAGTCTTGGTGCAGCAGGCTTGTGTGTACCTCCAGCTGCACTCAGCATATCAAAAAAGGAACCCGAAGCTGACCCCACATTCATAAGGACCCCACCACTTCTGCTCTGGTGATTTTGTTTAGGTTCTTAAGGTCACCAGATCTGTTTTACTAGACCACATTTTCTCTGTGATTCCTTTAGAAACAAATGAAGTTAAGCATTGTTACATACATATGCTTCCTGTATTTCAGGGTATTTTTATTCAGTATTACTCACGCTTGAAACAACTGGAGAAACGTGCTTTCCCTTGCACGTCCCGAAATGTCCCAAAGGACCGCTGTTTTGCAAGGCTTGTCAGTGTAAAGAGAGGCTCAGGAATTTCCCCACAACATTGACAAGCACCGACTGGCCCAGGGTTTTTTCTATGAAGTTGAGAACTAAGACTATTTTGTCTACAGAATCCTCTGCGAGACTGGACTTCTCCAGGCATTTCGATTGAACGTTTGTCACTTTGTGAGGGAAGAAGGAGCACTTAATGTAGCCAGAGAACTGAAAACCAACACAGACCCTCAACCATAAAGGCAGAGGAGCAATATCTTAACAACCAAGCAGAATGGCAAAACAACTTCCACCTTCCTGGCTAGAGTGTGCCTGGCTCCAGGCCTTCAACTCAATGCCAAGTAACTCTTCCAGTCCCATGTTTAGGCAGGTTCCATCAAGAAATCAAGAATTATGACGAGGGAGACTAGACTAATAAACTCTGAGCAGTAATTAGGTCAAATACACACCTTTCTAGCCAAGCTACAAAACAGCAAAGAAGAGAGCCCTGTGGTTGGTGACATGGGAGACCTAAACAGAATAAAACCAGCCCAAAAGTGTCCTCAGTCTGTTAATCTCAGCTTTCCATAAGAACTGCCAATGTTGCTTTTGAGGGCTTCTGTCTGTTCTGAAAGGAACGCATAAAGCAGAACGTAAAGCTGAAAACACAGTTAGGTGCCAATAAGACTTTCTCTTCTGTGTGCTTTTTCTACAGGAAGGGAAAAATACAGACCCTAATCTGCTAAAATGAGATGGAGTCCAGAGAAAGCCAACTATTTCTCAAGAGGTTGTCAAGCATTAATAATATTCCACCATACAGCAGCAAACTTATGTGGAAAGGATTTCACATGGTGCTAGCAATGCACTAACGCTTTGTGAAGCCTAGCTTTAGGCACACTTGAAGTATCCAGGTAGAGCTTTGCAAACTACAGTGGGGGGAAAAAAAGCTAGATATTCAAGGTGAGGCAAAGTCATTCCAGGGTATGTAGATATTTCTAGATGGCTTTGCAGCATCCTGCTCGCCCTTCAGTGTTCTGCTGTTTCTGTTCATTTTTAGATTGTCTCCCCCACAGCACTATTACGCCTTACAATGTTGGGAAGTCATGAATGCCCTTTTGCACTCATTAAGCTCTCAGCAGAAAGTTGCTGTAAGTGTAAAATAAGACAGGGTGTCAAAGTGTCTGGCAAGAAAAGAAAGCAGAAAGCGTGGAAGGAGTGCAAGGAAAACATAAGGGCATGTGTCAGCCCCTCCTTCCCAGGGCAGGGGAGAGTTCATAAATTGGCCAGGGGTCACTACACAATTGCTAATGCCAACCTCCCGTTAGCAGGCTGCTAAGCTCTGTTTGGGCAGGGAGCAGAAGGGATGCACAGAAAGGCAGACATTCCTCTCTTTTACAGTTACAGCTTCCAGTCATGCCAAGCAGAGGGATAAAAGCACTGTCATCTTACATTTAGGAAGGTCACTTTTGCTGGTGCTTGTGGCTTTATCACAAGCTGTAAGGGCCACAGTGAGCAACGGACAGTTGTGTGCACATGTGCATGCACCCACATACACAGGGAAAGGTAAGATCTAAATAAAGACATTCTAGCTATGCATAGACTTTTGAGGCTAAAGGGACACTGCAGAAACTGTAATAGGTGTGACTCCACTTGGAGACCTTGAAGTCACAGTCCTTAGAAACCCCCACGAGATGCGAGTAATGCATGTACTCACATACATCCCCACTGGTACATAAAATTTACTGCAGAATGGAATCAACAATTTCACTTACATCAATGACAGCCTTTTTCCTAGAGGAAAAAACCCCACCTTTTTACAAACATAGCCTCTATTCATTGACCCTAAGAAAGAAGCAAACATTGCTTTTCTCCTCCTGTTGCTCAACGGCTGCTTCAAAATAACTTAGAAGACAAGAACATTCCTAGCCCTCTGACCCAGAACTGCTCCTTCACTTTTTCTCCTTGCATATATATTGCTTTTCCAAATTAAACCACAAAGTACACCACCAGCATGAAGACAGCCTCTTGGCTTTATACCCCTTCCCCTCTGCCTCTCAACACAAGCATGCCTGAGGCTCCACTGTTCTCAAAAAGGTCTTAGTAGAGACTGAACTGAAAGAAATTCTACCCTGCTTACCGCCCACACGCAACTACTACCTCAACGCCATTTTTCTATCACATTTAGTACTAATTTTCTCCAGTTCTGCTTTCATCCCTTTCAGCACCAAAAACCTTCCTGAAATTCCAGATGGCATCTTCCTCAGCAAAG
The DNA here is from genome assembly GCF_964199755.1 of Larus michahellis. Lineage (NCBI taxonomy): Eukaryota > Metazoa > Chordata > Aves > Charadriiformes > Laridae > Larus > Larus michahellis. Next base: position 76,551,763 of record NC_133898.1, read on the forward strand.
TTTGTATTGTTATACTTCAGCTTATTTTGCCTTGTCTCAATTTTTTGATTCCGTTACATCCTTGTTCACAAAACTGCACAGAACTGGTCATGACTCTTGATTATATAGCTCCTCGTGGTCCAAAAATTTGTTCACGACCTCTTATCTTCCATGGATATATTAAAAGAAACACAAAAAATTCACACATTCATGCAAAATCATTTGTACTTCTAGCTTCTACATCTGTAGCTACATCTGTAGCAATGAGGTCTCCACCTTCGCTGCACGCTGTCTGAAAGACTACTACGTCCTCTGCTCTAAAGCTGCTGCCTGAGTTTTATGGCGTGCCTCTTACCCCTGATGAAGACGACAGAGGCACACAAGTGAGTAACAGTTCACTACAGGAGATGCACATGCAACCCACAGATGCTGAAATAAAAAGAACATTGCTCTTTCTAACCAACTTTGGCATGAGAGCTCTTTAATCACCATTATTTATAAGGCAAATTAAGCACCCAAATTGCTTGAATATAGTAAGGTGAGTGTTTCCCTCCCTCCCAATCTGCCATCCCATACTTTGCTGTTGTTTGAAAGGAACCTGTCAGTGGCTGTAGCTTCTAAACCCAGACTTTAATTTTCTTCTAGCAGTTAGAGCTAGCTGGCAGAGAAGGCAACAGCCTGACAGCCTTCTGTTAGTACTAAAGCACCATCTAATGCACCTGCTATCAGAGGTAATATTACATAGAAGCCTAGAGATAATTTTTCAATTTGCTGTCCGGTGAATCAATTGCAGCTCAGTAATCAAGACAATGACTGTAAAATGCAATGCATGGAGTGTGTAAGTGGAGTGATGGTTTCACGCTGCAAATCTGTATCAGAGAAGAGTAATAGTATTTTCCCTTAAGCCTATGGAAACCCCAGAAGGACCTCTGAATTTAAATGGGTAAAAGCAAATTACAACTGCTGATGCTCTTAAAGGTTCTTGTTACCTTTTGTTACCTTGCAGGGAAATCAGTGTAGACAGGCTTCAGTAAAAGCAGGGTGCTGTGGGAAGGTCTATTTGAGTTTGAGATCATACTCTTCTTATAGAGGGACCGAAGGAAAAAATTAGAACTGTTGTAAATTGTGCAATACCTCCAATTCACAGACACCACTGCCGCTCTTCACTTAAAAAAGATCTTTAAATGAAACATAGCGTCCTAAAAGCAGCTATGTCATCGTCACATCAGTAAGTCTCACACGAGTGGATCAAGGTTCTGACTGGATTTTTGTTCCAATCTTTAATATATGTTTGCTTGAGGAGGGAGGAAAAATAGGGTAATCGTAACTGGACAAGAAATAAAGGCTATGTACTTCATCCTATGACCTTAAAATGCAACAAAGATACTTTTTTTGTGTGTGCAAAGTTCTACCAGGTAGAAAGTGATTTCAGTTAGAAGCAAAGTCCTTCCTGCCCTATCCTGGAAATAGGGTTTCCTCTAATATTGTCAAATTTCTAAAAGAATATTTGCAAGGCCCCAAAGTTTGCCTGATTAGAAGGCGGCTTCAATTTCACATGAAATTAGAAGGAAGGTTCTATACTCTGCACTTCTAGAGATGGAAAGGTCCTCCTGTATGCACTAATTTTTAATTCATTAATCATTTATGTTTTTAAGTTTACATTCAAAAGGTTTACAATCAAAAAGGTTGAGGATGTCATAGCAATCTTCTGTTTTCTTCAGTCTGAATTACAAAGGGAGGATAGGAAATTACATGTTTTTCTAAAGAACAGAGATGAAAAAAGATAAAAAAGGAATAGATAACCAATTTCCATACTAATCTCAGAGTACAGGTAACTGAAAAAAGTTCCCCTAGTGAGAATAACTTCTCCCAGAGGCAAAGAACATGCCACCACAGAAAAAAAAAAAAAAAAAAAAGACTTAATTTTTCACTGTTTACACAGTTATATGTCCTCCAGGCTTGGACAAAGCAACTCCTTACTGAAAAGGGAACAGAATTCCAACAGGCTACACCATGTCCATATATTCAAAAGGTTTTACCTAAAGGAATTATAAAAATACAAGAAAAGGACCAGCAGCAGAAAAAGGCTAGTTTTGTTGCCTGCCTAGAATTTGGCATCAGTGTATCTTGTATGAACGCTGTAAGAGATGGTCTCCATCTCAAACAAGTTACAGCACCCTTGGGGAAGATTGAAAGGAAGCAATATTACTGAAATCCTAACAGTGAAAAAAAAAAAAAAGTACCTGTTTAATTTGTCCATAGTAACACAGGAAGGCTACAGCCAAGTGAACAATTCTCTGCCCGGTGCTTTACCTACAAGCCTATCCTTTCTTTTAGCCACTAAAGAAAGTTAAATATCTAAAGGGGGCTTAAATATTTTTCTTTCATGCTGCTGAAATGAAACTGAAGAACTATCTGCAATTTCTTGTGGAATGGTGTAAAAATTTGCAAACAAGGATAGATGTAGGTAATACTACAGTTATACATGACTTATTTTGCCCAGGAACATTTACAAAAAAAGAAACCAGATGTTTCACCGCTTTGGACATATGCGCCATTTTTAGAGGCAATAATTTTAATTCATTGACAGAATAAGAGTATTTGCACTTTAGCCTGGTAATTTATCTGTCTGGGAAAACAGCTTTTGCATAGCGAGCACTGCCTACTTTGTTATCGAATGCTTAATAGAATTGACACTGCAAGCTGTTAAAGTCCAGTTCATGAACACACAAGATCGAGAAAGATAGTCTGGAGACTCTTCTGGTTTTATTAGTACATTGATTTGTAGAACAACTTTTAAAATCAGATGTCTAATCTAAGAGACAAATTAAGAATACTTGATCTAAAACCACCTATTGGATTGCTGGAGCTATCTTAGTACTAGATATTTGCTTCAGGTATATAATGTTGAAAAAAAAAAAAAAAAGCTGTAATTCCAATATAAACTTTGTGTTAGCTTTGTTAACCATCTGTAAACCAGCATGTGGACCAGGTATCCATCATTTGCATAAGCCCCATGCCTAAATATGTGTCTGTGGCAAACTATTTATGGCAAAAGGTTTTTGCAAATTAAGAAAGGCATTTCTAAGGCCACAAAGGTTGTTCCATGCATCTCCCAATACCTCCATTATCTCAGAGTCATCATCTGCTCCATAAGAAGTGCCACTGCAGGGGCCTGTGTGAGGAAACAGGTGTGGCAGACTCAGGCTAGGAATAATAAGTGGCACCTAAAATAGCCACAACCAGAAAAAAAAAAAAAAAACAAAACCAGCAAAACTATGTGCGACAACAATTTAGGCTGGTGCATGAAACGTCATGAGTCAATTTTGATTTTCTAGTATTCCGGTATTTTTTCTCCAATCCAGCTTAACCTGTGCTTACTCACATATAATACTAAACACCTGAGGTCAGAGCTTGTCTCTGCAGCAGGGATACAAACCTTAGTCTCTCACATCATAGGGGATGTCTCCCTGTTTCTCCAGTACAATTGTCTCATTTTCTCCCTTTATATGGGCTAAGCCATATAGTTTGCTTCTATTGTCCAGCAGTTCTGACATGACAACCAAAAAAAAAAAGCCACCACCACCCCACCCCCCAAAAAAAAAAAAAGATTTATACAAATCCATAAATCCAGAAGACAGAACCATCATCTGGTGTAAGAGTTCACGGTATCTAGGAAATTCCTCTGGCAGGTTTCCTATACCACTGGGTAAAGCTTTGACCATTGTCAAATTTGCTGCAATGAGTCCCAGTTTGCTCTTGCCACGCTCTTAGAGAGATGAGCCACCAGTTTTCTTTGCAAGAGAGAGTGCGCAGCTGTGAGTTCCATTAGGCACACATTTATCTACAGCATTTTTTGATGCCTTGCTTCTCTGACTCCACTGGTGCCCAACAATCCCTTTCTTAAGCATCTAACCACTGCAGATTACCTGGAAAGACCAGGAACCTAGTTCCAGGCTGAATATTCCCTTTTTCTTTTCGGGTCAAAAAGTTACTAATGTAACAGCAGCTCCTGAATATGTTGGATTATTTGAGCCAAATCCCACCAGTCTTATTAGCACACAACAACATTCTGACAGTTTACCAAGAGCTTGTTTTCCCTCCTGGAGGCTAATTAAAACCAGGCTCGTTCAAAATTTAAGCTGGAACACCATATACAGACAATGCTGTTAAAAATGCATCCATGTGAAGAACAGGTGACTGACCTGTGCAGTACCCATGCAGTACTTTTAGGTTGGCTACATTTTACCCTTGAGGAGTTATTAACATTTTATTGGACCATGTGTTTCACTGTGTCAAGTTCTAACAGAAAAATCAAAATAAAATGGTTTCCTCTCTAACAAGGTCAGGAAGTATCACTGCATCTTCACTCTGTATTTTAAACAGAACTGCAAGCTGTTCCACAGTTAAAACAGCAGTTCAGGTTATTTCCCGTTTTGCCTGAACAAGGCAAGAACCTCTGTAACAAGAATTTTCAGGTACTTAAGCAACTTCCATGCAGTAAGTTAATGGTCTTCACACTGAAGACCAAGTACTCTTCTTTGCCAAGAAACCTTTCAGGCAATAACTTGGACTTTAGGGATGCTAATAGCTTCTCTGGTTTCTGCAGAAGAATTTCCACAGATCACTGAAGACTGTCTTCTTCACTGCCAGAACAGCAGGAGGAAGTTTAACTCCTTTGTAAGGATTCAGTTGTAATGCAAAAGAGATAATAAAAAACAGTGTCTCAGAAAAAGATAGTCCTAACCAAAGAGATCTCTAACTAGAAAGACTGGTTGATAAGAAAGGCACAAATTCTTCATAATTTTTTTTAAGAAAGGTAGGAATTGAAGATTAAAGTCATTCAGTGCTGTCCTCCTTACCACCAGAACAATCCTACAAAGAGGGCAAGAGCACAGCACAAAGTACAACAATGAATTAGTTGGACAAGTTCTGAGACAGCAGCACCCACAAAACCTCCTTCTTCTGGTTTCACAGTTACAGTGATTATTTAGAAGGTAAAGTAGAAGATAGAATAGATGAAAAATCACAGCCACACACCACCGCAGGTTTGTACATTAAATGCTCAAGGAGTGTACACAGAAGGAGCAAAGCAGGGAAACCCTTTCCCTCGGTATCCGTATTATTCTGAGTATGAGCACTGTTTACCTTGGAGTATTTCATGTTTGGAAAGGCAGTAACCATCATTTCTCAATAGACAAGAGTGAAAACTTCTGGCAGCATCACACCACAATTGGGATTTGCTATAACAAATGGAAATCACAGTGTACTTGCTTACACTAATAACTCATGTGTCTGTCTGTAGGCCTCCTGTGTCCGCTTTCTGTCCTAAATCAAATCACAGAATACTGAACTTTTAAACCGATCAATATAATCTTGGCCTCAACCCGTAACTTCAGCGTCATCCTTCATTTTATCCTTCAAGGCAATTCGTCAGAGTTAGATGTACAAATATGAATAAATTATAAATCCTTGTTTCTCACCTTCCACATGAGTGCCCTAATCACCAGTGTAGGGGGATGGGTGTAAAGACACAGTCTATTATTCTTGGTCAAGCCATTCAATGTATAATAAAGGAAAATCAAGATTAATTGAGCCATAAAAAGAGCACAAATGACTTTGACTCTACATTGACTGTAAGCTACAGTTACAGTCTGTTGGGTGGAAGGATTCATTCTCTTCATTTTCTCCACTAATTTTTTCAATACAGAAAATTCCTCAAAGCAAGGACCAGAGCCTAGAACATCACCTTGCAAGTGAGTGACCTCATCACTATACACATCAGGAAACAGCTGAAAGAGTTTGTTATTGCAATCAGCTTCATCTTGTCTCCTGTTTTCTAGAAGAGCGCTCTGACCAGAGGTGATGCCTACTTCTACACAGAAAGCTAAATAGTGCCAGAGTGTATTCTCTGGCCCTGAGAGTGGCTGTTACAGACCAGCCACCTCCATCGCATTAAACCTCTTTCCCCCCAGAATAGTTGTGACGCATTCAAACTACACACTGGGAACAGTCCTTGGCCTGTGCTGGGAGAGGACTTTTTGACCCACCCCATACTAATAAATTCACATCCAGACACCATTCAATTTGCTGGTATAGGTACAATTTATGAATCCTGTTCACTGATTTCTCCACCATTCAGATACATAGCAACACAGAATGGTTCAGCGGACACATGCCTCCAAGCTGCTGGAAGACTTGATTTTAGAAAGTTGGTAACTACAAGTTAGATATTTCTGCTGTTGAGCAACAATCCAATAAAAATTGCAAAGGTTCCTTATTGACTCATTTTTGGCATTCAATTTTTTTTTTTTTTGGAGTGATTAGGAGAGATACATCTGGTTTAGCTGCTATCATCAACATAATTACTTAGCTTTGCCATGCACCTCTTGATGCTTTTTTTTCTTGGTTAGTTAGCTGTTCAGAGGCTACTAATATAGGCAAAATGTTAAATATATAAATGTGCTTGTTGGGAAATGGGTGAAGAAGGCAGGGCAGGCTCTGAAAATAGGATTCCCTCTCCCCCATAACTAAATACTTAAAACCCTTCACTACATGAAAGCTTTGTCAGAGGGGATTCAGGAGCATTGTCTCAGGTGGCACTCTCTCTACCCACATATTATTTGCTGTTTTGCATCACTCCCCACAACTGGGCTTTGACATTCAAAGACAAATGTTGCATAATAGGTCTCAGTGAAAAGATACATTTGGCGGAATTCACCCTCAAACCAAGAATCTAGCATACACACTTCCAACCACAATGATTTCCCCTCTCTGTACTCTTCCACTCTCCTCTACCCACAAGGAAGCAGCTGGCCGAGGATCACAGGAACAAACCACTGAATCAATATCCCATAGAGAGCATGAACCTTGCAGCAGCATATTAACTACCCCGATTGTATGTGCTTGGAGTCATCACCAATTCTTACCGACACCAGTGAGGGCACATTTGGGGTTTCTAAGGTGATGCTGTTTAGTTTTGATTTTGAGCCAAGAAAGACCAGGAAAACAACTACAGAAAGTCCAGTTTCTCTTTAAAACTTCTACCTCAGAGAGCCATCTTCAATTGCCCCAGGTTGTTCACCCCCAAGATTAGCTACTATAAATTCAAACCACCGATGTTTTAGAACAAAGAAGGGTTTGATTTAGATAAAGACACAGACAATTAAAACAAAATAAAGTCAAGGGACAGACAAAGTAGTTGGAAGTTACCTCAGCCTTAACCAAAAAGAGAGGAGAGACCCTTCATAAAACAAAGTAGTCGACCTCCATGTATTTCTGCCTTGTTTTGGGCCTCCTGAAGTATACCCTCTCTGCAAGGTGCCAGCTCGTTGCAGTCACTTCCCCATCGATCTGTCTGCTGCATCTCTGGAAAGGTCAAGTAGGATGAGGGCCCTTTCCAGTGCTCTTTCAAAGCACTTCATTCTCTTCCAGAAAGGGCGAAAGCTCTCAGGTGACAGGCTAATTAATTCAGTCTTTTCAGCTGTGTAGAACTGTGACATTTATAATTTATTCTGAAAGGAAAATAAATACAATTTAATCTTGTTGAAGACAACACCATATCCCTTACCAAAATTTTGCATTACACTGTTTTTTCATTCAGACAACACTTCAAATGTGTCAGATTAACACTTTGTCCATATTTGCATTCTGCATTTGCCTCTTTCTAAGATGGCTCCAGTGCTACACATACAAATAACATATGTATTTATATTTAAAAAAAATGTACAGTAGTAAACAGCGGTGACTACAAACTCCTAAGCAAATATTTCAGGACTACTACTGAAGTATTTGCCATAAAACAGGGTTTTGATTTCTACCCATAAGGCTGCTGCTTCAAAAACAGTATAGTTACTTATTTTAGTCATCCATGATAAAGGTTTAGCTTATTTCATATCAAAATAAGAATTTTTTTTGTGTTCAGAAAGAGAACTGAGATTCTCCTTCAGGAAGTGTGAAGGTCATCCTTGCAAACAATATATACATATCTATATAAAAGAACATGAGTACTATAGAGAGGTTAAGTTTAGGGAAACTTTCAATGCAGTAAATATTTAGAATAATTTCTGCTAGATGCCCAGAGCTTAGACTAAATGAAAACAAGCCAAATGCAGACAATTTTTTTGTTGTGTTCAAAAGCATCTTTGCTTTCCTTAGATGCAGAAACACACAACAGGGATCACTACCTCCTTAGCAGGATGGGACCCTTGTAATGGCTTTAAATGGGCAAGGCTGAGTCAACTATTAAAACAGGTTTAGTTCAGATGCAGTCTGTCCGTCAGATAAAGGGATTCCTGTACACAGTCTGCCTTCTGTCAAAACCAGCAACCAGAGCAATTTTTCAGCTGAAGGTACCTTTCCCTTAGGCCAAGGCAGAACATAACCATTTACCATGCAACTCCTCACAGTAGAAGGCCATGACAGCTGTATGGATGCTGGTGCAGACAGTTCTTGGGTCTAAACCTCCTTGATAATAAATACCTCTTACTTTTTTCAGTGGCTTAAGATGTCCTAGACCCTTTGGAGAAATAACAACCCTTTAATATAATGGCATTTAAGAATCAGAGTGATTTACTGTAGCATTTCATCAAACTGCTCTGCTTATATTTCTAGGAAGACAATGTCCTTTCCAGTCTTATGTTCAAAAGTTATCAAGTGTTGTCCTGCTGTCCCCACAACCACATGAAATAATTTATTTTAACAGCAAATCAAGCAGCAGCCAAGGCCTAGATAATTTTCAAGCTCTATTACTCCTGCTGCAAAGCTATTTCAGAACTTTAATGCTGTGATGATTTGTAACTTTCTTCGGTGTTTACTAGCCTTATATCCATCTGTTCTGGTGCACACATCATAGCCTGTATCTTAAACAGACTTTCTTCTGTCATGCTGTTTACCACCTTGATGTACTTAAAATTGTTAAACATTTTGGTTTTCAGTGTAATCTTCCTAAACTAAGTCAGTCAAGTTCTTTCAAGAAAATGAGCGATTCATGAGTTCTTGAGGAACTTTTTCAGGTTTGAACTCATCTTTCCTGATAATGGCTACAGGAAGTGCCTATCAGTCATCTTACAACTGTCTCTGTGTTTCCCATGGCACTGGTGGCCAAGTCATGTTGCAATCAACGGTTACATCCTCACTCGATTATTTTATTCTCTTCAAAATGTTTATTGTCCCAAGGATTTTTTACACAGCAACACACAAAATTGTGTTACCCTCAGCTGCCAAGCCTCCATCTTCACATCAACACACAGCTCTCAAATAGCGTGCAAATTACCACCAAACCAAGCAAAAACCCACATAGATAAATTAGTGTACCCTTTGGAAAACATAATTACCTCTTCAGCAAGAACAAGTTTCATCCAAACATCCTTATTTACTGCTTTCTATTCCTCAGTCACCTCAGTAACTGCCAGCTGTTCAGCTTTCTAATGCTTTTCCCTCAGCTGGCTCTGCCCCATCTACCCTCAGCAGCCATCTCTGAGCTATGATCAAAAGTCGGGAGCCTCGTCATGTCAGATTCAAGGTTATTAGTTTATTCATAATGCATAGCTCCCTAAAGGGAATTAAATTGCAAGCAAACCCACCATCATACAACAAGAGAGTAAATTCTCTTCTCGCAGAGAAATCAGGTTGTCTCCTTCCTCACCCAGGACAAGCCTTGGGCAGTCTCCTTGGCTCACCATGGCTTCACTGAGTTCACATGGGCTCACTGCACCCACCCACCCTGGACAGCAGAAGGAGGCAATGACCAGCCAGGCAAACCTGATCTAGTCGGAGGCCCATGAAGACGACAGGGCTGCCAGGAGGTGGCTGGACAACTGCCGAGGCCTCAGCCAACCAAGAAGATGTTGGGAACTGCTGGTGAGACAGGGCTGCAGGTGGCTATAGCAGTGTAAGACACAGCCAGACTTGATGGACAGTGCTGCCATGGATGTCAGAATACTGCAGGGGGCTATGGGGGGGGACTTGTGAGCTGCAGGTGGACTTCACAGAGAGCTGGGGAACTGGAGAGGAGTAATAGGGGCATTTTGGGGAGTACAATCTTGCAAAGCCAACACCACATAGGTTGTTATTGTTATCAACGTCTCCATAAAAGGCCAAGATCACCTAGGTAATGGTATCAGAAATAGCAAATTTGGGTACAGATATAGCAAAACAAGGACCAACGTGGGAAAAGTATTTAGGGGGAGGTTGCTTTTCTGGGAAATCAACAGGGGCAGAGAAGGGAGAATACGAGGGCAGCAAGGCGGGGGACCAGGGAAAGGGAAAGGGATAATGCAGCATGCTGATCCTGTGCCCAGTGCTGTCAGGGGGCACCTGAAAGGCAGCCCTACGCTTGATCACTGCAGCTGCAGCAGAATAATAAACTAAATACCTTGTGCTGATCATACCCTAAGGGTCAGGTCTACTCCCATGGTCAGGCGTGGTGGGGCAGGTGACGGGTGGGTGTTTCCCCTGCCTGCCCAGGGAGCAACCGGATGGATGGACTGAACATCCTGGTGTCACCACATCAGTGCGCAATCCAGGCCTGTTGGCATCAGCAGCACCCACTGCTTCACATTATTACTGTAATTGTGGCTGGCACATCTCTGTGGAAGCACACTTATCACCTCTCCAGTGCTCTTCCCAGCTCTTACTTCTGATTACTCAGAATTACATGTTTTCTATCCAGACCATGGGGACAGTTTTAACAGCTCCCACTACTTTTCCCTCCTAATCTTGCAAGTTAGATGGCACTTCAAGATTTTTTTAGTTTCCTCCTCTCCTCCCTCTTCTTTCCTGGTCGAGTACTTTAGTGTTAAAGGAGTGGGAACAAACTCACCTTTTTCTCAAGTAAGCTGATGATCTTTTATTCCCTATTTCTCTCTCTTCTCATGTGTACAAACGTTATCAACTGCACATGATCATAAAGGAGAGTTTTGCATGATTTCTGTGGAAGTCTCTATTGACAGCTTTCCAGAAGAAAGGCAAGTGGGGTCAAGCACAAGCTCAGAGAGAGCTTCCCTCTAGGCCAGCCTGGGATTCTCAAGAAGAAGAGCTTCCAGCACCAGCATATGACCAGTGTCTGCTTTGGGAAAGACCTGTCACATATTGCTTGCAAAAAAACCCCAACACCACTTCAACTGGTATTGCAAAAGTTTGCAAAGCCTTAAATTTTCTAGACAGAGTCTATCTTAAGTTGCAAATAGTGCCAGACAAATTCTGATAGACTTTAGTTTTAAGCTGCTGTTAAACTTTCTGCCTGGTAACACTCAGGTCTACAACACACTCTAATGTTATTTTAGCTGATGACTTTTTAATTTATATTACTGTGTTGGACAGAAAGACTGTTTTCCTCTGAGTACTTTTTCCTGTTTGAAAGACAAGTCACTGAGCTGTCCCTAAAGGAAGAATTTTCCGCCAATCAATCAAAAATCAGAGAACATGGCCAAAACCTGAACCTTGGATCTAAGTGATGCTGAATTTCTAAAATACATATGCTAAGCTTATGGCAGATACAAGACCTTGCATCAGGTTACAAATTATATCTTTGTGATCTCTCAGAAACTTTGTAACTCAAATTTTGTAGTACCAGACCAGCCAAAACAACGTCAGTTTTAGTCACTAAGAAGTGTAATATGGAACATAACGTATTTCCTCATATATTTATTTTATTCATAGGTTGTTGTAGGACAACACTCGTAATTTAAGAAACAAGAAAACTAAAGTTTATTTCAGTATTTGTTTTGGTTATGCTCTTTACTAATGCAATATGGGAAAAATGGTTTGCACTATCCTTTTTACAAGCTACAATTTGAATGCATTACAATAAAAACTTCAATTAACTAGCGTAGTTTTACAGAAGAGAATTTTTATAGCTACTGTTTTTATGAATTCTGAATGTGCTCGTTGTTAGCCAAATCACATAATACATATTAAGAGCTCTTAAAGAAGCCTAAGTCAAAGGTCTCAGAACATTTTCCTCAACTAAACCTTGTAATTCACTGATCACCCAGATATTACTGACTTTCTAGGGTGAAAATCAACACCTAAATTTAAACACTAAAAAGAAGTTAAGTGAGTCACTCAAGGTCCTCAAGCCAAAACCTGAGCTGCTTGATTTCCAGATGCTGAACAAAAAGCCTGTGCACTTCTGCATATATGAGGATTGTGAAGTCTTCCCGTAAACAGGAAGGGGAGAGAATAAATGCATACAAGATGACGTCCATTTCCTTAGTGAACAGAAACACAGACTCCCTAAAATGCCTTAAGACAAATCCTCAACCATACAGACAATTAGTTAAAACTGGATTGACAGTGGCTACAATTTCTGACCTTGATCTTAGCATGGAAGCAGTTTTTATTCTGTGAGCTTTAGGATTGCTGTGTTGAGCACTCACCATGGTTTCAGCTGGGATAGAGTTGACTTTCTTACTAGCAGCTGGGAATGAGAATGGTGTTGACAGCATACTGGTGGTTTTGGTTGTTGCTAAGCAGTCAAAGCCTTTTCTGCTCTTCACACTACCCCACCAGCAAGTAGACTGGGAGGGCACAAAAAGTTGGGAGGAGACACCGCTGGGACAGCTGACCTTATCTGACCAAAGGGCTATTCATACAATCATAGAATCATAGGGTTGGAAGGGACCTCTGGAGATCATCTAGTCCAACCTCCCTGCCAGAGCAGGGTCACCTAGAGCAGGTTACACAGGAACGCGTCCAGGCGGGTTTTGAATGTCTCCAGAGACAGAAACTCCACCACCTCTCTGGGCAGCCTGTTCCAGTGCTCTGCCACCCTCAAAGTAAAGAAGTTCCTCCTCATGTTTAGGTGGAACTTCCTATGCTCAAGTTTGTGCCCATCCATACCATATGACGTCATGCTCAGTATATAAAGCTGGGTGAAGAAGAAGGAATTGGGGGGGTGTTTGGAGTTCTCTTGTCTTCTCAAGTAATTGTTCTGTGTGATAGGGCCCTGCTTTCCTGGAGGTGACTGAACATCTGCCTGCTGATGGAAAGTAGTGAATGAATTCCTTGTTTTGCTTTACTTGTGCGCGTAGCTTTTGCTTTATTTATTAAACCGTCTTTATCTCAATCAATGGGTTCTCTCACTTGTACTCTTCTGATTCTCTCCCCCATCCAACCAGGGGGGTACTGAGTAAGTGGCTGTGTGGTGTTTGGTTGCTGTTTGGGGTGAAACCGTGGCAGCATTATTTGGAAAAAGACAAGCTGGCAAAGTTTAACCACTCATGTTTCATCTATGCACCATCTGCATAAGTAACAATCTCCATTTGTCAGAACAAATTAAGACATTGCTTTTGTATGACTGCAAAAATAAGCTGGCAGTTCACTCAGTGATTAAACTGTAGTAATTTGATGCACTTCATGCTGATCACTGCTATATTGTACTTTTATTATATTTGTTGATATTTTAAGTACTCCAAATTGGACAAAAGAGCATAAACTATAATATGCAGAAAGCAAACTATTATTTGAATCATCATGTATGTTTCTCAGTTTGACTGAAGTGTTTATGAAACACTTAAAATCCAGGGATAGATCTTCAGTTTCTACAAATCAGTGCAGCTCCATTGCCTTCAGTGAAGAAACAGTGATTTACAGTCCTTGATGATCAGACTTAAAAGACTTGTTCATTTTACTCTGGTTTGCAGAGATAGGAAAATCAAAAGAGATTGTCATATTAGATCCTTACAAATACAGAAATTTTTAGCTTGTAAATGTGCTTAGTAGAGGAGTTAGGACCAATACCTGTGAAATGGGCAGCAGTTCCTTTACTAGAGTGCAGGAAGGACTTTTAAATATTATAGAAACTAATAATTTGCTTTCTTATGCAGACAGTCAAAAATAATTTCTTACTGTACGACCTCAGTAAAGTTGCCTGACTAGATTAATTTGAAAAAAAAATAAATAGAAAACTATCCAGCCATACTTAGAAAATGTTCATGCCACAACAATTTAATCATCTCTACTCACTTCCCTTGTGCCATTCTCATTCTTTTATGTAGTTATTTACTTATTTCTGTGTTTATTTGCAGGATGTGTGAAGAACTACATTAATTTTTCTCCTACTATTTTATATGCATTACCTACAAAATCATAAAATATATAGAAATTTTAACTGTATTTTTTTTTAAATTATCCCAAGCATCCTTTGGTGCATCTAGATTTTTCTGGATATTTTGGTGCCTAGAATGATTGCAGAACTGTAGAGGTAAATCTTATTAAAATTACTTTTCTTATTCCATTCTATATCAGCCTGATACATGCAGGCTTTAATGCCTTTCTCTTCGGTACTAGGATTCACCATATATCTCAATGAGAAAACCCACTACAGCTATCTTACATCACCAGCTGTCCTCCTTTTTTAGAGATGAAACAAGGAGACAGTCCAGTTCAGAAAATGCAGGTGTTCAACTCCCACTCCCAAACCACTCAAATTCTGTATTAAGGCTGGAAAGTTTCTGAAAATTTCCTGGTCAAAGTTTAAACAGGGAGATTGTGTTGCAAGTGTTCATAGACTGGAAAATTAACAAATTGACCAAAAAGACAGCTGAAGAGATGACTGCAAGGGTTTGCTGTCTATCTGGATTGTCAATGAACTTTACAGCCAGAAAAAGTTAAATAATTTTATGTAAACACTTCTCCATTCTGTTAGAGTAGGAACTTGGTAGTCAGGACAGAATGACAGTCATTAATGCATGTCTTGTTGCTAGTCTGAGATTTGAAGGTCTTTGAAGACACTGGGGAGGAATCACTCATGTAAACTGGGATTATTAGATTTCAACTGCAGATGGCAGCAAACTCCTAAATATATCTGCAGTCTCACTCAAGTAATCTTTGATCCATATACAAAGAAGAAAAAACATGCTTTAGCATATTAGAAATAAACAAAGCTATATTTAAAAATGAGAACATATTTACTGAATTAGAGGGTGACATAGCTCACAGAAACACGCACGATTTTTTAGAAATATCCAAATGCCAGTGGATGATGAGAGGTGACAGCTCCCCCAGTGAAGGTGCCAATCACTTGCATAGAGAGTCCCAGAAAAAATGACAGTGAGCATGGGCTGTAGATTCTCCCTGCCTTCTGTCAGTCCCTCTAGCAGTCCCTGCAGGTCTGCAGTTAGCAGCAGGAGGAAGGAAGTCTGGTAAAACAGGACACAGACATGTCCTTGCCTCATAATTTAATTGAAAATAATCAGGGGACATCTACTGAGGACACCATTATTGAAACAGAAAACAGTCAAAATGGAACCAGCAAAATTTCTGGACAGAAGACTGGCCTCAACACCTATGCACTGGGAGCAGACCAAGGGGAGGTGAGGAAATTGAAAGAGCGAAAACTATGAAAGGTAATCTACATGTGCCTTCAGAGAGGAAAGAGATGGTGTGGGCAGGGTGCATGCACCCTAGCAAGAGATGGACTTGTAATGAAATCACTGAGTTGGGGGTGCATACAAGTAGCACTGGCAGGACCCTGAAAACAGAGGAGGAGGATGATCTGAATGCATCCAAATCCAGCAGCTTCATGGGTACATCAGTGAAAAGGTGATCTTGAAGAACAAGGAAAAGATTTCCCCCAGGATACTGCCTAAATGATGCTTTTCTAGACTGTATTTCCACAAAGCCTGAAATTGTTTAATGGCCTTGGGCTATGGGGACAAACTTGTCTCATCCGTTAAACATCTGATTCTTTGTTTCTATACTTTCCTGAGACAACTTACAGTAGTAGAGATACGACATTCAAACCACCAGTGAAACAAGGACCAGAGAGACAATGTAGTTGTAGGCAGCGATCAGATCAGGTCTCATATTTTAACCCACATAAGGGGATTTTAGGGCTCATTTTTAATATCCTCTCACCCAGAGGGAGCCCTGGGCCCATGCATCACTCAAAGGCAGGCCAACAACTTATCTGTGCACTTATCTGTGCAACAACAACTTATCACACAACAACATCTGTGCTGTTGACTAACTCTTTTTTTTTTTTCTTTCGTATTCAGACAAGCCTGTATAGATTAAAGAGGTATATACACACTCTTCTAAACTGTTAGGTAAGTACTAGTTATAGGTAATTATTAGCAAAGTCTCTGAAGTCTCACTGGCATCTTTGCAGGTCATCTAGTCTTCAGTCATCACTGTTTGACACAGCACGTTCCAGGCACAACCTAATCTGCATCTTGAATAACATCTTTAAGGCTCATCTGTGAAAAAAAAATATAATTATTTCCATCTGCATGTGCAGAGTTGAACAAATTGGTTGAACTCTAAGGAAGTGACAAACAACTGTTTGTACTTGCTGGATGGTACTGTGAGACTACAGTTTCTTGAGGATCATCAATGCTATTGTCTCTACGTTGAACTCACACTATCTTGTTTTACAGCCTTTACCATTCTGCAGGTTACAGACTTGAGCTTATTCAGGCTCTTTTGGGAAGGAAAAGCACATATTATAACTTTCATCAAACCTTCACGCTGAATCCTGGCAGTCTTCAAATATGTAGCTTTCCCTTAGTCTGTCATAGCAATGTGGTTTTTTGTCTCTTTCCTTCTCTCCTCCAGTACGTGTTTTAGCAGCAATGACCTTTTCCATGTCTCTAAATGCTGCCTTGAAGCTGCTAGGGGCCAGTGCATGAAACAATGTGGCTTTATGGGTGCAGGACTCTTCCAGAGGGTATTCATTAGGTTGATGCACTTTGCATTTTTGAAAAATAACTCTAAAATATATTCTGCTTAGAATGCCTTTCCCTAAACTGAATTAAGTGAGCCAATAATAACACAAAGAATAATGCAACCCACATACACGCACATCACAATATTCCCTGGGAAAACTAAACAAAGCCAGAATAAAATCTGTATTAAAACTGAGCAGAGCTGATGCAAGGTTTTTTGCTGCCCTAGGCAGATAAAAATTGCTGTCCTCTTTCCTTATCAGTATTCGCTCTCTTTCAAAATTTTCCACCCTGCTCTGTGCAGCTGTTACCTCTTTGGGCTCTGACAGATGTCCTCTGGCAAATCTTGTAGGGAAATCTCAATCCTCAGATATCCACACTGTCCCTGTGCCAAGGGATGCTGCTTCAGCAGCAGTGGAAGAAGGGAATGTGTGTCTACGTTTCTACTGCCCCAACCAATAGCCTAAGCCACTAGTGCGAGCCCAAGCAGCGGGCACCCTACCTAACTGGAATTAATAACAAAGGAAAAAATTATGCCTCAAAAATAACAATATACCTGAAACAGTGTTAGAAACTACAGTCTTGCTCTTATCGTGTCAGTCCTTGTCCCTTTAATCTTTGGCCTTCAACCACCTCGTCTACTGCATACATCTCTGACATGACAGTTGAGCAAGTGCCAACTTCAGAACTGATGAAAGAAAAGGTTTTGTGACACACATAGGACGCATACAGATGTCAGATTTATGTCACATTTGTCACATATAGCAGACTCTGGATATACAAAACAGGTTCCCACTTGCAGATTTGCAGATTTAAAATGCACTGATTTTTTGTCTGAGTTGCCACAGACTTCTGAGAAAGTTCCTTAAAGCTCCTTGAAACCAAAACAGCTGGTTCCTTCTGAAGACTCCAGGGTCTTCATGAGAGCCTCGTTTCAACACAAATTAATGGGTTTAAGCATAAGTATTTCTGGCTGTGAAGAGCAATAGAAGGGCAGCACATGCCCTCCCCAGGCAACATGTTTTGAGAGAAAATCAATTCTGATACTCACATGTTTGTAATTTCAGTATTATTTTACATTCTAAATATGGTCTGTGAGACTGGGTAGCTTAAAAGACAATTGCAGGTTTTCTTTTACAGTATTTCCTGTGAAAATGTCAGGGTGTTTTTTATTATTCTTACCACATCTTGCAATTTTTTCAGAGTAACTCTATGGAAATTACTTATAAGTATGAATTGATAAATAAAACAGCCTTAGGGAATGCTGTATGTGTGAGATAGTAAATACAAAGAAAATATTTTCTCTTAAAATTCAGTATATTTTAAATGCTTTTCAAGCAAAATGCACAACTCTCTGAGAGACACATACCAGATTCACTCTTCAGTATTATTTTATGCCAGAAATACACATAGCAAGGCAGAATTTTCCCTTTCATTTTCTTTGTTTTGTGCTTATTTATAGCTAACTTACTGTATATGCAATTTCTTCATGTATGTTTAGCATAAGCCTGCTTATGCATATCTGCTGGCACTTTTTAAAAGGAGGCTTTACAGTACCAGGAAGCCACACTGCTCACAAGATAGATTTTCAGAAAAATCTGACTTATTTAAAGCTGTCAGAATTTGTATGTTCAAAGCTGCTAGTTTTTGCTTATAGACAGTGAGTCAGAAATACAGCCAGGCCTGCAGTCTGTAAGAAGGTACACAGGTCACAGAACACTTTCCCTCCCAGGACAACAAAAGCTCTCCTTTTCCTGCCGTGTTGCTCAGTGGCTGACAGCATTAACATCTCACAGACTCAGGGGATAGAGCTCGGAAAGGCAGGAACATGCTGGGAGGTTTTGGTGTGAACATTAACTTGTGGACAGACCGGTCCTCTCCTTCTATGCACTTCAGTAGGCAACTGAGGAACATGCTTCTCCTGGATTATCTTTCAAGGTCAGTGGACATGGATCAGAGCCCCACAAGCACTGCCTCTGGGAGGAGAAGGCACCCAGCAGGAGGAATAGAGCAATTCACACATTGCAGAGCTCTCACCTCTGGCTGTTTTTGGTTCCATACTCTTTCATCGAATGGAGAAGACCTTCGGGTGAATAAACCACATCACTCTGAAATGCAATTCCTTGGCAGCTTAAACCAACTTAAATTGGGTGCTTATGTGACCAGAAAGGGAGCTGGTTCAGGAGCTGGACCATTTGAAAATTAATCATGCTTAACAAAAAACAGCAGTTAGTTTTTGGCTGATCCCTGTACCAATGCAATTTCCACGGTTGTGAATGCCTACAGGAAGAAGGTGCGGGAACATGCAGCCAGGCAAGAGAAGAGAGGACTGCAGCAGCTTAGCCTAAGTAAATTTTGACTGCCACAAAACAGTTTTACTTCCAAGATAATTTAAGCCAATACAAATCAGATGCTGCAAACCTGCCCATAGCTTTGCATTGCTCTCTCATACTGTTGCCTGTAAGGTTCATATTGACCTTCTGATGAGTCTGTTTGGATGACACACTTAATAGAAAATTAAATCTCTGCCCCTTTCACTACCTAAACTAGCTCACAATGGGTAAATAAAAATCCTGTGCCAAAGAAAAGGAAGGTGAGAGTATGCAGCTGAGGGAAAGAAGGAAATGTCATGGGACCATAACAGCACCAACCTAGCCTTCAGTCACTATGGAGTTGCATACCCAAAAGCGGAGCTTAAATGAACACCTTAAACCAGCAGAAATTGGCACTGCTACTAAAAGCAGCAGCTCTATCCACCACCCAGCTCCTGCCCTGGCACAGCCATTTGCACTGCCCTCTGGCAAGTTGTATCAGACGAGTGATACAGGTTAAAAAGCCATCTTTTCCAGGATGAGTTTTCAGTTGGATCTGTTTTCCAATCCAGTGTGCAAATTCTGAGAAAAATAATTTTGTAATCAAGATTAAAAGCACTAATTCTGAATATGATGTGCTATATTTTTAATAATAACGTGCAAACTCAGCACTGAGCTGTGGAATTTTGGTACCGCTCTAATTTTGCACTGTGTCTATGAAATGAGTTCATTTAAATGGCCTCCACAGCAAGAACTCTGTGACTAGAGTTAATAACATAACGACATATAGAAGTAGTACCTTACTGTCATGTGCAAGGAGTATCTTTTTAAGATTTTTAAATATCCATTTCCTAAAATATAACAGCAACAAAAAATCCATTTGGGCTTCTACATTAGAATGCAGTATTAAAAGATATGACCACATGACATTTATCAAATAATGCAACTATATATTTGCGATAACTGTAAGCATACTTGAGGCATTTTATACTGATTACTTAGTCCTGTATACTTACACTAATTTCATTGTGTTAATGGTCCAGTACTTTTCTTATTGCTTAGCTGCATTACTCCCAATTTCATCCCTCAAGACTGTATTTAAATAATATCAACACAGTCTATGTACCACATATTTATTTTATGTTAGCTATACAACCCTCCTTAGGTAAAAAAGCAGGCAGTGAACCATGAAACTAACTTGCACAAATAGGTGACCTATATTTGCCAGAAAATTTTCATTGCTCTTCTTTCTCTGCGGATAATTTTAACATGTTCTGTACTTTCCACCTATGTGACATCCATGAGCACTGTGTAGGAAACAGTCCCACGTAGCATCACAAGATATTATACCTTCTGTCTCAGATACAAGAAAAGATGTGTATGATATTACTTAATGGAATGTGCATAAATCAAAGGGTGCATGATTATATGTACTCACAACAGGATGTGCTTTTCTTGATATCTTCGTATGTAAATACATATCCTTCCATATACTGATGCAAAGGATTTTCCAGTGAACTTTTTTTCCCCTGTTGCCAAAAGCAGCTCTGAGGAGGAGCTCTGCAAACTCCGAACTTCTGCGCACAAACTCAGCATGGCTAGAGCTACCTGCTGCCTGCAGGAATTGAACTCACCTTAACACATCTGACAAGTGAGTACAGTGTCAGGCAAACCTGATGAATCTGCCCAGGAGCAGGCCCCAAGCAAGCCACAAGCTGGTGGTCAGGCAGTTGTGCAGCGAGATGGAAGGCACGGCACGCTTTATCTTCAGCCATGTCAGAGGCCACTCTTTCTGCAGAATATAGAACACAGAAGAACTTCACGTTGATATAAGTAGACATATATAAATATATAATTCCATAATTATGGAACTTCACCTTGAAATTCTGTGTCTCAGCTCCTCAGATTTTCAATACACTTTGTAGAAGTCATGAGGTACTTCCCAAAGTTCTCAGAAAATTCTTCCAAGCCTCCTATCTCCTGTGATTTATAGCTCTATGTTTGCCTATTCTTCCTCTAAGCACCTGAACTCCAAATGCATGACCAATGATTATTTTTTTTAAACCATGTGCTTTATCAGTTTGAACAAACAGTTAAACTGCGTAAGTAACACATAATTTTTGAAGTCTTATAGTATTACCAAATAGAAAGGAATGTTCCCTTTAAGAATAAAATACATTCACCAAGACTATTTAATGCTATGTTCTACTTTTCAATTTGGGCATCTTAACTGCATCTATACAGTCTGACATGCTTTTTAACTTCCGGTTTTCAAAAGTTGCAAGTTAGTTACAGTCAAAATAATTATACCTATGATTGTTATGTCCACTTGTTGGCATTTCAGCCATTCATAAACTCAGAAAATTACTGATGTTATTGAATAGTGCAATTGAAACGTTCCATTTGTTTATTTATCATTCAGGCAAAATGTATACACACATTCTCTTAAGCCATTGGCTCTTTTTTCCAGGGATATGTCAGAAATCAAATTGAATCCCTTATCCATTATTGTCTTCTCTATATATATCAGATGTACTATGACCAGAAGACACAAATTACATGCGTCAGTGGGAAAGTACATTATTTTCTATAAGAATAGCTGTAAGTGGGTGGATGGCTTTAGCCATGACTGAACAAACTAATTTATAGTATTGTACAGCAATGAGCAATCAAAGAAGAAATTTGGGAAGCTTCCAATTGTTTGTGCGAAAACTGTGTGGGCTGCCTCAGACTGGGGAGAGATACAGTCTTGAATTCATAAAAATTTGCTATCTCTTCTTTTCACTATTTAGCCACTTTCAGATTTCAGATGCTTACCAGGCCTGACATAAACCCATTTTAGAAATAACATGTGCAGGAAAGGACTGGTGATAACCACAGTGGGAATAAGCCAAGGGAATTTCACAGAATCACAGAATCTTCATGGTTGGAAAGGACCCTTAAGATCATCGAGTCCAACCAAAAAACCTACAATCTCTGCCATTAGAGCATGCCCTGAAGTGCCAAATCTAGATGTTTCTTAAATACCTCTAGGGATGGTGACTCGACCATCTCCCTGGGCAGGCTGTTCCAGTGCCTGACCACTCTTTCAGTAAAGTAATTCTTCCTAATATCTAACCTAAACCTCCCCTGCCGCAACTTCAGACCATTTCCTCTGGTCCTGTCATTATTCACCTGGGAGAAGAGGCCAACACCCACCTCTCTACAACCTCCTTTCAGGTAATTGTAGAGGGCAATGAGGTCTCCCCTCAGCCTCCTCTTCTCCAAGCTAAACATGCCCAGCTCCCTCAGCCTCTCCTCATATGGCCTGGTCTCCAGACCCCTCACCAGCCTGGTAGCTCTCCTCTGGACACGCTCCTACCCTCAAGCCTTCCTACCCTCAAGCAGATCAATACTCCCACCTAGCTTGGTGTCATCTGCAAACTTACTGAGGGTACGCTCAATCCCCTCATCCAGATCATTGATAAAGATATTAAACAAAAATGGCCCCAAACCTGAGCCCTGAGGGACACCACTGGTGACCGGCCGCCAAGAGGATTTCACCCCATTAATCACAACTCTCTGGGCACGGCCATCCAGCCAGTTTTTAATCCAGCGAAGAGTACACTTGTCTATGCCATGATTCGCCAGCTTCTCCAGGAGAATGCTGTGGGGGACGGTATCAAAGGCCTTACCAAAGTCCAGATAGACAACGTCCACAGCCTTCCCTGCATCCAGAAGGTGGGTCACATGGTCATAGAAAGAGATCAGGTTGTTTAAGCAGGACCTCCCTTTCCTAAACCCATGCTGGCTGGCCCTGATCCCTTGGATGCCCTGCACTTGCCGTGAGAGCTCACTCAAGATGATGCTCTCCATGATCTTTCCTGGTACCAAGGTCAGGCTGACAGGCCTATAGTTCCCCGGATCCTCCTTACGACCCTTCTTGTAGATGGGCGTCACATTAGCCACTCTCCAGTCATCTGGTACCTCCCCTGTTGACCAGGATTGTTGATAAATGATGGAGAGAGGCTTGGTGAGCTCTCCCGCCAGCTCCCTGAGTACTCTTGGGTGAATCCCATCCGGTCCCATAGACTTATGTGCGTCTAGGTGCAGAAGCATATCATTGACTACTTCCTCCTGGATTATGGGTGGGTTGTTCTGCTCTCCATCCTTATCTTCCAGCTCAGGAGGCTGAACACTCTGGGGATAGCTGGTCTGGCTATTGAAGACGGAGGCAAAGAAGGCATTATCTTCAGTCCTTCCAGCCACCACGTTTGAAAAGTGTTATCCATACAGAGCCCAGCAGAGGGGCACAAAGATGATCAGAGGGCTGGAGCACCTCTCCTATGAGCATTACCGCCTATGAGGGGTAATGGTTTCAAACTGAGAGAGGGTAGATTTAGATTGGTTATCAGGAAGAAATTCTTACTGTGAGGGTGGTGAGGCACTGGGACAGGTTGCCCAGAGAAGCTGTGGATGCCCCATCCCTGGCAGTGTTCAAGGCCAGGCTGGATGGGGCTTTGAGCAGCCTGGTCTAGTGGGAAGTGTCCCTGCCCATGGCAGTGGGGGATGGAACAAGATCATCTTTAAGGTCCCTTCTAACCCGAACCATTTTATGATTCTATACCACAACAGGCATTTGCAGGATCTTCACGCATCCTTGTCGTAAAGCATCTGAACTCCAATTATGAAAAATCAGGGAAAAAAAAATCCCCCAGAAAATCAATTACCGGTAAGTATGGATATACTGAAGTATTCAGAGACTCTCTGAACGCCTCCGAGGGCCCCCACGGGCCGTGGGTGGACAGGGACCAGCAGCGAACAGAGCTGCGTGTTTCTCCACACAGGCCAACAGCAGCAACCACCATCCCGAGTCACTCGGGGAGGATTAACGGGCAGCTCCCACGCTCCTCGGAGAAACACGCGAAGCTTTAGCAACACGTGGCGAAGCAGGAGGGGGAGTGACACCGAGGTCAGGTCGGGCCGTGTAAGGTAAGGCAGGTCCCACCCGCCCACCGGCTCACGTAGGCCCCAGCGAGCCCGGAAAGCGGCCGCCGGCGGCACCTGCTGTGGCGCCAAGGCGCATGCGCGCACTCGGGGCGGCGTGGGAGGGGCCCCGCGGGAGCCTAGCAACCGAGGGGGCGACCATAGCAACGGGTCCGGGCCGGCGGGCAGGGCCGAGCGGGAAGATGGAGGCCCCGGAGACGCTGCGGCCTCCTGGTATGGCTGGCCCCGCGGCCGGGCTCGCCTGCGCCGTGGCGGGCGACGGGTGGCTGCGTTTGTGGCTCACTGTTGTGCTGGCAGAGCCCGGAGCTTGGCAGCGGGCCGAGCAGGGAGCGCGGCGGCCGCCGGGGGCGGCAGGGGGGAGGGTTCCGGGGCTTCGGTCAGGCGGATGCTGCTGCTGGAAGTCTTTCTCGGAGAGGGCTGCGTTGGAAAAGGACACGGAGGGAGCAAAGGCCACTGAGAACTGGAACGCTGACAAGAAAGGTCTTATTTAAAGTGGTACTGGAGTTGCATTTTGTGCAATGAAGCCGTTAACGTGAGGGGCATTTTGTGATACGGTGGTTCCCCTTGTGTATTCAAACCTGGCACAGTTCAGTGCGGCGTCTCCAGAGAGGTCCTTTGGAGGGTAATTTTTCATTTTACTGCAGGTGAAGTGCCCAGTCCCTAGCGTGTGGGCTGTCAATGTTTGTTAGGAATGGAAGTCCTGTGTAGAAGCTTTTCCATCATCTGGTGTTGGCCTGTAAGGAATATATGCAGGAGAGAGTGCTGTGGTGCTAGGAAATGTCTCTTAAAGTTTTATTTTAAGTCTGGCTGAGAACTTTCATGTTCACAAACATTTTTATGAATATAAGCACCTTGAAAATAAGGATTGAAAGCCTAATGTGCGGCTTCATAAAGGAAGCCAGTGTCAGGAAGAGAGAAAGGTTACTTTTGCTCATAGTAGTCATTGCCATGGATACATGTTTCAGATTAGCCTATTCCCTAAATTGCTGGCTTCAGCTGCGATGCAACACTGCGGTCCTGCAAGGACATAATAAATTGTTTTCTAGATTAAGTCAGTTCTGTAACCCAGGATGCCATCTTCTACAGAGAATATAAAATGTTATTCTTGGGTATCATGCACAAAGATCTTATTCTGGCTAAAAACTTACTCCATTTGCTTCCCTTTGTCCTCTTCATGGCAGTCGTATAGCTGTTTGTTGTTAAGGTAGGTGGACCTAAGGGTTACCTCCATATCTGTCTACTTGTTCACATAAAAATGATATAAAAGTAGACACTGAACAGAACTAAAGCAAAGATTGATCTTTCTGGGACTCTCCCAGGTAGTTTTTACTGCGAAATGCCAACTGTATTCTGCTCCTGTCTCCATAGTCTTAGCAGACTACATATTAATATATAACCAGTCTAAAATGGGCATAACATTTCCTAAAATAATTCCTTCTATTGTCAGTCAAGGAAAGAAATAATTCATTCACCATGGCCCAACAATGTTCACTGAGACAGAGCAAAGACAGCCCCAGGTTACTGAAGTGACCTAGTTTCATCCTATATATTCACCACAGAGCAGCATTAAAAATTCTCTGACAAGTCAAGTAAGGCTGAAATTTGAAAGAGGTAAACAGGCAGTTTTGCAGTAGGAAGAGGCAGACAAATAACATGGTTACTTTTTAAAAAAAAATTGTAATATTACCTTGAAAAAACTTGAGTAGTTTTTATCACTGCAAGTGTTTGCAGTGGACAGTTCATTGGTAAACAACAATTCCTTCACATCGCTAAATGAATGGATTCTTGCATATATGGGAATCAGGAATGCGAGGCTGACACGGTGCCTCAGCCAATGTTATCAGAGAGACCCCAGCTACTTGTGTCAATCTTTCTATTGTGATTTTTTTCTGCCAAAACCTTACAAGAAGAATGGAGAAAGTTTATGTCAAGCTGTAACCATTTTTGTAGTGTATCAATACAGTATTTAATATGCTAGATAAACATAATTTTTTATATCAGTAGGGGCAACATGAAACATATTTTTTGCTTTGGATTCTGTCCATAATAGTAACACTAGTATCCTCCCAGTCTTGTGAGCAGCTGAGACATGCTCTTGGTATAACCCTGAGCGTAGCTGACTTGCTTCATGGCTGTACACAGGTGAGGCTGTAGAGAGAAGCCTTCTTTTAGTTTTGTCCTGCACTTTTCTGTTGGCAAGATAGAGCAGAGCAGGTGAATTTCCCAGTACCTCTGTGCTGAAGGATTGTTCATTTTCACGATGAGAAAGGTTGTATGTTGGAAACCTTTAAAAAGGCCTGTTTTAATCTTGCAGATTCTGGGCTGTTTAGAAAATATTATAAAGGACTCTGAAGCAAGATCTCTACAGAAAGAGGTATCTTTCATCTTATACGATGATGTTACCAACAAAGATATCAGTGATTGTCCGAGATTGGCTTGAGAGCAACCCTGAGGAAAAGGACTTGGGGGTGCTGGTGTACGAGAAGCTCAACATGAGCAGGCAATGCGCACTTGCAGCCCAGAGAGCCAACCGTATCCTGGGCTGCATCAAAAGAAGCGTGGCCAGCAGGTCGAGGAAGGTGATTCTGCCCCTCTACTCTGTTCTGGTGAGACACCGCCTGGAGTGCTGTGTCCAGCTCTGGAGTCCTCAGCACAAGAAGGACACGGACGTGTTGGAACAGGTCCAGCCGAGGGCCACGAAGATGATGAGAGGGCTGGAGCGCCTATGCTATGAGGACAGGCTGAGAGAGTTGGGGCTGTTCAGCCTGGAGAAGTGAAGGCTCCGGGGAGACCTCATAGCAGCCTTCCAGTACCTAAAGGGGGCCTACAGGAAGGATGGGGAGGGACTCATTATCAGGGAGTGTAATGACAGGACACGGGGTAATGGTTTCAAACTGAGTGAGGGTAGATTTAGATTGGATATCGGGAAGAAATTCTTTGCTGTGAGGGTGGTGAGGCACTGGAACAGGTTGCCCAGAGAAGTTGTGGCTGCCCCATCCCTGGCAGTGTTCAAGGCCAGGCTGGATGGGGCTTTGAGCAGCCTGGTCTAGTGGGAGGTGTCCCTGCCCATGGCAGGGGGGTTGGAACTAGATGATCTTTAAGGTCCCTTCCAACCTGAAACATTCTATGACTTTATATGACAGCATTTCTGCTGTCTGGTCAGGCTTCACTTTGCTATCATCCTGCACAGCTGGAAGAGAAGCATTTTATTTTGTTATATAAAATTATTTTGTGTTATACATAAAGAAAGAAATCTGTTTGAGAAAGAGCTCTCTGCATCATCTTTCTACCTCCCACACAGATGGACTTAAAGGA
The DNA here is from genome assembly GCF_964199755.1 of Larus michahellis. Taxonomy (NCBI): domain Eukaryota; kingdom Metazoa; phylum Chordata; class Aves; order Charadriiformes; family Laridae; genus Larus; species Larus michahellis. The sequence continues at coordinate 76,579,025 of NC_133898.1, forward strand.
AAAAAGCTTTCCATGAAACCTGATTTCATTGGGGAAAAAAAAAGGATAATGTTTTCCTCATTGGTCTCCTCCTTCTCTTGTTCCTCAAGCCCTAGCGATTGAATTACCTCAGTTTTTAAATTAAGAGAAGCAAAGGCACAAAAAAGTGTCAATATCCTTAAATAGCTGTATTCTGTTAAATTATTATTTTCAGAATATCATCTGTTTTTTCAGATATTGTCCTTTGCTAGGAAAAGGGAATGTTTATCTCTTAGGAGGATGAGTCAAGTAGTATGAGACGTGCTAAAGGCTGCAGGATAAATACCATCTACACTGCTGGTTCACCTAGTAGCTACTTGCCAAAAGCGAGGTTCAGCTGGTCCTAATAAAAGCAAGGAACCACAGGGAGGACACATCAGACAACCTTTTAATAAAACCAAAACAAAAGCCATAAATAATGCAAGCCAGTGCCTGTTGCTAATGCTTTCGTTTGCAGCTAGTCAGAATGGATTTGCAAATGCATTGTTGGAGTATGTTCAGCCTGGAGAAGAGAAGGCTTAGGGGGGATCTAACAGCAATGTGCTAATACCTACAAGGGTGTTATCATGAAGTTGGAGCCTTGTACTGGTGCATGGCAGAAGGATTTATGATGGTGGCCTAAACTGAAACAAGAGAGTTTCAAACTAGATATAAAGAAATTTTTTCCATGAGGACAGTCTGGCAGCATAGCAGCAGGCTGCCTGAAGAAGTTTTCCAGATGGAGCTGGAGGTTTTCCAGCCCTGACCAGCCAAATCCTGGCCTCACAGCTGAGCCTGTTTGGGGCAGGAGGTTGAACTAGAGGCCCTCTGAGGTTCCTCCTAACCTAAATTATTCTAGGAATGCTTAGAATTACAAACCTGTCTGAGTATGATTACTTTGTGTCATAACTACTTAGCGGAAACATACTTGAAGTAAATTGTCTTTCGGTTTAATAAAGGGATTATTAGCTGATGTGGTCTATTGACTTCATGTCTAACTCTAAGATTCCACAAGACTATTCTACATTGTAAGAGCTACTGGAGAGTGGAATTGTCATCAGCCAGAAAGGGGTTTGCTCTGACACCTGGCCTTCCATGCGAAACCCTGCCTTTTTCTTCCAAGTGGCATGGGGAAGTAAAATCTATGAAATGAGTTTTGCATATAATAATGTATGAAATTTCTTTCATTCTTACATGTTTATTGCCTTAAAAAGGAAATACGGAAGAGTAAGTTATGCTAAAATAGATTAACATAGACATATATCAATTATTTCTGAGTGATATGTAATCCTGCTTTATAGCCGTCATTTTACCAGAAAACATTACAAGTATAATTTCCCAAGTGATTAGGAATATAACTTTGGATGCATTTCTTTAAAGCTGGTCCATGAATTTTATGTTTAAATTTGTAGTATTTGTGTGAAATATGTTCATTTTCAAGTGGAGATGGTGGCACTACCATAGAAATGTCGCAGAGGAGAAAAATAGCTTATAAAGAAAAAATAGTGAAATAAATATTTTAGAAGAAAATGATGGAAGTCTCATTTGTTACCACTGTATTGTTTTTTTTTAATACACGTGTGCAAGACTGGAAAGGGATGAGTGACATGCTGCAGTAACGAGACACCATCCATACCTGAAGTGTTTGGGAAGTACAGAAAACATCTCAGAGAGAATGAAAGGATCCAAGAAAAGAGAGAAATCTTTGCTTCGTTATATAAGAGTGAGGTAGTAATACTTGGTGAACAAGTAATGTAAAATTATTATATGGATTTCTCACTTGTAAAGATGTCAAATCTTGATTAAATTAGTATTATGTAATTACACTCCTAGATCTGTTCTTCTTCTATACACTTGTCTCGCGATCATAACATGAAACTGATATCAGAAAGAGCTTCTAACAGCATTGTAAAAATAGTTTTCTCTAGGTGATACAGATTGAATGGAAGATCTGAAACTGCTTTTGAAAGAGAAGGATGCTCAGTCTCACTAGCTCCTTAGGTATCCTGCCAAATAAAAAATAACCACATCGCCCATACTCTAAATTAGCTCTACACTTCTAGCGCTTTTTTGAAGTGCTAGGTTTCAGTTAAAGTGGTTTGTCAGTGGTATTCTGTATCAGCTCTGCATCGAAAACAATGCTGATAATTCATTTGTTCCTTCTCTAGGAAGAAACGATGTTTGGCTGAGTTTGGATCCTCTGGTTCAGGACTAGTATCTGGTGAAGCCAGCTTCACCACCGTGCTCACTGAGGGGGAATAAAATGCAGAAGCTACAGGAATTCAAACAGAGGTTAATATTCTTCTCTTCAGCCATGTCAAACCCATTCCATTTTTCATACTTAGTTTCTCAAATATGGAAATAATTGGAGCTGCAGAAATAATCATCTCTCCTGAGTAAACATGCATCTTTTTTGCATATGGCTTTCTCGTCTCCCTTTTATTTTTATAAAAATGTTGTGACAGAAGAACATGTTTTCAACAACGCATTACATAAAATATTTAAAGTAATTTTTTATAAATGGATTTTAAAATTACTTGGTGTTTGGCATAACGTTCATTTCTTTAGCATGGATCTCCTACCTGATACTCAGAAAGACAGAAATGTGCTACTTAACACACTGCAGAATTTCTAAGATGTACATATAGAAGTGAAATTGTATTTATATACAGGTACAAATGTATAATCAGATGTACAGCTTATTATTAAAAAAGAAATACATTTCATTCAGCTCATAACTGAAGGTATTGGTAGCCCATTGATGGCATAATATTATTTTTTAAAAAAATTCTTTTCCAGATATCATACTTTCATGAGAGAAATAGTTGAAAATAAGCATCTTAATATCCTTTTTAGTATAAGTTCATTGATTATTTTGTTTCCTAAATATTTGATCTTACAAGGATAAGCAAGTTCTCTCAGCTGCAATTTGGAATTAGAATTTTCTTTCTCCAAGGCGAAGCTTAGCAAGGAACTAAATACCATGACGTATTCCCATTGAAATGGAGTTTTCTTTTTCCACCACTGAGGGGATGCACCAGCACCCTAATATGGACTCTCTTAGCTATTGTGAGCTCTTTGAATGACACCGAAATATTTACAACCGACAAGAAATTTAACTAAGTATTTATGGACTAACTAAAGTAATTGAGGAGTAGGATCAAAAATAGGCAGTAGTATAGTTTGCCTCGTTCTTTGTCGTTGAAAAGGAAAATAAATGGAAGGTAATTTATAAAGCAAACACAATGAGAAGTGCATGGTGATCTTGTAAGGCTGACTGATAATTCTGAAAGAGCTGTCTTGTGATGAAAATTCAGTTTGAGTGGTGGGCGCTATTTCTGAATCAGACACCTTTATCCCTGAGCGATGGTAGATGAGAGTTGAGCAGCTGAATTATGTATTATTATCAAATAAATATTAATTTCTTGCATGAAGAATTAAAATACTCCTTTAATTAAAAAACAGCTGTATATAGATCTTCCAGTAGTTTTCATACCTTACTTATCTACCAGATGACAACAAACAGTATTCTTTCCCCAAATATGAAGTAAATCTTTTACTGGACTTAGATGTTCCTAATTTCTCAAAAATAGAATAAGGATTGTGCCACAGTCTTTTTACTACAAGAATTTTACTTTAGAGTGAGAGTATCGTATTTCTGTGCATGTCAAGCAGGTTATAATGTAAACTGTAAATCCGCATTTATCTGTGTATTTACAGAGTTTAGTTATGAGCAATAATATAAATTAATGTTTTATTAAAGTGGCCTTCCACCTAGGCAAGCACGCATATGGGTTACACATGACACTGAAGGTCTTCTGTAACACTAGGATAGTATAGAGATTTATCTTTTAGAATAAGGCTTTTTCTGCTATTTCTCCAGGAGATGATCAGAGCCTATTTTTATTACAGTTCCTGCTCTGGCAAATTTGACATCTCTCCAGAGTACACACTGTATGACAGCTACATGGAGTAGAATCAGTCCCTTACTTCTCAATATCTGCTTGGCCTTGCTCTCTGTTTTGGGTGGATGCCAAATTGAGAGCTACTTGCTTCCACGATGGACCCATTTGTCCTGCAGCAGAAGCTCTGGCTCGGAAAAAAGCTTCTGAAAGGCAAATGATTTTGCCCTGAATTAAGCCAAGTGTTAGAGATTTAGGATGTCTCTATGAGGGTTGATATGATTTATAATATAAACACGTGAAGCTACCATGTTTCCTTGGGTAATTTCACAAGATCCTCTCTAGGTAGTCATTAAATAAGGAAGTGTAGTCTGGCTTCAAAAAGCTTCTGTGGCAAATAGTGCAGAAGCCAGCTGTACAGCGCATGGGAAGATAGAGCTTTCCATAGACACGCAGTTTATTCATTATAGGACATCTTCAAAACAGCGATCTGGTTTTAGTGAATGAAGCATTATCCTTGGTTACTATTGCATATGAACTATAGTTGCAGTTTTAACATCTTATAAGCGGAAACCTGGCACTTGAAATTACACGGATATGCTTCCAAAAGTATTTTAAAAGAAGTGAGGGAGTTTTACAGTCAAACTGTACTGTCATAAACATTAGAATCACTGGATTTTCTTCAAAGTTGGGTTTGAATATTAAGTTTCAAAAGCCCACAGATTTTAGATTCCAAAAAGATTAAGGTGTAATTATTCCTAGTAGCTTTATTGTGCCTTCTGGATTTTCAGTCTCAAAAAATTCATCTGGTTCTGATAAGCTTGCCAAGAAAATATCCCCGACTTTTAAACTAGGATTAACCCCTATGAATGTCATACCTGAACGATGTTAGAGAAAGCCATGGGTAACTTAACTGTGGAGAAATAATACCCCTAATTAAAACAAAATCAAAACCTTTTAATCTTTCTGTAAAAGGTTGATAAATGGTATCTCTTCTGTTTAACTAGAAGAGCTGGGAAGAGAGTTCCTTGTTACCAAAAGACTGAATTATTTACTTTTCTGACTGATTTCCATTCTAAAAGTCTCTGAAAGTTATAGTAGGCTTGAAAAACTAGACAGCAAAAATACCTAGTAGAAGGTACTTCTGCGTTTGGCTGGTAGAGCGTGTGCCAAGATTTTTATCAGGGGAAAGCTGATCTCAAAGAGATTACTTGAATACTCAAAGCTAAGTATGTACCTGCTGGACTGGGACTCTAATCACCGAGCTTACTCTAACTGGATGAAGACTTGGAGTGAATTCTTTTTCTTGCCCTTCAGGTTTCCTACTTCAGAGACACCATATCACTTCATCACAATCTTTCACTTTAAGAAATTCTTTCTGGAGTAACTCTTGGTATTCAAATGCTGGGTTTTATTACTTTCCTAGCTAAGTGTTGTAAATATTTTATTTGGTTTTATCTAGTTCTAATTTTACAGATCAGGAAACTTTTAATGTTAAAAACATGGATTTATGTAAAAGTTGTTAAACTGGTCTTCCCTCCAGTGGGGTGGCTGACATGATGGAGGGAAGATATGCCATCCAGAGGGACCTTGACAGGCTGGAGAGGTGGGCCCATGCCAACCTCATGAAGTTCAACAAGACCAAGTGCAAGGTCCTCCATCTGGGTCAGGGCAATCCCAAGCACTGATATAGGCTGGGCAGCAACTGGCTTGAGAGCAGCCCTGAAGAAAAGGACTTGGGGGTGCTGGTGGACGAAAGGCTCAACATGAACTGTCAGTGTGCACTAGCAGCCCAGAAAACCAATCGTATCCCGGGCTGCATCAGGAGAAGCATGGCCAGCAGGTCGAGGGAGGTGATTCTTCCCCTCTACTCCACTCTCGTGAGACCCCACCTGGAGTACTGCGTCCAGTTCTGGAACCCCAACTACAAGAAAGATATGGATGTGCTGGAACGTGTCCAGAGAAGGGCCACGAGAATGATCAGAGGGCTGGAGCACCTCTCCTATGAGGACAGACTGAGAGAGTTGGGGTTGTTCAGTCTGGAGAAAAGAAGGCTCCGGGGAGACCTTACAGTGGCCTACCAGTATCTTAAGGGGGCCTACAAGAAAGCCAGTGAGAGACTTTTTAGGATGTCGGGTAATGGTAGGACTAGAGAGAATGGATTAAAACTAGAGATGGGACGATTCAGATTGGATGTTAGGAAGAAGTTCTTAACCATGAGGGTGGTGAGACACTGGAACAGGTTGCCCAGCGAGGTGGTGGAAGCCCCGTCCCTGGAAGTGTTCAAGGCCAGGCTGGATGGGGCTTTGAGCAGCCTGATCTAGTGGGAGGTGTCCCTGCCCATGGCAGGGGGTTGGAACTAGATGATCTTTAATGTCCCTTCCAACCCTAACAATTCTATGATTCTATGTCGTGAGTAACAAGCTCAGCATACAAAGAGCAGTAATAACTATTTCAAAATTATTCTCTTAACATCAAACAGGATATGCTTACAAGCAAGTAAGCTAGATTTTATATTGTAGTAATTAGGGGCACTTGTAACTAAGATGTAAAGTAAAAATGATGTAAAAAATTACTATCAGTGATATGTAATCTTTACAATTTTGCCCTAGTGTTCATAAATTTCAAAAGATGTTCAAGAGTGTTTTATATGCTATGTGTGGAAAAACATAGCTCTTAATCACTTTGTCTAAAATGCCAGTTCTTAAACTTCATAAGCAATAATTTGTAAATTTAAGGACTATTCTGGTCATAGAAATCATCTGTATCTTTTCTCTTCCTCTCAAGAACATTTTTCAATGAATTATTTACAACCTTTTTCCATAATAATTAAAAATAGACACATTTCTGTGCTTATAAACTAGCTTGATTATGCACCAAATGGGATACTACGCCCTTTATGAAATTTATATGCATGATATACTGAAACAAAAGCTTTTGCTGATTTTGGGAAGAAAGTGTTTTAGCTTTCAAATGTAGCCCATTCTTAAGGCAAATCTCTTACTTTGGTCCAGAACCAGGCCTGTGCAACACTAATCCAAATTTTTCAATATTGTTGAAGGAGTTGGGTTCCTGTCAAGAACTGGGAGCCCGGCATTCTGCCGAATGCAAGCTGTGTTGATTTGAGTTTGCGCACAATGGGACATTTTCAGGTCCAAAGCACTTTAATCCAGATAGCTGATGATGCTGTACTCTTCCCTATTCAAGTCGAATATGGATGTCAGGCAAGCAGGTCTCAAAACGTCACCTCTGTGAATAATAACAGTAGAGTCACCAGATAATAAGCATGGTCACCAGAACTTACAGTTATAACACAGTTATAGCAGGTTATTTTATTCAGGGCAGATAAACTTTGCTCTTTTTCCCCTACCCCTGATGGTTTTAGTTACTGTATCAATTTCAAAAGATTACACCACAATGAAGAGTTATGCCTCTTGATTTTGACAGGTTAATTGAAGATCAGTAATAAACTTGAGGTGTTCTTCTTTATTCCCCCTTAACCACAATTTTTATGGAACATTTCTATAAAATGGGACTTTCAGTCAGCAACCTGCATATGCATATTCATCTTAAAATACTGTCATTTTCAGTACATTTAATTTCAAAAGAAACCTTAAACTATTTGAAGGTAATAAAAACTTTACAAAAGCCATTTTGATTTCAATATTGACACTATTGCAAAGCTTTTGGGGCTTCAACACAATTTTGGCAAAACCACAAATCCACCACTGTTAATTGTCTGGGAAGATGCCAGTCTATCTTTCTTCCTTCCTTCTTGAGGCGTAACCCAAATCCTTTCCAGTCTCCAAATCTGTATGCTCAAATCCCCCAAAATACATTGGCAAGATGCATCGATTTGAATTCATACGTGTCAGGGAGTAAACCAGTGATAACTATGTGGACCAGAAAATCCTGAACCAATGTTGGAGATTAATTAGCCACATCCAAAATAAAACCCTTCAAGCAACCAATCTCTCCATTTCCAATACCATCACAGTGAGAAATACAGATGACAAATGTTGTCTGTGTTGCTCTGCAGAATGTCCCTGAGGGCAGGATCAGAGCTACACCAGCCATCTGTTTGAACTTTCCTACTGGGGCATTTCTGTGGCTGCTTCCAAGTGATCCCGTTGGTACTGCGAGAAAAGGAAAGCCTGAGCAGTTCTGGTGCTTTTGGTGCCTTTACTGTAGATAAGATGTACTACTCAGTGCAGCTTTCAGCTCTCCCATCCAGCTTTCCACTGATGACCTCAAAAAGAAAAACACATCTGCATTTCATTGATTATGCCTGTTGCAAGACTGCATGAATTTTATAGGCAACCTGAAGTCTGAATGAGTACATACATGGGACAATATGAATGCCAGCATAGAAAGCAGTGAACTAAATCCTCACCAGCTTAACTCTGCACCAGTGCTCCTATAAAGAATAGGTAAGTGATGTTAGATCAAGCTGCTGAGAGCAGTGACACTTAAACTGGGGGCTGTCCCTATAGCTGCTTTTTCCTTCCTACTGATGATTTTTTCCCTGTAGATGAATAATATTTTTATCAGTTGGAATTATTTTTACATTTTATCCTATAAAGCTGCTTTTCCTCCAAAAAGAAAAAAGGTGCATTACATTTCTGTACAACAAGTCCAGCATATTTAAATAACGTCAGGACTGAGCTAAGCAAGTCATACTAACATACCAAAATAATCTTTATCAGTTGCTACTAGAAGGACATGGAGGATGTCCTCGTATTTGTCTCCTTTTGGAGTTCATTTTAACATTTGCATTAAAACAACCCAGCCCCATGCACAGTACTCCCTTGTGTTTAATTCTGTCCTTTGAGGAACATTACAGAAGTTAGCAAGGTTACTTAATGCATCCCTGGAAAAAGCTCTGATAATATATGGAAGGTCACTGCTCTTTTCAATAGGAAAGCTTTCATCCTAACGAAGATAAATATGAATGTATTAATTGAATTAACTGAAATCTATTCGTTTTTTACTCTGAACAGTCTCCTTAATGAGCTATTGTCAGAGGAGCATAAGAATGTAAAAGATCAACAGTCTATGATAAAGACTTTAAAATTCAAATGTTAATACATAAATTTTCATCCTATCTGTCATTTTGTCCATGAGCAAAACCAAAAACACTTTCTGACATCCTTGGATAAAAGTCTCCTAGGCAGCTGATTAAATTTATATTCCAGTGTAAAAAGCAAGACTGGATCCCTCCTCTGCAGTAGAGAAGTCAGCACAATAAGAATTATGCTAAATTTAGCATATATTGATAAAATTGTGTTTTCATGTGCAGAAATGTGCCTGCAACTTGAGTTTGAACAGAGAAATGAAGTGAAGCTTTCTTTGCATCCCTAAATTTATTTGTAGCATAAATCTAGAAACATTGATTTGAAACACAAAGATCAGGATTTTGTGTGCCGTTTTCCAGGGAGTGGAAAACAAGGTTGTGCAGGAAGGGATGGCAGTTCTTTCAACATCTCCAAAATTCCCCATGGTGGTCCTGCTTCGCAGACCTGGTTCGAAAAGCAGGTTCCTTGGCCTCCCATTCCTCACCATAAAGGCCAACCCTGCCCCAGAGGGCCAAAGCTTACACAGCAAGACCTCTCTCTTCCCTTCCTCCTGTCCATTCCCCATTCCTCTCAAGTCCTCGCTCCCAGCGGAGCTGCCAACTTCCCTCGTTTAGATCTAATTTCTTCTACCTGAAAAAACCATGTGTAATTTTAAAAAAGGAGAACAACAGAAAATGAGAAAAGATGTTAAGAAGAATCTTGAAGCAGTAGCTAATACATTAAGTCTTTGCAGGTGATGTGAAAGGCTACAACGACTACTATACCCTGTTTCAGGATTTTACTGGCAACTTAGAGCAAATGCATATCATTTATCAAGCAAATAAAAAAATCCTTGAGAAAAAGCAAAATGAAACATTTTTTAGGTAAGAAGGCTTACTTCAGAAAGCATATTTTGTCAGACAAAATGACTCTGGAAATGAAGTGACTGATTACTAAATGCCTGTATCTGAGAGGTTCCATAGGGTTACATGCTACATCTTCATGCTGATGGCTGGCACAAAATATGCTGTAGGGCTACTATTAACACTTACATGAATTTTCAGCATGAGCTCTGGCTTCATAATGAGCAGTTGTCTTATTAATTTTCTGTCCAGTAATGAGCACTGATAGGTTTAGTTCTCTGTTTTGACAGGAAAAGGATGAGTTGGTTTTTTATGTGTCTGGGTACTTTCTCAATGTTGGTAAATGCCTTCCTGTCCTGGTAAATTAGCAAGGGACTAGGCTGAACTAGCACTTTACAAAGAAAAAGTTATAAATCAATAGAAACACTAAGTTTCATACTTAACTGCGGATTCATCCAGTTTTCCCTATCTGTGCAGCTAAAGAGAAGAGAAATGTACCGCGTAATCTTTTCTAAAACAAGAGGAAAAAATATTTCATACTCTTAAAGTATAAAGTTTAGACTCTTAAAGCATCTCTTACCCAGCTGTATCTCAGCAACTTCCAGAAAAGTAGTAAGTGATACCACCAACACTTACTTCATGTGACTCCCACTGGGACAGTCACATGTAAGCAGTGGGACGTTTTGCAAAGGAACTATTTTTCCTTTGTTCCCACTACTCCTGCTGCTTTTTTTTTCTGTATTTTTTATTTATTTTCTTTAAAGTATAACTTTTCTGCTACAAAAAAAAAGTCAATCAAGATTAATAAACAAAGTTAAATTATAAGACAACAGAAGTATTAAAAAATAGAGCTATGTCAGAAGAAAGATAGAACCTTACACTTTTCATATTGGTCTTTTTCCTTTGTACTGGATGTTTTTGTCCTTAACTACTCTTTTGTGCTTGAAATTAAAATAATATAAAAATCTACTGAATGAAAACAATTGACATGAAAGAGTGGGCTATTGTTAATTTTTCTAATAAAAATCCACATGCCTCCAACCGCATATTTCCATGGGAGGATAAAAATGTCATGCAAGAGAATATACAAGTGTATTTAAAGAAAGAATTATTTGGAGATAATTGTTCATGTGAATTTTTCTGTGTACCAGTGCACATCTCTTCAGAATCTGGAATATAAATTTCCAGAGAATCATGAAAAATCCCCAACCATACAAATATGCTTGTTCACAAGTTGCAGCCAAAACACTCTCTTTTGTTTGACACATGCATGAGGTGTCATTACTTTTAGGTATTGGTGACCTAAATTGTTTTCCACACACTAAACACAGAAGTTTCCTAGATGGGCTTAATGAAGAACACAACAGCTTCATCTATATCAGATGTGTGTTCACCATTCTCTGCTTACTTGAAATATCCAATTTATGCTGGGTTTCACATATATGTTAGTTCAAGACTTGCAGGGGTTGAGTTCCTTCAAGCTTTGAAGGCCAAGGCAGTGTACAGCCATAAAATTATAAAACCCAAGAGATATAAGGATAAAAGGTCTACCAGGCGGAGTTCTAAACATGTATTTGTCACCCTGTACCACTAACTCATTATTGATTGAAAGCTTACTTGCATACATAGACGCAAGAGTGTAATTGATTGAATTACTCAGATGAGTACCCTGAGATGTTGACCCGATTGTATACCTTACATAAATCACAGTCTTGCTAGCCCACAAATTAAAAGGTCATGAGATTATTTCAAAGTTATTAGGACATTTAGGATTTTTTTTGTATGGTTCTCCACCTCCCCCCTGCATATCCTTCATGATTATATATGCAACCATAGCAAGGCAATTTTGGCTACTCTTTTGTCCTTTATAGATCTGAAAATATGCCCGTCTATATCATTATCAACGGTTAACAGAAAAAGCCCTCGTTACTTGTACACTTTCACAACAAAATTGTTTTGTATGACTTCTTACACAGAAATCTCAGCATCATAGATTAACCTCAGCCTTAGAAATGAGGTCTTTATGTTAAAGTAGGACATCATGGGCTTATTGAGTTATATTCCATCAGGTTTGTTTGGACCAGAAAATTAAAGCAAGAATGACAGATATGTTTAAGCTGTATTCTTATTTTGAGTATTTTAAATTCTTTTAAGTGGTGAATTACTACTTTATGAAAATAATTAAACCTGTATATAAACTTAAGGTATGTATATAATAAGTGGTTAGTTTAGCATTCTGGTAGACATAAATAGACTTTTTCTTAAGAATATCCATATTTTAAGTATTTAGTTACTAAATACTTGCATAATTTAACCATTCAATGAGAATGAAAATGACATTTGTGTTATAAACACCTTTGTTCACACACATGCACAAAAAAATTGAAAACTCAACTGTTTGGAGTTGTAGCTGCAAGCTTACAAATCAAACAGCAGAAACCTGCAAAGACCAGTAGGTCAAATTTCTTGCTAACTGTCCTTTCAGTAAAAGCTGCTGACTTTTTGACATCTTTGGAGTTGTCAAAAGGCATTATCACACAGCAGGCTTAGACCTTATAACACTTTCTGTCTATAAAGAATGAGAGAGGGAGTTTTGTGCCTATGGCTTGAAAATAAGGCATACAGTGATTGCACACATTTATCTTTGTCAAAGCTGTGATGAGATAAATAAAGGGGGTTTTGTACACATGGAAATCTGTAATCCGTAATATTCTCAGCAGATTGAATGTAAATGAAATTCTTTCCTAGCTTTGCAAACCTCAGTAATGGTATTTCATAATTTTAGAAGACATACGCACATACCAGGGCACATGAATATAAAATATGCAATATTTTATAATATTGATAGACAAATAGACAGGCAGTAGAATACAAAAAAAGCACAGGCAGATTTCCACATAGAGGTTGTTGTTGATTTCACATCAGAAAAAGCAAAACTGTAGTACCATTGTATGTCTTGCACATACAATAGACAGGCAGTAGAATACAAAAAAAGCACAGGCAGATTTCCACATAGGGGTTGTTGTTGATTTCACATCAGAAAAAGCAAAACTATAGTACCATTGTATGTCTTGCACATATGCTGATATATATGCATGGCAGATACATAAAAACACAATGTTAAAACATATATTCACTGTTTCCAAATTTATAAAAAATATTCCATAAACATATCCCAAAAGCACTCCTACCTGGTGCCTATACTCACATGGAGACACTGGGTAGATACAAATTGCATGTCACTTACGTAAGCCCATGGTAATAGAGATACTAAAGGTTTCACTGTAGAGCTTTCACAGCAATGATACACAATGAGACCCCTCACTTTGCTTTTTGAATCAAGACCCCATTGCTTTTTGCACCCTTCAGCAAACCCTGAACACTGTCTCCTCGTTTGCCTCCGGACGGCCTCAGCCCAAGCCCCGGGAGACCTTTGAACCTCCAGATCTTACTACATTGATGAGGCATGAAATCACACCACAGGGTAAAAAAAAGCACTAGGATCTTGACTGAAATATTGACAAAGAATATTTAATCTTTTTTTTTTTTATTTAAAAGCACCTAAACAAAACTTAGTATTTAGCAACTCACTACAAGAAGGAGACAAACATATTTGACTGTTTCGCCCTAGCAGATATAAGTCACTTTAAAATGCTTCAAAATAATGATTTGGGGTCAATATGAACCACAGCAAATATGCATACTCCTCAGAAGAAACTGCAATAATAAAACAGCGAGCTGTCTCAGAAGAAATGTTGATAAATCCAAACCACTGTAATTAAGTCTATCCAAAATGTTTAAAACGCATAGATTAAAATTAAAATAATACTTTCTGTAACTTTTGATGTTTGTAGGAGTAAAAATAAATTGTGACAGACATTCCTTAATATCAGAGGCATTATTAGGTACACTAAAGAAAGTGCCCTTTTGCATGAGAACTAAGTCTGCTTAAGGTCACACAATTAGCCAGATACAACCGCTAACTATAACCAAGTCTTCACAATCAGTCTCCTGCTTTAGTTAGTGGTTTGACCTTCCTAGACATGAAAAATCACAGTCTCCTCTGCCACTGAATTATTTTTTAATTTGATAAAACTGAATTAACAGTATGTGCTATTCATGGATATCCTCTATGGACACAGATTTGATACAGATGCTCCTAATATTCTTTCTTCCACTTGTATTTCATCTGCATGAATCACTGCCTGGGTAGGCACCATCTGTCCTTTGTTCTCTGTTGCCAGAATGGGCCACTTCAAAAGGAAAAAAAAAATAATCAATGTCAGAATTTCCTGAACAATGCAAATTTTGAGCTTAAGGCAACAGAGCTACTTAAAGACTGGGATTAAATAACTTCTTAGACTCCTCGCTATTCAAAATAGTTTGGGTTTATTATGCCTTTCAACAAATTAGACTTTCTCTAGTTCTTCTGGCCCTTTTTTGAACACCTTTCCAGTGTGTTGACATACAGAAATAACAGACCCCAGACCTCAATGCAAGTATTTTTCTTGTACTCTCACAATCTGTACAAAAGTAGCAACATCTAATTGTACCTTCTGGATAGTGGCCCGTCTATGCAGGAAAGAATCTCATTTGCCAGGTTTGCACTGGCAGTTCATATAAGCATGAATCTTTTATTAGCAAGTGAGGCTCTGTAATAGGTATCTCTTCTTATAATTTACTATTCCACCTATTTCTATAATTTGCAAATGCTAAGTAATACTTTTCTCGACACCCTTGTTGAGAACAACAGATTTAGCCATGTATTTTTGTAGTTTACCTCTTTGATATTTCTGTCTGCCTACAAAGAATGCAGGCAATGAGGAGATTTTTAGAGCAGAAAAAAAAAAGTAGTAAAAAGATAAACTGCTCAACAGAGAGTACCAAGGACTCTTTAAAAGATGAGTGCAGAGGCTGTTAATCAGGAAATCAAATGTGTCCAACCACATTAATATATATTCTCACAAGGCCAGAGCCTAGCAAAGTGACATTAAATTGTTAAAGAGGGTGGCTATTCTCAGCAGTTGCACAGCATGGAAACAGAAGAAGCGAGCAGTCAGATCCAAGCTAAAAGATGTGCTAAATTCAGCTATGAATTCCTCCTGGCTGGGGGGACGACCTTTGTTCTGCACTCATCAGCTCATGGGTCCGTAAGTGCGGCCTGCAGGTGCAGTGTCTGTAGCAATGGCCAGCTCAAGCGAATGCCTCCCCCTTCACCTGGCCAGGTCACCCCACAGTCTGCGAGCACCCTGTTGCTTCTTCCCCCAAAACCTGAAGTAATTGTGCAGTCAAGTGCTTATCTAATTTACTACTTCAATTTTAAGACGCTACTTTGCCCCTACCACATACTGTTGTGACAAAACGGCAGTTCATGTTTAGCTGGTTATTTATCACGCTATGTAAGCATGAATCTCAATTAGCAAGTGAGGCTCATTGCTCTGTAATATGGATCTCTTCTTATAATTTACAGTTCCACTTATTTCTATCATTTGCAAATTCTAAGCAATACTTTTCTCCATACTCCTGAGAATAGCCACCCTCTTTAACAATTTAAAGTCTCTTTGCTAGGCCCTGGCCTTGTGAGAATATATATATATTAATGTAGTTGGACACATTTGGCTTCCTGATTAGCAGCCTCTGCACTCATCTTTTACATAGCCGTTGGTTTTCTCAGTTGAGTAGTTTATCTGAGAATAACCACCCTCTTTAACAATTTAATGTTTCTTTGCTAGGCTGTAGTCTTGTGAGAATGTATTACAAATAGCACAGGCAGAAGGACTAGGGAAGTGATCGTCCCCTTGTACTCTGCACTGGTGAGGCCCCACCTCGAGTACTGTGTCCAGTTTTGGGCCCCTCTCTACAGGAAAGACACTGAGGTGCTGGAGCGGGTCCAGAGAAGGGCAACGAAGCTGGTGAGGGGTCTGGAGCACAAGTCCTGTGAGGAGCGGCTGAGGGAGCTGGGGTTGTTTAGCCTGGAGAAAAGGAGGCTGAGGGGAGACCTTAGCGCTCTCTACAACTACCTGAAAGGACGTTGTAGGGAGTTGGGGGTCAGTCTCTTCTCCCAAGTAACAGGCGATAGGACAAGAGGAAACAGCCTCAAGTTGCGCCAGGGGAGATTTAGACTGGATATTAGGAAGAATTTCTTCATAGAAAGGGTTATCCAGGGTTGGAACAGGCTGCCCAGGGACATGGTGGAATCGCCATTCCTGGAGGTATTTAAAAGACAGGCAGACGCGGTGTTCAGGGACATGGTTTATTGGTGCTTTTGTCAGTGTTACGTTGATGGTTGGTCTTGACGATCTTAGAGGTCGCTTCCAGCCTAGTCGATCCTATGATTCTATGTTTAGCTGGTCCCTGGCTCCCCCCGACCCCGCTGCCTTTCCAGGCCTGTCTCTCCATGAGGAGCTGTAGGCAGTTGGCCTACCCGCCCCAAGCCGCTGAGGGGCGACCCTGCCTAAAACCTCTACCCCGCTCCTGCCCTGTCCCAGCCGGCGGTAGCGGCTGCCCCGTGGCGGAAGGGGCAGGAGGCGCAGGAGCAGCCGTTAACGGCTCCCGACGCCGCCGCCAACGGCCGAGGGGGGGCGGTGGAGGAGGCGGGAAGGCAGCGCGCGCACCTGCCGCGAGGAGCGGGAGGCGCGGCCCCAGCTGCTCCGGGGGCGAGCGAGCGAGAGGGCGGGGCCGGCGAGTGACGCCGGGCTGCGCGGTGTAAACAGCCCGGCGGCAGCCCAGCAACCGGGCACCATCGCCCCACTGGGGGCCGGAGGGTTGGGTCGGGCCGGACTGGCCTGGCCTGGCCTGGCCTGGCCTGGCCTTTGCTAGCCTCAAAGGACGGAGGGAGGCAGGCGCCCCTTCTCGCAGCGGCCCCGAGAGGTTGAGACGGCATCTCGGCGCGGCTGGTGGGGACGGCAGGAGAAAGCGCCCGAGGACCGCTCCGGGGAGGGTGGCTGCCGCTTCGGACAGCGGTTCGGGACCTCGGTGGCCCTTGGTGTAGCTCCCCCGGTAGGGCCGGTGCCGGCGGAGCCCGAGCGGCGGCGGTGGCGGGGGGGTGCGGGTCCGGTCGGTGAAGATGGCGACCCCGGGGATGGGCTGGCAGCAGCCGCAGCACGGCTACGGCGGCGGCTCGGCCACCGGCGCGGGAAAACTCGGCTCCGGCTCAGCCCAGGCGGGTCTGGGCACCGAGCACAGCCCGGACCTGCATTTCAAAATGAGCAAGAAGATCGCCCAGCTCACCAAGGTGAGGGAGCGCCCGCCGCTGCCTTTTCTCTCTTCCTCTCGCTTTATTTATGGTTTTTTCCCTTCGCTTCTCTCCATCGCCTCGGCAGAGATGTGGCTGAGGGGAGGCTGTGTCTCGGGGTTGGTGTTAAATCCCCGCGGGAGGCGGCCGGGTTCGTTCCCCGAAGGCCGGGCCTGGAGCGGCCGCCGTCCCCGGGGACCGGAGCGCGGCGTGCCGGGGTCCCGCGGTGAGAGCCCCGGCGTACCGCAAACGTGGAGAGCGGGAACGGCGCGGGTCGGGCAGCGACCGTCCAGGGACGCTGCCGCAGTACCGGTTCCCTCTTCGTTGTGTCAAAAATTCCCTCTAGCACAGGCAGGTAGCTGGGTGTGTGGGAGGTGGTCCCCGGTTGCCAAGCTGGTCCTTGCTATTTATGCTATGAAAATTGTAGCTTCTGTTTTGTAAGCCTTTCTCTGAGTCTTTTTAAATAGAGAAATTCAAGTGATGCTTGTTTTCCTTTTGCTGAAGAGAAGTACTGTTGTTTAAGGTGTCTGGTAATATCTTAAACGCCTTAGTGAGGGAGAAGTGTGAGAATATCTCTGGTCTTGTATTGCTGATTGAACAGTTTTCATTGTATCACCCCCCAGTATAGAAAATACATTGTATCTTTGTTAAATGCTGGGGTCAAACCATAAGGAGTTTTAAAAGCTTATTGTTAAGGCTGGTAGGCCCCGTGTTTCAGAAGTGGTTGTAGCTATAACTTTAGCTATAGCTAAATTTAAGTTTAGAATAACTTAAAAAATGCTTTGGTGCTGTAATCTCTCTTGTGTCATGCTCAAGCCATATGTGAATAGCATTGTTTAGGAAATGAAAGGCAGATTATCTTTGTTAAAGCAGAAGAAATAATTTCCGTGAAGAATTACGTAGGTAAAACATTTAAAGGTAATTTAAAAGCACTGTGGGAACTGCCAGCATTCTTCAAATGTATGTTAAAATGGATGAAGGTGACATTTCGTTGGAACTAAGAATGAAGAAAATGAAGACTGCTGGCAGTTTCACTGTGGAGACAGTTCATATTTATGCACAGTTGATGCACCATTGACCAGTTAAAAATAGTATTTAGCGTAGCACAACATGCACTTTAATGTATTGGAAAACTGATGACTGAGAGGAGTATTTTTTTCCTGTTTTTGAATTCGGAGTCCAGTTTCTTTATATGTTAACATCAGTAGAACTAAAATTGTAATTTCATAAGGAGAAAAGTAGAATTAAAATAAGCTGAAGAATCTCTTTTGTATGCACGTGGAGTAAACCAATGATGAATTAAAATATTAAAGACGTTACTACAGACTTGTACTCTCTGAAAGGTGCCAAAAGCACCTGGAGACCATAAATATTTTAGACTTACCTTAAGGCCTAGTGCATATGCAAAATAATACTTTCAAAGAATAATTTTTATGTGTGTGTATGTCCTTTGATATATTCCCTTTCTTTCTGTAGGAATTTACCCAGCAGTTTGTAGTTGATTTCAGAAACATTGTTCCACTTCTGTTGTGAAGTCATTCGTGTATACCCATGAGTTTCAAATCAATAGGCGCATGTCCTGTGCTCTCTCAGTTATTATGTGTCAGATATCTTGAGGTGGGTGTGAGTTAAATATGGATTTAAATGCAAGGTGCTGGAATATTTTGAACTTTTGTATTGGAAAACATGAAGAGAGTGAAAGTAAATACTGGGGTTTTTGGTAAGTTTTTTTTATGATCTGTAGTAGAGTTCTTCTAAAATTCTAGAAATTGTGTGCATGTCTGCCCTGACAAACACTTCAGAGTAGTGCAAATAAAAGCTATGAATTGTCTTCCACTAGTGTCTTTAACTGTAAACTATGTGCTTCTACAAGGAGTTGACATCTGAATTAGACTTTTGCAGGACTGTAAGTGTATTTATTTTCCAGTGACTTGAAGAATCTGGTAATGTTTTTAGTTTGTGTGTTTGTGTTCTGTTTTTGAGTTTTAGGGAGAAAACTTGGAAAATCAGCTGACTGAAGGTCTAGAGTGAAGAACAGTATTTCTAGATGTAAAACAGGATGTGTAATAAAAATAATTCTCTTGCACCTATTGCAACAATAAAATTAAGAATTTAAAGATTAACATTAAAAGTATTCTATAGCATTGATTTCATTGAGGTAGAGGTGCAAACTTTTACAGTTTTGCAGTGAGTGCTCAGGTCCTACACTTCTGTTTGTAACTTGACCTTTCAGAAAGGGAAGCTTGAAAGAATTATAGAAACTCCTGGGTAAAGTACAATCTGAACTTTTTAACCTGCTCTAGAATCTGAAGCCTGATTTGATAGATGGCTGCAGAAATTAATCCTTGAGGAAGGACTCGAGCTACAGGGGGAAAATATAAGCATGATACTTAATTTATGTAAGTGAGAGTTAGCTGTCTGAGAAGATTTAATTTAACTTTGCAG